>NC_044560.1:48937279-49245404 GCF_007565055.1 Rhinopithecus roxellana | reverse complement strand
ACATTCTTTGGGGAAAAAGAAAAATAAGAAAACTAGATCTTTGTCATTGTTGTTGTTTTCATTGCTTCTGCTTTGTTTTTAATGTGCTTGGCATCTTTCTTTTTCATTTTAATGACTTTAAATTCTATCACAGAATCAGACTTTCCTTTCTTACTGCTCCTTTATCTTTCCTATATACACTAAACAATAAGTAAAACCGCGGAATGGACTATGGACAGGAGTGTTTCCCAAGGTCATGTGGCATGATAAAAGATTGAGGGGCGAATCAGGTGGAATCTACTGGGAAGGTCCAAGACAAAACAATACAAAGGAACTAAGGGCCAGAGGACCAAGGATAGAGTCCATGGTGTATAATCTTGGTGTCCAGACCCAAGATAGGGTTAGACAACAGCAAGTACAGGCCAGAAGAGTTGTACAGAGTAGCTTTGAGAAACAGTGTATGAGCATATCAAAACGGCTTAGACTTAAACACCTCAGAAGCAAGGCAAAGTGTGAAGGGCCTGGTGCTTTGGGTAAACAGCAAACGAAGTAGTGTTGTGTGGTGTAGAATTCACCGATAGAGTAAGGTCATGAGGGGCAGTATCCATCCATCATTTTTGCTTGCTATAATAAATTACACAAATCTAGTGGCTTATTCTTTCACAGTTCTGCAGGTCAGAAATCTAGGTTGGTTCTGCTGGTTCCTCTGTAACCAAAGAAAGTGTTCACAAGGCCAAAATCAAAAGTTTTTATTGGAAGGTTCTGGGAAAAATCTGCTTCCACACTCATTCAAGTGGTTGATCTAATTTAGTCCCATGCAGTTGTAGGACTGATGTCCCTGTTTCCATGCTAAAGGTCAGCCAGTGGGCCTTCTCAGCTTTCAGAGGCCTCCTGCATTTCTGGGCCCGTCACCCCTGCTGCCATCTTTAAAGCCCGCAATGATGGGTCAAATCTCTCCCATGCTTTGAACCACTCCGATTTCTATTTCTGCTTCATCTCTCCTGTCCTCCTCTTCTCTTGACTGACTCCTCTGCCTTTCTCTTCTGCTTTTTTTTTTTTTTTTTTTTGAGACGGAGTCTCGCTCTGTCGCGCAGGCTGGAGAACAGTGGCGCAATCTCGGCTCACTGCAAGCTCCGACTCCTGGGTTAACGCCATTCTCCTGCCTCAGCCTCCCAAGTAGCTGGGACTACAGGCGCCCGCCACACCCGGCTTATTTTTTGTATTTTTAGTAGAGACAGGGTTTCACCATGTTAGCCAGGATGGTCTCGATCTCCTGACCTTGTGATCCGCCCACCTCTGCTTCCCAAAGTGCTGGGATTACAGGCGTGAGCCACCGCACCCGGCCTTTCTTCTGCTTTTAAGAGCTCATGTAATTACCCTGGGCCCAACCATATAATCCAGGATAATCTCCCTATTTTAAGGTCATCTGGCTATTAAATAATTTTATCTGCCCAGTTCCTTTACAGCAGGGCCTCCGTTAGTGTTTGATTGAATAACCAGGGTACAGAATATTGAGGGGACATGTTTAAGATTCTGCTTACTACATTGTGGTAGCACAGTCATCTGCATTTCTCAAATGTGGAAGGGATTTAGGCAATGCCAAGTGTTAACCTAGATTCCAGACACTTACTGAAACCTCTAAATATTTTTGGGAAGATTTGTCCCCCTTTCTCCTCCAAGCAGGTGATTATCTCAGACCTGTCCTCCAATGTCCCTCCTCCCTCTAGAGGCTGCCTATATATCTTTCTCTGATCCTCCTCATTGCCTTTTCCATCAGCTCCATCTTCATTATTGACTGAGCAAACAGAGCGTTTCTCCCTCTCCATTGTGTTCTGGAAAGCTTTCAGTGAATTCCCCCGAGCCTTGGATACCCCATCAAGCTCTGATGACCATAGAAAAATCTCAGGACTTGTGAATCCCATTTTCTTGTCTTTTGTAATCTTTAGAGATCCCTTGGGAAACTATTTTTAAGCCTTTTTTTTTTTTTCTTGTTAGTATATATAATCAATTCCTGTAACAACTAGGTAGGAAAAAATTTAATTGCTAATATGTTTATTGAGAATCTCAATTATTTTAGAACCTATGAACCTATAATTTATAATACCAAGGTTTAGAGCAGTCATTTCCACAATTTATTGTGCATTAGGACCGTGGTGAAATGCAAATTGCTGGACCCACACCAAAGGTTCAGTAAATCTAGAGTAGGATCCCAGGAAACCTACACTGGACTAGGATCCCAGGAAAGAGTTGAGGGAGATGCAGTAGTTTAGACAGCTACTAAGTTGCAAGATTTAAGCCTAAGTCCATGGTGGACAGTAACCATCTGTCTCTTCTTTTTACAATGAATGGAAGTGTGTAGGTTGATAAGTACTAAGGCTTCCTCAAGGAGTTCTTGCAAGAGCCCCCCCCACTCTGTGTCCCTGGGCACTCAGGGGCTTCTCCATACTCCTGCATGCCTGTACCTTTAACATTATGGTCCCAGTGCTGATGATCAACTTCTGCCCTGGCTTCCCTACACTGAACAGTCACTAGTCTCCAGTGCCCCTCATTCATATCCTCAGTAGTACCCTTAGCATAATGAAGGGGATACGTTATTCTCATATCCCAATAAATGGGATTGAGCCTTTCATGCAATTCAAGAGAAAGAGAATAAACACTTTTTAAGAGAAAGAGAAAGAAAATGAACTTACTTTTTTTTTTTTTTTTTTTTTTTTTTTTTACTTTACATTCTGGGATACATGTGAAGAACGTGCAGGTTTGTTACATAGTTATACATGTGCCATGGTGGTTTGCTGCACTTATCAACCCGTCATCTAGGTTTTCAGCCCCAAATGAATTAGGTATTTGTCCTAATGCTCTCCCTCACCTCCACCCCACCCCGCTACAGGCCCCAGTGTGTGATGTTCCCCTCCCTGTGTCCATGTGTTCTCATTGTTCAACTCCCACTTAGAGTGAGAACATGTGGTGTTTGGTTTTCTGTTCCTGTGTTAGTTTGCTGAAGATGATGGTTTCCAGATTCATCCATGTCCCTGCAAAGGACATGATCTCATTCTTTTTTATGGCTCTGTAGTATTCCGTGGTGTATATGTGCCACATTAAGAAAATAAACATTTAAGTGCCACCTATGTGCACAGTTGGCACCATAAGAGTTACAGGAGTGTGTAGCTCTTGTAGACTCAGTACAGCTTACTGAAGAAAGTAATTCACTTTGCAAATGATACCTCATGTAATCCTCACAAAAATAATTTGAGGTATTATCCCTTTTTTTGCAGATGAAAAAATTGAGCTCATAGAGGTTACAAAATTCATATAGTGTCATGCAGCTAAATTAGAGAAAATGTCAATATTTAAACCCAGGTCCCTTCCTCTAAAGCTCTTTCTTTCTATTGGCATACACTTCTAACCTCAAAACTCCCAATATTTACATAAGTGCTTTATATTCATAATCTAGGAGGTTAAAATTAGGCAATGCAGTTACTTGCATTGTTTTGGCCATTGTATTTTCATACACCCAAATATTAATGATAAGCGCTTTCTCTTACGGTTCTTTTCATTACACAGTAGCCAAAATAGATAAAATGTGCTTACCCTTGCAACTCTCCCATCGGGCTTCCCTACACATTTGTCTGTCTCGCCCAAACATTCAAAATAGGGACAGGAACATCAATAAACAACTCCTTCTACTGATGCTTCCTCTCCACTTCCTCTTAATGGAACCATTGAGCCTCCAGCTAGGGAATCAGTCCCTCTGGCCTATCCTAGCCTTTTCAGACATTTCAAAGCTGTGCCTCCCCAGGACTTCTTTGGCACTCCCAGGGCACTGTCACCACCTCCCTTCTAAGACAGCTCCCCAAGGGTCCTTTGTAACCTCTCAGGCAGTCTACATGGCACTCCCTGCAAAGTTCCGTCATGGGTTGACTGGGCTGAGGTCCCTGGTATTTGAGAGAAAATTAAATGGTCTTAACGATCATCTGCATATCAGATGAGATGTCAAGGAAGCAAGGACCTCAGACTGCAGTGTCTTTGCACTTAAGAGATAAATGTCTTTCACTAAGTCACATTTCAATACCATGGCTCTAGGATTCGTGGTGAGGGAATATTGGAAATGATTGTATGAGAACTGTGTTTGCTGCTTCCCTTTTGATACTGAGTACCTTCTGTATTACGATCCATGCAACATATCTCTTCTAGAATTTCTTCCCAGGAATAATTTTGTCTCCCTTCAAGGATAGTTATGTTTTATTTATCAGAAAAAAGCTATTTCACCCTCATATGTCCCTTTTTGCCATAGCTGCTAGCAAGCTCAGGATTTAAATTTAGTGCTCAATTACATTGATTATGTCATTTTCAGTTTCTGGGGAAAAAAATTATCCTCCCTTTTCTCCTCTATGATTTCTGAGCTCTGGAGGCACTGGAAATTTAGAAAAGGGTCCATGATATCTTTTTGCTTGAATACCAATGCTTTTTGGAAATTCTCCTGGATGTCTGTTGGGGATTAAGGAAGTCAAATCCAGCTATATCACACCCTTCCTTCTCTCTTATGGATTCTTACTAATTGAGAAGGATATCAGAACCTGTTACATTATCGGTATTATTACACAAGGCACTGGGGTTCCTAATAAGTACTGTTAATGCATCTTATATACAAAGTCATATTTTACCCACACTCCTACCACAAATTATCCAAATCTGGTCTTTAGGAGTCGGTCAGCCACACAGAGGATCATGGGTTAATCCACTTCCTATTGATGACCAGAGAGAGGAAGTCAAAGGGAGGCAGCCTCCTGGACAGGCTCTAGAACAGTACACTAAGCCATGGTCCAGCAACTTCCCTAGGAGACCTAATAGCAGAGGTGCTGCTGAGGCCAGGCCAGTACTGGAGAGACAGAGAAACCATGTGTGAATCGCGTTCATGACTAGTGATCATTGCCAGGACCACTGTATGCCAGCATGGTGCAGGTAGCTCGCAGAAAGTGTTCAGCTCAGGGGTGCTCAGCTCATGACTGGTGTTCATGACTAGTGATCATTGCCAGGACCACTGCATGCCTGTATGGTGCAGGCAGCTCACAGAAAGTGTTCAGCTCAAGGGGCTATGACCAGGCTGAAATCCTGCTTACTCTGCACCTTTTTATAATTCATAATTCCAGATGGGGTGCCTTTTTCAAGCTCACACAACGGCTCTATATGAGCTACAGGAACCTTTCCTTTTACCCTATTCTGATAAAAGCCACTTTTCTAGATGAGAAAGGGTAAGTTTAGGGATGGGGGAGGGCAGCTGAGAGCATGGAGCAAGTGACTAAAAGTGTTCTTCCAGTGTTCTTTTCTCTTGGGGCATGGTCTCTTCCTCTCTGATTGTAGGAGGAGCCGAGGCAGTAAACTTTGTCCACCTATAATTGTATAATTTAACAAAGAAGGATAGGACTTAAGAAGAGAAAATGGTGTCTAAAAGGAGAAAAGAAGCATTGAATTGTCACTGGTTCACAGTTCACAGTGCTGAGTGAATTGTCACTCAGCAAATATTAACTTAGTGCTTACTATGTTCCAGGCACAGCACTGGGCATTAGAGTTTTGGTAAGTAAGACAAACACCATCAGAACACCTACATTCTGGTGTCCATTCTCTGTGTTCCCTTAGGCACATTATTTCCTCACTGTGAAATGAAGTTCTATAATGTCAGCATGGTTCATGTTCTCTCTGAGTTCCAGAATTCTTACCATATGCTTAGGTCTCTGGGAAACTTTGTGAAGGATATTCTTTCACAGTTAATGGCTTAGGATGACACAGCCCCAGAGTTCTTCTTGTGTCTCTCATTTTAATTTTCTATCTTCTTGTGTGTTAAAGCCATCATTCTAATCTGATTGCCCAATTATTTGCCAAGAAAAACTGTCAGCAGGTAGCTCTACTGAATGTAGGAATCCCCGCATCAACAGACTTAGATAAATAATTCAGCGTAGCTGGAGCATAGGATATAGAGCGAGGAAGGACAAGAGTAAACACTGGAGAAGAAGCAAGGACGAGCCCAGAAAGAAGCACATGAGACAGTGAAGGCATTTCTACTGTGAAATGAGGGCAATGGGGAGAATGTTTTACAGGGAGTAACACGATCAGATTTGCATTTAAGAACAGTCGGTCTAGCTCCAGTGTGGAAAGGAGCACAATTAGAAACAGTGAGATTTCCTCACGGCCTCTGTCAGCAATTAGGAAGGACATAATGGTGGCTTGAATTAAGGAAGTGAATGACAGTAAGGATCAAGAAAAGGAGATGCATTCAAAAGAGATTTGGGAGATCAAACGTATAAGACTTGGAGACTGCTTAAATATGGGAAGGGGGAGGTCAAGAAAGATGGCTTTCGGCCAGGCGCAGTGGCTCACAACTGTAATCCCAGCACTTTGGGAGGCTGAGGCAGGTGTATCATATGAGATCAGGAGTTCGAGACCAGTGTGGCCAACATGATGAAACCCCGTCTCTACTAAAAATACAAAAAAGCTGGATGTGGTGGTATACGTCTGTAATTCCAGCTACTGGGGAGGTTGAGGCAGGAGAATCGCTTGAACCCAGGAGGCGGAGGTTGTAGTGAGCTGAGATCACAGCCTGGGAGACAAAGTGAGGGCTCCCGAGTTTCCTGGTTTGGGCAACTGAATGGTACCTGTGCCGTGCCATAGGCCAATTGCAGTGGGCTTGAGGGTGAAATCTGGAGAGAGTAATTAAATGAGGCCAGAGAAGATAGAGGAAGAGACCTACGTAGACCACTCAGCTCCCCTATTTTGATGCAAACTGCATGTCCATACCTGGTTGAGCTCAGGACAACACACACCATAGGAACTGAGTAAATGAATGTTGGTGAATTAATTTTATAATGTGATAATCTAAAGTGAACTGTAGTGCTGATGCCCACAAACACTGGGCTCAGC
Source organism: Rhinopithecus roxellana (assembly GCF_007565055.1). Lineage (NCBI taxonomy): Eukaryota > Metazoa > Chordata > Mammalia > Primates > Cercopithecidae > Rhinopithecus > Rhinopithecus roxellana. Next base: position 49,238,513 of record NC_044560.1, on the reverse strand, counting down.
TTGAAGAACCTAGCAGCCTCTAGAAATGTCCTAAGAGAACATCTTGATGAGTAGGAGACATGAAAGCAGGACTGTGAGTAAGTCCTGATGGCATACAAATCCAGCATCCTGTTCAGTTCTGGACTCTCTCAGAGATTGACATACTCCATATAAACATCTGATTCTGATTGACTTTAATGGGATTCCCTTGCAACCCACAGATTCTAAGTTATCCTCTAGTAGGTATAATATTTGTAGGAGATGTATTATTTTACCCTGGATTGGACACTGAATTCTGTTACACTGAATTCTGACAGTAGCAGAACGCAAAACAAGATCATCTTGTTCTAGAATGCCACTGTTATGTGTTGATTTCTTGTAAGCCACAGAAAATAGGTATCTGTAAGAAAAGAGAATGTTTTAAAATAAAAGGTATTTAATTATAGTCTAAGAAATATCAAACATAATCTTCCTGTGGTATTTGTTTTGTTTTTGTTTAATCTAAGGTCAGAAGTATTTTCTTTTGGGGAGAAAGGGATAGTTTTTCCCAGGTCTGGAGATTAAACAACTTAGTAGGCATTTCACGTTCCGCTCACAAAAAGGGGATTTGCATATGAACTTGTTTCGGCAAGAAAACACATCTGAATGTATTTCATGGGAACTATCTTTATCCACGGCAGCTTCTTTTGACCATCTTCTTCTTTTCTTCCCTTCATCCCTGTAGGTCACCGGATTGAAACTGTCTCAGGACCTCGATGATCTTGCCATTCTCTACCTGGCCACAGTTCAAGCCATTGCTGTAAGATACTGTAATGCCATTTTTAAAGAGACTTGGAGCCATCAGTATACCCTAGGCCACCGGCTCCCCAAGATACAGCACATGCTTTTGTGACAGAGAATCTTAATTAAAAGATTGTTTGCAAAAAAGAGATTCTTGTATGTCTGGAAGGAAATGTTGATGAAAGTCCTCACCTGCTTTAACTAATAACCTCATGTAACTAAAAGCTGAAAGGAGTTAAAATCTGTGAAGATTATAGTTGTCATTTATCTAATTTGTTTTCTACATTTAATTAAATAGAAGCAAGCAAGCAGATGCTATGTATGCTTGCATTAGAAAGGTTGTTAAGAATGTCTGATTTATAAAATACATTATATTGTTCACTTTGCAAAAGGATTCATGATAGGGGTCCTTTAAATAGGAAGCTTCCTTAGAACATGAAAGTGTTTGTTTTTTGATAATTAGCTGCTTAACGTGAGGTTAGGATGATTAGGGAGGAAGAGGGGAATTTACAGCTAAAATGTTAGGAGTTTCTAAACTAAAGATAAATCAAAATTGGAAATGAAATCCTAAAAGCTTAACCATTGTCTAAGGAATCTTCTTATCTAGAGGTGGCTATGGACGGGCTACAAGAGGGTTCTAATCCTGAAATCACATCCAGAAGGTTGTGTGTGCGCATATGTTACAAAGTGCATTTTAGGAGAGTAGATCATGGCCTTCAGGGTCTCACAGCAGGTATGTACCCGAAATTAAGTTAATCCAGTGAGGCTTAGCCACTTCTGAAAAGAGAATAGGAATTAACAGAAAGAAAAAATCAGTTTATCTAATTTTGATTCAAAATTTATTTTTCAGTAACACCTGTTTAAGCAAATATGTTTAATGCTGTATGTACATATATGATATTCAGTTATTCTGTTTCTTCACACAACTGTTTTCATAACTTTATTCCTTTAAATGATATGTATACTTATTCACACCACCAACAGAAGTGCTTTTTTAATGCTCAGATTTGTCCAGGCACCATGCATGTACGACAAAGAATGGAACTTCCCAAATAGTAATAATACTAATACCGAAGGGATATACCTTCTTTAATGCAACTGCATAGAAGTATGGAGTCAGTCAACCTGATTAAACAGCCCTTTTAGATTATACCTTAGTTTTACTGTATCTTCCTGAAGCAATTTTCTTATTGGTCTAATAGCTTGGCCAATTCAGTGAAATCAGTCAGATGTCTTTTTATGCATGGAAACTTGGTCAAAAGCACACAATTCTGACATCTATAAAAATGCAGGAAATGAATAGTAAGATGAAAATAGAGAAAAAAGTGTGCGTCAGTAGTAAAGATAATTATTTAGCTTTCTGGTTTTATAATAATGATGATGATTATGATGATAATAAATGAATTAAGAGGGTTTTTGGGGTTTTGTCTACTTGTTTGTTTTGTGTTTTTTTGAGGCAGAGTCTTGCTCTGTTGCCAGGCTGGAGTGTAGTGGCACGATCTCGGCTCACTGCAACCTCTGCCTCCTGAGTTCAAGCGATTCTCCTGCCTCAGCCTCCAGAGTAGCTGGGACTACAGGTGTGCGCCACCACATCCAGCTAATTTTTTGTAGTTTTAGTAGAGACGGGGTTTCACCATATTGGCCAGGATGATCTTGATCTCTTGACCTCGTGATCTGCCCGTCTCGGCCTCCCAAAGTGCTAGGATTACAGGCATGAGCCACCATGCCTGGCCAAGTTAAGAGGTATTTTATATTTGCCAAGCACTGTGCTAGATACATTGCACACATTATCTGATTTAACCTTATTACGTAGATATTATAATCCCCGTTCCACAGACTGGAAACCTAAGCGTATGTGTGATTAATTAACTTGTGCAGGGCCATATAGTTTGTGGCAGAGGTGGGATTTGAACCCCCAGCATTCTAAAACAAAACTAGACATGTGAAGTACAGTCATCTGCTACATAACGTTTTGGCTAACGAGGGACTTCATATATGACAGTGGTCCTATAAGATTATAATACTGTATTTTTACTGCACCTTTTCTATGTTTAGATATGTTCAGATACACAAATATTTACTATTGTGGTACAGTTGCCTACAGTGTTCAGTACAGTAACGTGCTGTATGGGTTTGTAGCCTAGGAGCAATAGGACATACTATACATAGCCTAGGTATGTAGTAGGCTATACCATCCAGATTTATGGAAGTACAGTCTATGATGTTTGCATGGCAAAATCGCCTAACCATGCATTTCTCGCAATGTATTCCCATGGTTAAAGGACACATGACTGTACTGAGGAACTTTTGTTTTCTGATTTGTTAATGTCATTGTATAAAAGAGTCCCATAGTGGAATGAATAGTTTATATTGAAATGAATAATCTTGGAAAATCAGAATGGTGTGATACTCCCCCTTTTGAGCACATGCTAAGGGGAGGACATGAAGGATGAGGCCAAACAGGATGGACCAAGGGGCACCATCACATAGTGGTAATGATAGTTACCTTTTGTCAGACACGACTGTGTGCCAGGCACCAGAGTGCCTTGCCTACTGGTAGCTTAACACTGTAACCCTGTAAGTAGATGGGTTTGTTCTCATTTTACAGACAAAGGGAGGACCATTTGCCAAGGTCAAACAGCTAGTGTGTGGTAGTTGGAATCTGAACCTTTCTCCATCTCACTCCCAGGCTCCTGCTCTTTCCACTTTACCATGCTGCATTTTCGTTTGATCTGTTTGTAAAAGCTACATGGGTGAAATAAGCTTTCAGATATTCCTAAGAATCGTTTTTACTTAACATATATTAGAAAATACCATTAATTTGGCCAGGATTGTCTCACAGAGGTCCCTTTCCTGGTAAGAGTACTGCAGCAGAAGTCCAGAAATGTATAAATGAGGTTAAACTTAATGCAGGCAGGAGAGGGGAAGAAAAAAAGCCAGCTACATTTTCTCAAGTACCACACACTTGGAAAATCAATCTTGTATTTAATGGGCCGTACATGTATTAAAAGCTATCATATTTATTCTGTCCATTGTCTTAATGACCTTTATAATACCATGAAAGGAAGGCATTTTAAGACAGAGATTTTTTTTCGATAAGGCTTTTTTGTGGAGTCCAGTGAATTGTGAGGGGTTCAGTCTGTTTTGCAAATGTATCTGGGTGTGCTGATCTTTTAGTCAAAAAATAAAAATAAATGTGCATTTTAATGGGGTATTCTGATAACAGATATTTTCCCATAATGTTCAACTTGGGAAAAAATATTTTGTTTCGTTAGCCCTGAATATTGCCAGAGCACGTATTTGTTGTCGGTCATCTGAAAGTTAAGCAAATTTCTCTCTATATGTAGTCATATCTTTGGGGGCTGTTTTGTTGGGATGAAATGAAATTAAAGAGGATTGTAATCAAGTTAACTTGGGACTGTGCAAAACCCTCCATGAAGTAAAATTCTCTCTTGATCATGCTTAATTGAAAGACCTGTCAACCACCCGGTTTATCCATAGCCTGTTCATCTGTAGTTTTCTTTGCAGAACAGACCCTTAAAAGGTACTATTTGCATTTGAAGTCTCTTGATTTGCATTCGGTTCTGTACATTCCCAGTGGAATAGCCTAATTTTAATTTAAATTTCTCTGTGAAAACATTTTTTCCAGAAAGGTGAGCACAAAATCATTTTCACACAAAGCCCTTTGATGGGACATTTCAGTAGGGTGGAGTATTACACAGATTGGAGTCTGGGACACCGAAAGGGGAGGTCCTTTAAGGAACTGCCAGACTGAGTGGGAAATTCCAGCCGACAATACCACATGGGGGAGAGACAGGCTATCTGTCACAGCCCCTCTCGAGGGAGTGCCTCTTATTTGGATCATTTCTTTCCTTTTCCCAGGAAATGTGCTTTGTTTTATTCTTGTCTCAGGCCTGCTAATCGCGTGCCCCTAAGTCCCTGATTTTAGAAATATCAAAGATACCAGTTTTGCCTGACATTTCCATACAAATTAGGAGAGAGCTATTCTCCCATCCCATACAGACTGTACTGCTTAGTCAAATTATATATCTCCTAAATGGGGATAACAATATGCAGGTTTCATATTTGCCTTAAGATTAGAGATGCTATTAAAGTGCATAGCAGAGTGCCTAGCATGTAGCTGATAACCAGAAGAACTCTCCTTGTATGCACCTTTCGTGAGCTGGACACTCTTCTACAAGTTTTGCCTTTGCTGCCTACAGCAGCAGCCTTATATGGTAGGTATTATTAGATTTCATCAAGCCTAAGACCACATTTTTAATTTTTTTGCATGTTGACATTTCTGACAATCTATAGAATTTTTAACTAAGTGAATATGATACTGTTATTCCCATGGCAAAAAAAAAAAATTGGAAATTGAGTTATAGAAAGGTTAAGGTATAAGAAATATGTGAAATGCCTAAATGCCAGCCTGGGTTTTTTGAATTCAAAACTCATGCTCTTAGCTACTACAGATTCATGCCGTTAGAGCAGACTGGGGTTGCCCGGAATCCACAGGCATCAAATGATCCATGGTGGACTTCAGGCATCTGTAGACCTCCTGAAATTATTTATAGTACTATTTTGTATGTGACTTTTTTTTCTGGGGAGGTCAATAGGTTTTGGCATATTCTCAAGGGGATTCATGACCCCCCAAAAAGCTTAACAAAGAACATCTGGGAATGATCAGCCCTAGTTAGTGTGTAGGATCTGGCCTTATATGGCACAACATGTTTGAATTTTTCTAAACACACTACATCTGTGGATTGTTTTTGGAGGCCCAGGTTTTACCTAATCCATATTTTTACCAGATTCATGAATAGCTTCAACAAACCCTGAAGACCTCTGGGCTAGAACTGCTGTGTCTTTTGCTCCTGAACTGCCCCTGTCCCTCATGATTTATGCCAAAGCAATTAGCATTTCATGTCCTATGGTTCCCAGATCACCCTCTGACCACTCCTGTTCCCAGGTTCCCCCATCCCCTGGGGTGACAGCTCCCTAGACAGCCTTGTCAAAGCAGGCTTCATTTACCCTTTACTCCCCACCGCCACAGGATGTGAGGTCAGGGCAGCATCCTGCTGACTTCCAAAACCCTATTCCTTACCTTGGCTAAACTCACTACATTCCTAGGTTTCAACCTGAACAATACTGTCACACCTTCACTAAAAAACAAGATATTGGCTCATGCCTTCTTCTTGGTGGCTACGCCATCTGTAGAGACACATTGGCCTCCCAGATCCTTGACTTTCTTATCTCTTCTGACTTCTCTTCCCTCCCCTTTAGCAATTCACTCCCACGTCTACACCTAAGACTTTGACATCTCCCCAAATTGCTCAATCTCTAAACATTTCAAAGACTCGCTACCCACCAAAAAATCCTCTTCCTCTATTCTTTCTGGAGCTCCTTTCTCAAGCATCATCATGTGGCTGCCCGCTTAAGGCCACTTCACAGTTCATCATCTTGTTTTTAGTCCTTATCCCAAATGAATTTTGATTTTTGAACTCTAGTTTTTGAACTTTCAAGTAAATTAAGATTTTTCAGATGTTCAACTATCTTATCTAAAACTGAAGAATTCTACATTAATATTCACTTCCATTACTCTAAGGCAATGTTCTTTTCTCAAACAATAACAGTTTTTACTGCGTTTAATGAACTTAGGAAGACAGGGATGAGGATAATGTGTTTTAGGAAGATATTAACACACAAGGACTGAGACACAAGGCTGAATTGAAAATATGGTGAAGCCCCGAAACAACCTGGGAATGGATTTGGCTCAGAAGCCTGCTTTTAGAGAACCACTACCTGGTTTCAGGTAATAGCAAAGGTAATTTTAGCCTGCAGCCACCCTGAAGCCTTGGAAATCATCTTCTTTATGCAATTAGAGGCTTCTTTCCATGATTCTGCTGCTGGATTTTTTGGTGCTTTTTCTAAGGAAAAAGCCTTTAGTTCCCATTTAGCAAAGGAAGACTGACCAAGATACCATTGACTCTGTTTCATAGTAGTATTGCAATCACTCCTAATACAGGGCCTGGGCTATAGTAGACACTCATTAAATATCTGTTTGAATGAACTATGTTACCACTAACTGTGTTGACCTTGTCGACTGTTTTTGTCAGTATTGTGTAACTACTGATAGAAGCAAATGGTGTAATTAAGAGGGTTTTGGAATCAGTCAGGCCGAAGTTGAAATTCCCACTCTGCGATTTAATTAATGGTGTGATCATAGACAACATAGTCTCTGTGAGTCTCAGCTTTCCGAGATAGTGTATGTAAAGCTCTTAGTACAGTGTCTAGCACTCAGTAAACATTTAAGAAATGTTCCCTAGTGTTTACTTTTGCGACTATACTGATGCTATCTTCTGCTTCTCCTTTCAAGTTGGGGACTCGCTTCATTATAGAAGCCATGGAGGCAGCAGGGCACTCGATCAGTACTCTTTTCCTGTGTGGAGGCCTCAGCAAGAATCCCCTTTTTGTGCAAATGCATGCGGACATTACTGGTAAGTCTGGGAAGGAGGAGAGAAGGTCATTTTTGGCTTGGCAGCAAATGGGCATGGCCCAGTTCTGGGTGAGGTGAGATTAGGAGGATATATGTGGTATGCTAGATTATTAAAATAATCCTGAAGTCTTTATATTCAGGATGGAGAAAGTGACTTCTATGTATATCCAACCATTGAATAATGGTGAGAAATAACAGAAAAGAAGTTGGCCAGGACTAGATCTTAATCCAAGCATTTACACAACAGTTTTGAGTACCTCTTCTGATCCACATATTGTGGAGGATATTGAAGATATGAAGATGAATAAGGCATGATTCTTGCTCCCCACCACCCAGGAACTCAGGGTCTATTGAGGAAGGGAAACAGCAAACAGGCATATTAGAGGTAGTATGGCAAAAGCTCGGAGTGAGAAAAGTACAGGGTATCATGGAAACATAGTGAGGCACCTTGTCTGGTTTGGGACCTAATGGCAGCTCAGGGCATGTGGTCTGGAAGAAGTGATAAGAAAGCTGTCTTGAAGAAAGAATGCAGAGGCTGGATGCTATAGGATCTGTGGGTCTGGTTGCAGACTGAATTTGAGCCCTAAGACCCTGCGATCCTGTGATTCCTTCTCAGCTGATCAGAATCAGGGATCATGATAGAGGTGCAGGGAATCACAAATAATGGGCTGAGCTCTTTGTGATATCAGCAGACAGTGGAGGAGAAGGATCCTTATCAGAGCCCCTAGAACCCAAGGAAGGGGCCCCATTGGCAGGAGGCTTTCTCCAGGAGGTCCTCCAGGAGGACCAGGAGGCATCAGGTCCAGAGAGACAGAGGTCCAGGCCCCTTTTACTCCTTGCCCCTGTAGTGTCTCCTGGGGACTGGTGTTCTCTCCCAGGACCCATCCCTGGGTGGACAGGTACCACCAGGGCAGGGCAAGGTGAGGGAAAGTAGGGGAGGATTGTACCCGTCCCATAGTCCCAACTCCAGCCTGATAAGAGCCCACTTGATCCTACCTACATTTATCATGATCCTTTGCTATCTGTCATCCCCTACTTTCTTACCTCTGACTTCTGGGCAGGTCAAAGTCCCTGCCCCATTATATCCTTTTTCCCCCTCCAAGCCACACAGATTCCTGCAGGTGAGAGCCTTGTCTAACACGATGGATGTAACTGATCTCTGCACATCATGAGATGAAACTAAGTAAGTCATTTATTCCCAGCCTAGAGATAAGCAGACTGAGGCACAAGTCTGAGGACAGTAAGAAAAGCATACAGTCTAAGGGCAGAACTATTGGGATGTGAAGTATAGAAAGTATTACCATTAACCAAGCCCCTACTATGTGTCAGTGTGAATCACGCTGTAGACACTTAATCCTCCCATGCCACCAAAGGGTAGAAATTGGTGCCCCCATCTTACAGACAAGCAAGCTGATGGGTGGGTAGGTGAATTTAATCGGCTATCTAAAGTCAAACAGGCAGTACGGGGCAGGACCAATATTGTAACCATGGTGTGTCTGGGCCCACCGTCCCTTTATATTGTACTGCTGACCCAGGTTTCTCGACTTTTCTGCCAAGTTTTTAACCGTTTGATGATGACCCCTCTTTCCTGAGGTGTCCAAAACCCTACAGAAGTGGGCCCTTCAAAGCAGAAGGAGGAAAGACATAAAAAGAGCCCAGATTGCCTTATAATTGCCCTCAGGAGAAAAACCATAACATTTTATCTGAAAATCAGTTGGCTGGTTCAGGTAACTTTCAAGCTTAAAATTTCATCTGTGGCATTCCAATTTCTAGCCTTCTTTTTTTTTTTTTTTTTTTTTTTTTTAGTATTTTTTGGTAGAGGCAGGGTTTCACCATGTTGGCCAGGCTGGTCTTGAACTCCTGACCTCAAGTGATCCACCCACCTTGGCCTCCCAAAGTGCTGGGATTACAGGCATGAGCTACCACGCCCGGCCCCAATTTCCAGCCTTCTGATAGCCAAAAAGCTTCCTGTTTGGATGCGATGCAGGAGGAAAGATGAAAATCAGCTTTGGACAACACAGTATTCTAGAAAATGGGAAACAGGGCCTCCCAGAGCAGAACAGCTAGCTGTGAGTGACCCCGGTACTGACTCGGCACTGCAGCCCCGGACTTTGTGAAAATGGGTCATCTTCCAGGCCCTACATCGCTGGGCTGACTCAGAAGCACGGGGGGGTGGGGAGTGCAGCAGCTTCACAGAAAGTTCTGCTTTGGAAACTGTTCTCCTCTAGGCTGTTGAATGAAAAGGCTGTTAATCATTATTTGGATTCCGATTGAAACTGGACCTTTTGTCTCTAACTATGGACCAGTTACAGTTCCAGACAAAGGGACCTTTTCTTTAGCCTGGAATTCCTCTGCCTTTGGGAGCCTGTGACTGACAAGTGATGGCAAAGTGCATCTGCCTTTGAATGCTTTGGGTTCTGCTAAACTCATTAATGCATCAGATAAAATAGTTCACATTCCAGCCAAAGCTGCCCTCTTCCTCTCCTTCACCCAGCACTCAGAGAAAAGAACACATTTGCATTTGTCCCTGTAAAAGGCACGTACACAAGCAGCCAGTATAGAGGTAGTGTCATTGGTGCCTTTAAACATTGTATTGCTCTAGTTTTCCTACAGAGACAGAGTTAGGGAGGACTGTTGACCTGGAACATGATTCTCAGAAATGCATGTGAAAAACACATTGGAATTTGGGAGATTTTTTTGGAGATAGTGTGGAACAGTGGAAAAAGCAGGAGATCAGCTCTGTCACTTTGGGCAAGTTACTTTACCTCTCTGAGTCTCAGTTCCCTCTTCTGAAACAAACAAAATTTTCATCTCCCTCATGTAGATCACTGCTGAGGAACAAATGCCCGCAAGTTTGTGAGCATCAAACTCTGTGCCTAGACCCAGTAGGTGATCAGTAAATGTTAGTTCTCTTGTTCCATCTAGGAAGCCCCGTGCCAAAAAGAAAGAGGGACATTTGAGGAAAAAAAAAAAGCGTTTATGATTTTGAAAGTGAATCTTTGCCATGTTGAGAACAGCCTGCTCTGTACAAGCAGGGAGAGCAGGGCTTTGCCAGCTTGGGAAATGTTGTCTACATGAGGAGGAAGAACCTCCTTGTACTCCGGTCATTTGGTTAACTGTGGTTTCAAGAAAGACTTGGTATATACTAAGTAATTGTAAGTTTCCCCCACTGACTTGGGACTAAATGTTCCTTCTTCTAAGTTTTATTTTTTAGTACTGGTAGTTTCAGTAAGGGTTTCCCTCTCCTGGTCTTACTCATTATTTTAATTATTTGTTCTTTCATTTATTCACTCAAAAGCATTCTCTGAGCACACCAGTGCGCCAAGCCCTGAGGTTGGCAGAGGGATGCTAAGAAGAACAGTCATGTCCAGCCAAGAGGTTCTTTATAAAACACAGAAAAAGTGCCCTTGGTCTTATGACCAATATCCAGAGTGAGTAGAGTGGGTACCCAGAGGATAAGATGTGTCAGTGTCAGTCAGGTCCAGGCAGAGAACAGATACACCCTCCAATTAGGTTAACTGGAGAGAAGTTGAATACAGCGTCAGTGTACAGAACTGTGGGCAGGGTGCTGGAAGCCCAGATAACCAAGAAGTACCTTGGGATACTAACAGCGTTTCCACCCCTGGGCTTGCAAGGGTGAGGGTAGGGAGCAGGCAATCTGAGCCTGATGGGATGTGTGAAGAGGTCAGCCCAGCAGAAGCTTAGTCAAGGATGTACCTAGAGGGCAGGGGCCCACAGCTGTGATCCCCCCTGGCCGGTCTCCCAGGCACAGAGTAGGTGGAGGGAGGAAGGGAAGAGGTGGGATTGGTCTTAGAGGCAAATGGAAGCAGGGGGTTGATTTCACCCTGGGTAACAGGTGTGAGGAGAGACATCAGAAGTAAGGTAAACTTTAAGAATAACAACTAATTCTAATTTAGTGCTTTCTCTAAGCTAGACACCATTTCAAGAGCCTTATTATAATAACAATTTTAGTTCTCACAGCAACTCTGAGATAGGTGGAATTTTAACCCCATTTTTCAGATGAGAAAGCTGAGGCACAGAAAGGTTAGGTAACTTGCCAAGAATCACACAGCTAAGTCAGTGGGGAAGCCAGGATTCAAACTCTGGCAGTCTGGGTTCAGAGCACTTTGGGCAGCAACTTGAGAGCTGATAGGGGATTCACCAGGTTCACATAGGTCTCTGGTTGGCAAGGGGAGGAGCCTGTGAGTAGTTCCTCCCTGCTCACAACTGGGGCAGCTTTTGGCAGGGTAGGAAGGCTGGGAAGTAAATGGTGTTTGGAGGCACTGTCTTCAAAAATTCCCCAGGTCCATAGGGAAGGCTGGGTGGTCACAGTCGCACACCCATCTGTACCATTCCTAGGATTCTTCAAAGGTTTGTAGTGCTGTCTTCTGCTGGGGTCAGCACAGCCCTTCAGTGTGGCCTGGCATCTGTCCTTCCCCTCTGGATGGTTGATGGGAACCTTTAGTGTCCCTTCCCCACTTATCCAGTTTTTAGCCCAGGTCTAGTATATGCAGAGAGGCTTCACTTGCCATCCACCTGAATTCTAACAGTAGCAGCCATCATTTCTCCAGGGCTTACTGTAGGCCAAGAAATGTGCTAAGCACCAACTATGTGCCCTCTCATTAAGCCTCACAACACACCTATGTGGTACATCTTATGATCATTCCCATTTTGCATTTAGGGAAACCAAGGCTAAAAGAGTGTAAGTGACTTGCTGGACACAGAGCTAGTGGAACGAGGAAACAAACTCAGGTCTGAGCTTCTCCCAGCATTCCCACCCGACACCATGTTGGCAGTGCCTTAAGCCCTGGCCCAGATAAGGGCTGGTATTTCTAAATTCTGTGGGGTGTCAGTGGGAATTTGGTCCCCTGCCCTCTTTCTCTGGGTAGCTGGAGGAAAGAATTGAGTGGGGAGGTAATGGGATGTAGAGAGAGTGCCTCGGGAAAATCTCAGACAAGCTAGGAAAAGAAATTTAAGCTTTGGGAAAATAACTCTTACGGCTTGAGTACAAGAAGGTTTTACACCTCTGTAAAGTTTGCTGCCATCTCCGGATACCTCTGTAAAGTTTGCTGCCATCTCCGGATGAGCAGACCAATCTATACATTATAGACCTAAGAATCCTAAATTATTTCTATTAATCTTAAACCTACCATGAACCCTCAACCTCTGCGCGTTAGCATACGGAGGGCTCCTCCCTGCCTGGTGGACCCCTGCTCACCCTTCAGATGCCTGTTTAAGCCTCATCTCCACTGTGATCTGTGAGGACCACTACCCCAGAAATGTGTTCCCTCACCATTCAGTCACTCACCGTGTGCTAGATACTGGTCTAAATGCCAGGGATTCAGCAGTAGACAAAACAGGGTCCCTCCCCTCATGTAGCTTAAGTTCTTGCAGGGGAGACAGACATTAAACAAGTAAGTAAAATACAATGTTGGAAGGTGGGATGAAGCAGTTAAGGGGGTAAGAAGTATTGAGGGAAGTTGTAATTTTAAATTTTAAATCTGATGGCCGGGGAATGCTCGGTAGGAAGGTGATGTTTGCAGAAACACTTGAAGGAGGGGCCGGCAATTAGCATGTGGGCATCTAGGAGGAAGTGTTCCAGACAGGGAACAGCATGGGTGCTTCCGAAGCACACTCAGGAAGCAGCAAGGAGGCCAGGACTATGTGGCTGGAAGGAGAGAAGGAGGATATCAGAGGGGGAGAAGTGGGGCCAGATCTGGGAGGGAGGGCCCCTTGTCAGCCACTGTAAGGACTGTGGCATGTACCCTGAGAGAGGGGAGAAGCCCTGGAGGGATGAATCATACCCTGTCTTGCTACCTCCTTCCCTTAGCATATCTCAGTTAAAGAACCAACCCCCTGGTTGGAGAGAGAGTAGCCTTCCTCTCTCTCATCCATCTCTCTCTGAAACCTGAATAGCAGGGCACGGTGCGATTCATCTCAGTATTCCCTAGGCCAGCAAAGCACTTAATAAACATCTGTGGATCTGAACTTGAATCAAATGGCAGGTAGCAGCTTGCAGAAGCCTGAAAAACCTGGGCACTGAGGTCTCATGAGTTGATATATATGGTGTTGGCTCCCTTGGGCCCTTGGCTACTGCACCAGCAGGCACAGGCAGTGAAATCTTTTAGAACCAAATAATCCCAAGGAACAAGGAAGGGAGGACTGTCGGGAGTCGGGAGGGGGGCCTGCTGCTGCCCTCATGTCAGGTGTTTTTGCCACTGTGGCTGCTTGCTGGCTCCTCATACTCCCCTGGCTCTGCTCCCTAACCAAGGTGTGGCCTTGTCCTGCGCAGGCATGCCTGTGGTCCTGTCGCAAGAGGTGGAGTCTGTTCTTGTGGGTGCTGCTATTCTGGGTGCCTGTGCCTCAGGGGATTTCGCTTCTGTACAGGTATGTGAAGACCAGGGGGTGGGCTGTGGCTCCTCCCCTGTCTGAGGCCAACCTTCCTCTTGACAGCAGCTCGCATTTTACAAAACACACACAGGATATAATTAAGAAATGATAGGTTCCAGCCAGGGAAAGCACAAACACTTCTAGCCTCAGACATATTTATTGCAGTTTTCATTTGACTTGGCCTCGGTTCGTGTTGGTCGTTCTGTTTTTCAGTTGTTTTTGTTTTTTATTTCTTCTTTAAAATACCTTTTAAATTATTCCTTTTAAATTTCCCCTTGACCACTTTTCTTTGAGCACATGAAACAGGTAAGCCTCAAAACCTCAGTTTTTCGTGTGTATTTCAGATTTTTAAAAGCTTATGGCAATCCCACCATTTTCCAAATACGTTTAAGGCCTCTATCAGCAAGAGACACAAATGACAATGTTAGTATTAAATAAAAAAGGAATTAAAAGGGAAAATAAGGAACAAAGATATAGGAAGAAGGAAACAATTTGGTGGCTGTGATTAAACACGTAATTTGGCTCTGAGCTTCCTGGCAGCCAAGACAAAAAAGAACACATGATAAATTGCATAATTCTTATTTTCAAAAAGAGGAAACATACTAGTTTCTGGTGAGAGGCAGAACTTTCCCTCCTACCAAATTGCGAAAGACTTTGCACACATGGGGCTTTGTGGAGAGGTTTTGAGTGCTAAAATAATACAAGATAAAGAACGAATGTGGTGTGGAGGCTAGGAGCATACAGGCTCTGGCATTAGACCACCTGGGCTCAAATCCTGGCTTGACTACCTGCCAGCTCTTGTGGCCTAAACACTCTTCTCTGTACCTCCGCTTCTTTATCTGTAATAGTAATTAACCGTACATCGTGAGTTCTTTCTGTGTGTCAAGCATGCTCATTTAGTCCCTGCAACAACTCTATTATCCCCATTTTATGGTTGAGGAACCTGAGGCATAATAACTCAGCCTAAATGAAACAGCTAGTAAATGCCAGAATCAAGAAGTCTAGCTCCTACTTCTCAACTGAATGTTTAAGAGATATTTGTTCAGCTAAGCAGCAGAGTGTCCAAATGACTTGCTCATGCTCTCAAGGTTAGGACTACAAGCCAGATAACTAGTAGCTCCGTAATTAGAGTTTCATTTATTGTGAACCTCTTAATGTGCCAGACACTGTGCTAGGTGCTTTTTGTATAATCTTCCTAATACCTATAACAATGCTTCATGAACCACAGAGATTGGGCAATAGAGATCCAGAAAGCTTACAAAACTTAAGGGTACACTGTTAGGAACAGATAGATATAAAACTGTGATGTTGTTTGTACTGCATTTTGGAAAATGTGCTACACTACACACTCTCCAAGCCTCTGAAACTAATGACTGTGAAATCTCCCTCACAAGGAATTAAATCCACTCATGAATTCTTGTGGGTTCTGAGTGAATCTTTTTTTTTTTTTTTTTTTTTTTTTTTTTTTTTGAGACGGAGTCTTGCTCTGCCACCCAGGCTGGAGCGCAGTGGCCGGATCTCAGCTCACTGCAAGCTCCGCCTCCCGGGTTTTTTACGCCATTCTCCTGCCTCAGCCTCCCGTGTAGCTGGGACTACAGGCGCCCGCCTTGTCGCCCGGCTACTTTTTTGTATTTTTAAGTAGAGACGGGGTTTCACCGTATTAGCCAGGATGGTCTCGATCTCCTGACCTCGTGATCCGCCCGTCTCGGCCTCCCAAAGTGCTGGGATTACAGGCTTGAGCCACCGCGCCCGGCCCTGAGTGAATCTTTAAACAAAGATGGTATAGTTTAATTCTTGACTTTTTCTGGATGGTCTCCTCCTTTCTCAAAAATAGCACATGGAGATATTTGTTGTTGAAATATCAATAAATGGTCAATTATTATTTTAATGTATCAGCTGACAGAGATGTTCTCACAATTAGATATCTTGCCCTTCCTGTGACAAATTATAAAAGTTAAAACAGGAGGGATGCTTACTAAGGTTCTACAGAGGTTACCCTGTGTTGTGAACTGAATATTTGTATTCCTGCAAAATTTGCCCTAACCCTCAATGTGATGGTATATGGAGGTGGGTCTTTGGGAGATAATTAGGGTTAGATGAAATCATGAAGGCAGGAGCCTAGTCTCATGGGTTATGAAGGTCTGATGGGCCCTTATACAAAGACACCAGAGAGCTTCCTTGTTCTCTCTGCCATGTGAAGACACAGCAAGAAGTCCATTTCTACAAGCTAAAAGAGGGCTCCCACCAGACCCTGACCTTGCTGGCACCCTGATCTCAGACTTTGAGCCTCCAAAACTGTTAGAAGATAGATTTCTGTTGCTTAAGTACCCAGTCTATGGCATTTCGTTATAGTAGCCTGAGATAAGACACCTCATTTAATCTTGACAGTCATCCTGCTTGCAGGATGCATGTTTTTATCCTTCTGTGATAGGAAACCAAGTTTCAGAGATGTTTGAAGTTATTTGTCCAAGGCTACACAGAAAGGGTAGAAGCAGAATTGAAATGAAGGTCTCTCTGGGTCTGTATCTTATCCTGATTGTCATTCTTTTTCTAATGTGTTCGATTGTTTTTTCTTTAAAAATATTTTCTGACTTCTTAAGTGTTCAGTGATGTATTTTCTGAAAAGAAATGCCATAGGTCACAAATCAGGAGATAGTCTGTAGCTCAAACAAAGAATAGCATGTCAAGATGAGGCTGCTATACCAGATGCTTCATACCATGACTTATGGCTTCGTTGATATCTTATTCAAAACTGGGATTTCCAGCTCCAAAGGAATTCCACTCACATCTTCCCCTAATTGGAAGCTGAGCTTAATTCCACACTGACATCTTGGCTACGTGAGATTTGCTGTTAGTCTTCTGGAACAGAATCTAAGATATGGTAGATCAGATTTGGAACTGATGACTTGAGTAGCAGCTGCAAGGCTCACAGTGTTGTAAAGACAAGCTCATGTCTCCTGTTCAACCCAAGGATGTGTGTGCCTGTCCTGATCGTTTTCAAGAGACACAATCTAGTAAAGGGAGCCCCCAGCTGAGAGAGGCCTGAGGTTTTATCTGTCATCGCTTACCTGACAGAATCCCCATAGTCTGGAGTTGTGTGCTTGCTTTACTATCCTCAGACAATGTCATTTGTTCTCTCTGGGTACTTGTTTTATTTGTCTGTTTTATGTATTTTTTTTTTTAATGTTTAAATAAGAATTGCCACCCATATGGGACTATTGAGATAAAGAGCCTTTGAAAGTTCCAGTGACCTCTCAGATGTAATCAATGTCATTAGAATGATAAAATGTTTGGAACTGCTTTGAAAATGAAAATGTATGTAGACTTAGCATCATTTGCTCCACTCCAAAGAAGAGGGAACAACCTTTGTGCCCCAGGTCTGGGGACCAGCTCCAGATTCTGGCAAGGTGAGGCAAAACTGAATTGCTTTCTTTCTGTGATTCATATTTTTAACCTGAACTTCAATACAGTCTTTTCTTTGAACTTCAGAGACCCTGGCTTGGTTTGCAGGGTGCCTGCCTTTCCTTCCTTAAGAAAGTTGAGCAATTCCAGCCAGCACCTCAACTATTCCAGCAAGTCAGATGTTTTATCTTCTCATGGACCACACATCTGGTGGTTAGATGGAGGATTTCACTTCTCATCTAGATAGGCCGATTTTGGTAGACTCAGCCAGAGTCACCTACTTCAGATGCTGGGAAGGCTGGGAAGAATCCAGAGGACCCAGACAGCAGAGGTAGGGAAAAGTTTTATATGCTTCAGGAGACAAGGTTTCCGAATTTCATAGGCCCCTGAATGGATGATTTTCAGCCAGGGGTGGAGTCCTATACCTTTCTTGGGTGATATCAATGGATCCACAGCTGTAGATTTTGCTTGTAGCTATTGTAGACTCTGTGTATCTCAATTCTGGGAGAATTTTATCAGGGAAAGGGAGACTGAATGGAATTTTCTGGTGGGGCCTTAATGAAAGATTGGCCAACAACAAGATCTATTGATATTGCAAATTTTGAAACATGCTGACAATTCCTAGCTTCCTTGTTCTGTTCTTTTATCCATTCAGATTCTCCTTCTCTTAGTTTGTCTCTGTCTCTCTTCCCCTGTTCTTTCCTGCTTTCTCTCCCTTTAGACATCTAAAGTCTTCTTACTATTTCTTCGTCAAATTTGGATCTCACAAAGGAGACTGATACACCCATTCGTTCATTCTAAAGAATACAATGACTAATACTATCTTAAAGAGCTGTCCCTCTTTAGAAAGGGTGTTTTCCTTTTAGTAGTTTTCAAAACTGTGTCTTTACTGAAGAGTACCATCTCCTTGAGGACAAATATTCTCGAAGGCAAATCATGATCACCTTTATATCTGCAGTTTAATGAATAATATGGAATCAAGCCACAGATATGCTGCTCTTACGGTAAAAGTTTAGCTATTGAATAGGTGGGAGGGGACACAAAGAAGGCAGTCCACTTCCCCTCCCTTTACCCTTAGGAATGTGGAATCCCTGTAGTCTTGACCTCTGTGACCTTTCTGCTTGATCCCTCCCCCATCATCAGTAGAGTACAAAATGATCCTCTATAATTCTGAATATCTTGGAAAACAAATAATTATAACTAGAAGCTGAGAGTGTTCCATAACACTTCTCTAGGCTCCCAGGTCCTGGAAAATCAACATTCTAAGAAATACAAGGACAAATAAGTAAAACAAGAAGCAGTTTCAAGTCGTTGTGAGAGAAAACCCAATCAAATGGCAAAGAGACAGCAACATGAAATGACCCTCCACTTTCTGTTTCCTTCAGGCCCCCTGCAGATGTCATTAACTTTCTGTAATTTCTTATCTTCAGGGGCAGTTTTTATTCAAGTCTTTTTAGACAAAACAAGCTTTAATTCCAGCAGTGCTATTTGTCTTGAACCACTACGCCTCACCCTTGAAAAAAGGGAGCGGAGGAAGCATCTGAAGCAAAAATCAGTAAAAGGAGACAGTGACAAGAGATCAAAATGCATTCAGCAGTCAGTTTAAGGGGAGTACCAGTGTAAAGAAAATAAGCCTTTGGAATCAGCCAATTAATCACAGACCTTCCTTCCTCCCGCTGCGTGAGCGTTGCCACCCCTGTAAATCACTGACTCCATGCACTCCCACCATCAACTTTCCCTGTCACGTTCCAGACAGACTCCTGTGTCTTCAAGACCAATACATATAAGTGGCCAGTTGAGAGCTGTGATTACTCACCCTTTCTGCAATGTGTGCCCACAAGATAAACCATCTATGCTGACCGCAGTGGTCGGTCTACCCTTGAGGTCAGTCCTTGCAAACATCCTCATTGCTTAGCTGAAACCTCTCCTTCTGTTCTTTTTCATGAAATTCACTTCATTTAGAGCCAGTTATACTTATCACCTGTTCTGCATTTCAGAGCCTATGATTTTTGCGTACAACATGTCTCCCATTCTGTTTTGTTTAGTAAGAGTCAACTTTCTGTGATTTTTTTTTTTTTTTTAGCTCTATTTGGCTTTCTATCACCATAAATACCAGTGTTGCTATTTGCAAAATAAAGCTGATTATCATTATCTTAGTTTCCAGAGGTTAGGAAAAACTGAAATACTGTAGATGTTCAGAAGTATGAAACCATCCCATTTCTTAGTGCATTCAATTTAATTTACTTGCACTTTTTTTTCTTTTTCTGGAATACTAACATTTCATGTTCATTGGGGATAAAAATAAGAAAATGTAATTAAGATGAAAGAAAATATGAAAACATTTATCTTGTTATCCTAAAATAACCTATTTTAAATTATTTACTTATTAACTATTTAATATTATGGTTTCTGTTCTCTGAGTCTTTTTGTACATATTTTTAAATCATTTTATAGTTTTAAATTACAAAACGTATTATACAATGCATAAAGTTTTATCTTTATGGACCTTTTTCCTATACTCAAAAATATGTAGTAAACTTCTTTATTTATCATTTTTGTAGGCTGCATAATTTTCTACCTGGTAGAATATATTATAGCTTATTTCACCAGTCCTCCAGACTTGAATATTTAGGTTTTCTCCATTGTTTTAAAGAATGCTGCAACTGACATCTCTGTAACTAAATGTTTGCACACATCCTAAATTATCTCTGTAAAATAAAATTAGAGGCATATAATTGTTCCAGCAAAAAGTATGCCCAACATTTAGGGTTCGGATACATAGTAATAATTTATACTCTCATCAGTTGGGTCTGAAAACTCAGGGTTTACATTTCTTGTATATAAGGAATCTCTTGCCATGGATTTTAGTTCCATTTTAGTTCCATTTAGCTTTCATCCCCAAGCCTCTTATAATCCTACTTATTTCACATATGGTCCTGATATTATCAGCTTTTTTTTTTTTTAGTAGCCTTTTGCCCTTTGCTGCTTAAGTTTTGCTTTAAGCCTTTTGCCCTTTGCTGCTATGTGTTTCTGGATGAGATTCTGATTCCTAATTAAATAGATTCAGATTACTGATTGAATTTGCTGAGTATCCTGTCCCATATGTCAATGTCCCTCAGAAAGTCAACAGAAAACTTTGGAATGGCATAATAATTAATCATTGAAAGAAGAATTCAATTAAGAATATGAAGTTGGACCTAACATTCGTTATTCTTATTGCCACACCTGGTTAACAATACATTTTTTTTTTTAAAGAGTTTTCTCGACCCCTCTGGGGGTGGGGGGAAAGAATAAAACAAAAATAGATCAGGTTCTGATTAATTTATAAAACCTCTGGTTCCAATCCAGTTTGCAGAATGATACCATGGCTATAAAAGTCAAAACATTAGCTGAAAATTGTAATTTTTTTAATGAAATTATTTCAATATAAGATACATATCATTTGACTCTCCTGTTCCTTACAGAGTGATCCAAGAACAGGACCTGTTACTTTCCATCTATTGTCATTCATAGACTCCTTGAAGCAACCCGGTAGTTGGTAGCAGCGACCTTTGTGCAGATGAGGACTCTGAAGCACAGAAATGTTGTATAACTTGTTTAATACAAAGCCCATGCTCTTTGTATTCCATCAGACCGTATCCTATAAATACATATACATTGCTAGGGAAGTACACGATGGCAACTCAGACACCTCTCACAAGGTGGTATGGCTTATAAAAAATAGCATTACACATTTGTCATCGTTCCTTGGTTGAGTGGTCCACACAGAAATGAAAATAAGCAGAGTGCCCTCTTTGGTATGGAAATATTCTAATTCATTTCCCCAGAGAATGACCATACTCATCGGTATTATTTTGCTCTACTTATTTGCTTTTAATCATAATATATGCCTGTTTACTTTTTATAGACATAAAAAGGTAGATTTAAAAAATGCCCTTTAGGTAGATATAAAAAGCACTTTAATTAAGAACATGAATTAAAAGATACTTCAATAATGAAGTACAATAGATTAAGGAGTACTTTAATAGACTAAAAGAACTTGAATTAAAAGATACTTAAATGCTGTTGTTGTTAACACAAAGATTTAGGCTAACAAAACGTATTTTCCCAAATATATCTGTCACCTCCCCCCTACAATTTTTATTCAGGAATGTAAGAATTGGGCTTTTATAAAAGCAACCAATGGCTAAACATCTACTAAGTTCTTAGAAACTTTGAAGGATTACAGAACTCTCTTTCTATAATAAGGTTTACCTGTTTGACTTGATTTTGTTAAATATGGCACTTCATACTGTGTAAACCTAAACAAAAATGTGTAAGATTTATCTCATTGAAAGAAGTGCCTGTAAGTAATTAATTCCTCACTCTAATTACTATTTATGCCTTTACTTTTTATTATAAATGTTCTTTTTGGAATAAACTAGAAATAGGTTTTTTTTTTCTTTACACTAAAATAACCGATGAATAGCAATGAAATCCTTGCTGTATAATATTCAACACAGTAAATTAAGCTATAGATTCAAATGAGAGATCAGAAAAGACAAGGCTTTTAGTTAAATCAGTAATATTCTGTGATTGCAAAAATTGCCTTGAAAAATACACACACACACACACACACACACACACATTACATACTACTAGAAAAAGTTTGCGATTCGATTCAGAGTGTGGAAGGTACAGTGTCTTTTTTTTTTTTTTTTTGAGACGGAGTCTCGCTCTGTCGCCCGGACTGGAGTGCAGTGGCCGGATCTCAGCTCACTGCAAGCTCCGCCTCCCGGGTTCACGCCATTCTCCTGCCTCAGCCTCCCGAGTAGCTGGGACTACAGGCGCCCGCCACCGCGCCCGGCTAGTTTTTTGTATTTTTTTAGTAGAGACGGGGTTTCACCGTATTAGCTAGGATGGTCTCGATCTCCTGACCTCGTGATCCGCCCGTCTCGGCCTCCCAAAGTGCTGGGATTACAGGCTTGAGCCACCGCGCCCGGCCTGGTACAGTGTCTTAAAAGAGTTTCAGTTGCAGCATTTAGGCCAATGATCAAGAATATGCAGAAGAAAACAAAAGCAATCATAATTATAGTTTCCTAACAGAGGTATTTGATCCTCTGCAGTGAATAATAAAAATCTAGCATGCTCTAGGATCAGAATCTTGAGTAGCATGTATTTAATTGTATGCATTTCAAAGAAATTGGAACATTTTAAAAAGTTACACCATATTAAAAGTTGTATAGCTCACACCTGTAATCCCAGCACTTTGGGAGGTTGAGGGGGGCAGATCACGAGGTCAGGAGATCGAGACCATCCTGGCTAACACGGTGAAACCCCATCTCTACTAAAAATACGGAAAAAAAAAAATTAGCTGGGTGAGGTGGCAGGCACCTGTAGTCCCAGCTACTCAGGAGGCTGAGGCAGGAGAATGGCCTGAACCCAGGAGGTGGAGCTTACAGTGAGCAGAGATCGCGCCACTGCACTCCAGCCTGGGCGACAGAGTGAGACTCCATGTCAAAAAAAAAAAAAAAAAAGAAGTTGTATATAAAGACATTTTCTATAGTATTATACAATTTTACAAATGAGTATTTATAATTGAGTATTCCTCAATTTTACAAATGAGGAAACAGGGTTAGAGAGAGTAAGTGAGTTACCAAAGCCAATGGCTAGAAAGTGAGAGAGCCAGAATCCAAGTACTAACCTGAGATTCCCAAACCAAGGACTGTTCAGCTCAGCCACAACTGGAAATGGACTCTTACGGGGGTAAGTGATTACCATTATTTTAAAAACTAGTATCAGAAATAGATGACAAGAATTTAAATGAATATCAAAATATCCCTTTGGTAAATGTTGGTGTCCTCACAGGTAAACAGAGGGCACCCTCAGAGTAATTTGAGAGTGTTTAAAAGAGGGACTGTTTACAAAATTGCAGTCATAGAGACAGAGAAATCACTGGGAGAATGTGACCCTGGGGTTTGTAACAGCTGGGCCTGTAGAGGTGAGCGAACAGTGCAGTTACTGGAAGCCCAGAACAGAGGGCTGTGTGGAGACTGCACAGTGACCCTGGAAGAAAAGGGCTGCACTGTTAACCCTATTCTCCCTCTATTCTCCCTCTCTTTAATCTCATGCCAGCCTCACCATTGGCTGGAATCAGAGTCAGACAGCAAGGAACCTGTTGATGTATTCTGTATAAGGTCACATCTCTAAGCTCAGAGGAGGGTGGGAAGAGATCTTCAGAAGCCCTGGGAGATATTCAACTGAGTCACCCAGCTTGGACTATTCAGAGTGGTCTGCAGGCTAGAGGGCAGTCTCTAAATGGTTAGTTCAAGTTTGCTGTGAAACAAGGAACTTGCATCAGAATGTAAATCAATTATGTCACCAAGTGTACTGTTTAGTTCAGCTGTCATTTTATTCATAGCAGGATGTTCTCAATTAAGGAATCGGTGTGCTGGCTTACATCCTGGGGCAAACTCCTTTCACCATTACAGACCGGCCCTTTGAATAGCACTGAACTAGAATCCTTGCTCTGTAGGTAATGATAAAAACACTGGAATCCCTTTCCTTGCTTTGATTTTCCTACCTTACATTCTGCTAAAGAGAAGAAAACAAGTATTTGTCTGTACCTATCCTGAGCCTGGCACTGTGCTAAGGTACTTTAGATGACATTTAATTCTTGCAAGTTAGATTATTCACTTCATCTTTACAGACAAGAAACAGGCCCAGAAAGTTTAAGTAATGTGCCTATGGTCTAACAGCTAGCAAGTGACAGAGCCAGCACTCAAATCCAGATCTGACTCCAAAGTCCATGCCTCTCACTGTTTGTAGGCTATCCCAGGACTGTGCTTAAAATTATCTGACATTAACACCAAGAAATAAAGCAGCGTTGTTGGAGGATTGCCTTATATGGAGACCTATGACTATGTTCTGTATACATATGCTATTCATGATTCCTGGGAATAGATGCAACCCAGCTCCCCCTAAATCAGATAGCACTGTTTGTGAATACGATGTTACTCCATGTTATAAGGCCTTGCCCAACCCAGCCAGCCAGGTCAGAGATGAATTCAGTTTGTTTCTAAGTGGCTGTTGTCTGTTGGCATCTCTTTTTAAACCTGGGAGGTCGAGAAGAAGATAGGGAGAAAGAATTCATGAGAGGGATGCATTTCCTTAGAAATGTTATTAATTGGCTGGGCAAAACAAAAGAAGGAAATAACATAGCTGCTCCTTACTAAGTAAAGGCATCGTCTTCCCTTATCTCATTAAAAATTAAAAGCACTCTTGGTTTAAGTAGGGCAAATTAGTAATTAAGTGCTATATAATGAACTTGTATAAACAGAATATTGAAGGGGAAACCAAATTAATCACTCCACTGGCTTGTTTTTGCCCCCATTAATGCACCTTTTACTCAGGTCCTTCCTGTGATACCAGGATGCATTTTCTGCTCTCCTCCGCTGCTGGAGATTGGGTGGACTGTGATAGCCTGGCTGACAGATGACAGTGGACTAGATCTGGAAAAGTTGTGTGTGGGGGCCTCAAATCAAAGTAGGTGATGAGGATGGCTGTTTCATTTTTTAAGCCAAGGCTCATCAGTACAAGCCTACATGTGACAGGAACACCCTTAGACAGTAGCAGGACAAGGAAGAATTAGACACAATGTCAGTACCAAAGGAATTCCCAGTCTACTGGTTGGGGGAGGTTGGACACAGATGAATACAATTATGAAAAAGTCTAAGGTAATGGCAAAGACTATTTGCTTGGGCTCAAATCTTGGCTCTGCCACTTACCTTGGGTAAGTTACTTAGTTTCTGTGTGTCTCAGAGGCCTCACCTGTAAAAGATAACAGTAGAGATATATTATCTTGTAACTCATTTTGTAAGGAGTAAACATGTTACTGCATATAAAGCAAAATAGTCTTATTAATGTTGGCTATTCTTTAAGTTGCAATTACTCTGCAATGGAATGGTGGGGCATTTGAGGAGTGACTTCCACTGTCTTAAGAGGGCTGGGAAAGTCTTCCAGAGGAGGCAGCCTTTGGCTGATGATCAGGGCACCATGGGAGCCCCCAGGCCTATGCTCTTCATCTTTGCAGCAAAGTGCCTCCTCTGAAAGCAGAAGAAAGAGCTTGGGCCTCAACCCAGGACAAATACCTCTCCATTTCAGCTCAACACAGTAAATATTAGTAATGACAGCTGGATCCTCAGTCTTATGATATTTTAGCAACTACCTGCCAAGTATGTGGGGTAAGGAGTAGGAAGAGTAAGTGAGCTGAGTCCATCACAGGCAGGGTAAGAGGAAATCAAATGCAGCAGCAGAAAGTAGCCCTCTAAGTCACCTTGCTGAACCTCACGGTGATGGCATCTCCTCGGCTTGCTAGCTGTATGAACACACCTGGCTGCGCAAGCTACTTAATTGCTCTGAGCTCAGTTCCATATTAACTTATCCCATTGAGTTTCTGCAAAGATTCTGTGAATGAAAGCACATTTAACACAATGCCTGTTCAGCAGAAAAGTACTATTATCATTCCCTGTGTTCATTTGATCTTCACCACAACCCTATGAGGTAGGTGGTACCTACCTCATTGTGCCACTCTATTAAGCAAGAAATTGAGGCACCAAGCTATTGAAAAGCTCACCTAAGATCACCTAGACGGTTAGTGGCTGAACGATGGTTTAAACTCAAGTGGACTGGCTCCAGCCCTGCCCTCTGCATATTCCCCACAGCCCTGTGCTTTGGAGGGCACCTATAGCTACATTTACATGTCACATGCTAGAAACAGGGTAGATGCTTCTCGAGGATGTCCAGACCTCTCACTCACTATTGAGGAAGAAGTTCTTTCCTTCTGCTTTAGGGAATGGTGGGGTAGAGCCTACAGCTATGGTGACCCTTTGACAGGTGGGGCAGGTAGAGCAGGCGCAAGTGACTCACCAGAGAGCATTAGCCCTAGGATGCAGTAGGAATGCAGCTGTTGCACTGATCTTGACAGTTTTGCTTAGCGAACAGAACAATTTATTTGTCATTCATACTCTGCTTCCATAAAGGATTTAAGAAAGCGTACAATAAGTGGCTAAATAGGTTACTGGAATAAAACTCACAAGTTAGAAACAATGTAAAAAGAGGAAAAAACACAGACACACACACACAAACACAAAACATGGGACGATACCAGCAAAGGACAAAGTGATTTGATTCTGTATCAGGTAGGAGAAAAGTATGAATACTAATATTTGTACTCAAAGTACTACCAAAGGATGTTGAAAATCAGATTGTTTAACTCTAGATTGGTGAGTGCCACACCAAATATCTATGGGACAGATCTGGCTTATCTATGGTCTCTGACCTGGACTAGGTAGTTATTATGATGTTTTTAATGAGGTCTCACTCTGTTGCCCAGGCTGGAGTGCAGTGACATAATCACGGCTCACAGCAGCCTCAAACACCTGTTCAAGCAATCCCCTGGGGGTTATTTTGACTGAACTCCACACAAGGCAAAACTGGGAAATATGTGAAGTCATGTGGAGTCAAAGAAGTATACCAGTTCTTTAAAAGAGAGCATGTTTTTCCCTATACCAAATTCTAAAATACTTATTTCTTTAAAAAGGAACTTAGAAATCATTCCATGGAACTCTTATAGAAGAAGGCAGAATTCATTATATACCACCTTGCTGAGAGCCCAGATCATGACATTGAAACCTGACTTCGGGTCTAGATAGCTTTTTGGAGATGTCACTTGACGACTCAGGGATACCAAGAATACCCCAGTTTGGTAGATAGATAGCATGTCCCTTCACCTTTTTCCATGAATATTCTTTCCCTTGGCCAGCTTTGCAAACAAAGTTGTGTTACTGACCTAGGAGTGTCTCATAGGACCTCAGTAGTAAAGCTTTGTACCAGCCTGGCATCAGAGAAGTGCTAAAATGAAGCACCCATCAATCGAGAAGGGCAACAGATGTTGAAGCATATCAAATGTCGGTAAACAGCAAGCCCACAGAGACTGCTGAACTTGGCATCCTCATAGCAAAAATACCCTGGTGCCTTTAAGAGAGAACGCTGTGGATTTTTATTAACCACATTAAGTGATGTATTTTTTTTCTCCATTTGGACAATTGCTACCCTATGAAATATTTTCCCTGAAAGATGGTCTGCTCTCCTCTATTTTTCTTTTTTAGTCTCTACTTTTTTAAGGGCAAACTTAATGCTCACAGAGTGTTCTAGGCTCTCAGCCCTGGATATAGGTCTCCAGTAATTGAGAGGAGTTTCATGTTCAGCTTATCTAATACCCTCTCTTTTACTATTAGCAGTATGATTCATATTATAAGTAATAAATCGGGCCATATTTCAATCCTGTAGCTGTGCACTAAATTAGACCCTTTCCCTCTATAAGCCTGCTTACTTATTTGTATAAAAATAAGACTATTAAGATCACATACCTCATGCAATTGTTGTGAAAATTAAATGAGATGATATGTAGAAAGTATTTGGCACAGTTACTGGTATGACTAAACTCTCAATGAGAGGTATACAAAATTATAGTAATATTTATGATGATAACTATCATTACTATTAGCTGACTATAAATCACATGCTGTATTAATGCTTTACATACATTACTGAAAGATGGCTGGTCTGGTCCTTTGCCTGTTTGCTCTCGGAGAGTGCTCCTTCCCCTGCTCTGCTGTGTATTACACTTCCTAGGCTCCCTTGCACCTGTCCTCTGGGTAGGCTTGGTCAATGGTAGATACCGGTGGGAGAATGACTGATGTGCAGGCAGAAGTCAGGTCTTTTCTCCCATTCACTACAGCAGCAGCTGCATCTTCTATCTGATTCCAGCTCCCAGCCTTTCTCAGGTCCCTGTTCTGGCCACTCAGCTTTTCTTTGGTTTCTTTTCCCTGCTCCTGGCTCTGGTCACACCACTGCCTCCTGTCATCCTTGATTCCTAAGAGGGGTAGCATCTGTCTGCTGTTGGTAACCCCTCTGTGGCTTCAACAACCTGTTTGGCTTCTAGTTTTCTTCCGTCACCAATGAAACTAATTTCCTTTTTTTTTTTTTTTTTTTTTTTATTTTTTATTTTTTGAGACACAGTCTCACTTTGTCGCCCAGGCTGGAGTGCAGTGGCGCCATCTCGGCTCACTGCAAGCTCTACCTGCCAGGTTCACACCATTCTCCTGCCTCAGCCTCCTGAGTAGCTGGGACTACAGGCACCCACCACCATGCCTGGCTAATTTTTTGCATTTTTTTTTTTTTAGTAGAGACGGGGTTTCACCATGTTAGCCAGGATTGTCTCGATCTCCTGACCTCGTGATCCGCCCGCCTCGGCCTCCCAAAGTGCTGGGATTATAGGCGTGAGCCACCACATCCAGCTGAAACTAATTTCTTATATTTAATTCCTCCTGTCCAAAGACCTAGAGTAGCTTCAGCTACCCTGACTGGACTCTGATATCATTGCTTTTAAATACTAAAAAAAAAAGTAGTCCTTATACAGAATTCACTTCTCGTCCTCTCCATGTTGGAATGAGCCAAGCCAACTGGAGAAGGGATGTCCGGTTATCATGGAGAGAAATTCACTTTGACTAAAGCCCAAAAGACAATAAATTGACCTAAGCATCTTTGATGAATACTGCCTATACACCCAACTGAGTTTGGCATTGAGGCCAGAGCCTCAGGTAGCTTATCCCCTCTCTGAGGAGACAAGACTAGACTCCAAGTCATAGCCAAGCACAGCACAAGATAGTGTCTAGTAAGAAGGAATAGGAACACCTCTTCCTTGAGCCAGAGCCCTGGACCATTCACTATTCTAGGTAAGTCACTATAATAGGTATGTGATTATTCTCATATGCCAAATGAGGAAATGGAGGCTCAGAGAGGGCAAGAGATTTGCCCAAAGTCACACTGCTATTAAGTAGTGGTCTTAGCAACTTAAGTCTGTATGTCCTAGAACCTATGTTTTTTGGACTCACATCTCTTCCTCAAAGTTTTCTAAGCTTTTTGTCAGTTTCAAAGCAGATAGTAAGAAAACTGCATACATAATTCATATTGCCCTGGTCTTGTAGAAATTACCTTACAGAAACAGTATTCAGCCTTATTCACCTAATTCTCAGAACAGGTTTATGTGGAAAGTTTATTGTGTTCATTTTTTACAGATAAGAAAGCAGAATCAAAAAAGTAAAGGAACTTACCCAAGGTCACACCAAACGTTCATATGCAACCTGGAATTTGAATGCAGGTTTTTCTGTCCCCAAGCACATGCTCTTTCCACTTGGGAACATCTAACAACTGGACCATATGTAGTATAGGACCAAGTGTTTTTTAGAATTTCTTTTTTTTTTTTTTTTTTTTTTTTGAGACGGAGTCTCACTCTGTCACCTAGGCTGGAATGCAGTGGTGCGATCTTGGCTCACTGCAACCTCCACCTCCCTGGTTCAAGTGATTCTCCTACCTCAGCCTCCCAAGTAGCTGGGATTACAGGCGCCTGCCACCACACCTGGCTAATTTTTGTATTTTTAGTACAGACAGGATTTCACCATATTGGCTAGGCTGGTCTCAAACTCCTGACCTCAGGTGATCTGCCTGTCGTGGTCTCCCAAAATGCTGGGATTATAGGCGTGACCCACCTCATGTGGCCTAGACGTTTTTTTAAAAGGTTGGGGAGCAAGGCCAGGTTTCCCATCTTCCAGGAACAGACAGTTGGGTTAGAGAAGTATATATAAAGTGACCTGAAACCAGAGAGCGCCATTGCATAATCTACTCTCTGGTAGTGACTACCAGCAGGAAAGAGAAGCCTGGCTTTGTGTAAGAAATGGGGCTTGAAATGGGCTGGAGTGGAAAAATTAACTTAGGACAGGCAGAGAAGCAGCAGGAAAAGGACTTTTTAGATAGAGGTGCTGGTGAGAGCAAAGGAACAGATAGATGCAGACAGAACGGAGATCAATGTTAACTCCTGGGAAGGGTCCCAGTTCAGGAGTAGTGAAAGAGAAAGTTGGAGAGACAGGACCACAGTTGTTTACAGGTGGGGTTTTTAACCACAAACAGATCAGTTAGGAATTTGATCAGCAGTCTTGGTAGTACTTTTTGCTCAGTATTCCCTTATCCTTTAACTGTCTTTTTAAAAAATGTTGCAAGCTGATAGTCTCACTTAAAAAGAAAAAAAAAAAAGTAAGTGCTTCTTAGATAATACTGCTTTCTGCTTAAGAAAAATAGCTTGTAAATTAGTTCAGCCTGTGAGTAATAATAAAAGTTTATTACTCATCTCTCACAGTTTTGAAGAGTCTCTAAAATAGAAGGGAATACTCTTTAAATGCCCCTAAAATGCTATCCTCTTTCACTACAGTTCATTTGTGTATAGGGTGTTATAAAATAACACATTTGAGAATTTCAGGATGGAGAAAAGCACCTTCTGAAGCAATGTCATTGAGAGATGGGGAGCAAGCTGCTTTCTACCAGCTCAAAATCTACTCCCTCCTCCCTCACCAGCCCCCTCCCTGACATCTTGGCCTAGAGAGGAGCCTGTGTGTTGGATAGAATTGATGGCAGTGAAATTCCTACCAAGCTGGCCCTTTCAGTTTCACCTGTCAGCGTCTCTGATGAAGAGGGATCTTGACAAACCAGACTGGTTTGGATAATTGGACAACAGCAGTTGTCTTCATCTCAGTAAGTTGACTAACCACTGCAGAGGCTGGATGAGAAATTTATAGAAAATCCTAAAATGGAAATTGAAGCAAGCGTTTCAATGACTAGGAAACAACAGGCTTTAGTGAGTTTCCAGCATATTATAGTATGGTGGGGCGCTGGGACTCCTGTCTTCAAGGGGCCCCTAAAAGTGATAGAGGGGATTCATTTAGTATGTGCCAGCTGCTGTTTAGGCACTCTTTGGTTATTAGCTCACTTAGTCCTCACAACGGTCCAATGAGATCCTGATATCAGTTGTACTTTGCACACAAGGAACCTGAATCGCCAAGAGGCCACACGCTTTCCCAAGGTTACATAGCTGGTAAGAGGTGAAGCTCAGATACAAACCTAGATTCTGACTCTGGTCTGTTCACTCTAAATACTGAAACCCATCTCTATAAAGCTCCTTTGGGAAACTCATCTTGGTCAGGCCCACCTCTACACGGCCCTACCCCCATGTGCCCATCTCTTGCACTGCCCTTAGATGTTGCCATATTTG
Source organism: Rhinopithecus roxellana (assembly GCF_007565055.1). Taxonomy (NCBI): domain Eukaryota; kingdom Metazoa; phylum Chordata; class Mammalia; order Primates; family Cercopithecidae; genus Rhinopithecus; species Rhinopithecus roxellana. The sequence goes on along the minus strand of NC_044560.1, from coordinate 49,207,323 downwards.
CTGATCTCACTCAAGTGTGAGCTCCCATATAAGGGTCCAAGTCTTACTCGTCCTTAGCCAGTAGTTGGTGCTGGATACATGTGTGTTGTACCAGACTGGAGGTGAAGTTTTACAGAGAATTTGTAATCTCCCTGAAGCTGGCTAAGAAGGCAGCCACCTGTGACTAGTTACACAGAAACCCAGGCACTTAAAGTAGTGGCACTGCTGGGCATGGACTTAGATTTAAAGTCGCTAGCAGGTAAAATCTGATCTGTGTCTCCAGAAACAACTTTACTTGTGCACATTAGCTCTGACTCTAAACTGCTCCTTAACGGTTCTCACTTGGTCTAAGTTTTCAAAGACTGACTCCCCAGTCATTAGAGTCTGTTCTATTACTAGTAACTCAGTGTATGATCTGGAACAAGAGATCTACCTCTTTGGGCCACAGTTTCCTCATCTTTAAACTGAAAGAATCTGATTCTGGTTTTCAAAAATGTAAAGCAGTGGAACCTTTGGGAGGCCAATATATAAAACAGAAGGTGAACTGTGTCTCTGGCTTATCCATCATACCCTCTTTCCCCACTGCCTGGCAGCCTTGGAGGGTGTTTGCTGAACATAAGCACTGGACTAGATCTTTCCAAAGGAAATAACCCAAAATATTTAAAATGTTTAATAATCATATTTAGTAATTCAATAATGAAGTAACTTCAAAATAGCCTAGCCTACCTTGAGAAAAGCAGGTTGGAGGGCCCTCACCATGGGATCACTGTGCCTGTCTGTGTTACTGTCAAACATTGTGTGTTCCAGACAGGGAGGGGTGTCAGCTCAGCCTGATAATGTACAGTGGATTGGGGAAGCTAAAGCCTCTGGGCCTCATTCTCCTTGGCTGAAAACAGACTGCGTGTCATGGCACTGGTGAATTAGAAATTCTATCCAGCCACTCTTGGAGATTGATTTTCCGTCTGGGGATCTGACCTCTTGCTTCACTAGCAGAGGGGATCAGACTGTTCTGGGAGGAGTCAATGAGCTGGCCCTCAGAAAAGCCTTCCCTTTCTTTTTCGTTCTTTTATTTTCTTTTTTTTAACTGTATGTTTCAAAGGGAAAGTCTGATTACTTTGGGGACTTAACACTACCAGTCTGAATTCTTTTTGGTACTTAGAGCCTTGAGATATCCATACCACCCCCACATCCGTCCTTTGTGCTAGAAGATTACTGAAGATTTAATTCCATTTATGTCATTGGATTTGTAAAGAAAAAATCCTTTTGGATTCAAAGATGAAGGCCTCACTTACTTTATTTTTGTCATTTTCACAGACCCCTTATGCAAATGCCTCAAGAGTAAGGATCTTGCTCAAGTGATTTTTGTATCTCCAATGGCGAACACGCAGCCTGACATAGAGTAGCTCCTTGGTAAATATGTGTTCATTCATTCAACAATACCCCCGAGGTACAATGATAAGCAAAACAACTATGGTCCTAATACTGATCACATCTGCAGTTGACTGAAAGAGACAGTTAAAAAGATAAGAACAAATAAATATATCTTGGGTTAAGTGCTATAAAGGAAAAGAACAGGTTCAATTGGAGGAAAAATTAGAATTGTTGATACATGAATGGAAGTAAATGACCCAAATTTCCAACTCTAAATCTCTGTCTCATTTCACCTCTTTGTAAATAATCATTGCTATTATTTTAAATATCACAACTGCTGTCATTTCTTGTTTACCCATAATTACATTCTAAACTCGGTGCTGACATCTTTGTATTTATTATATAAAATTCTCAAAATTATCCTGCCAGTTAGGCTTTCTTATCACTTATTCCAAATGAAAAAACAAGGTCCAGGGATTTGTTCATGATCGGAGAGCTAAGAAGTGTCAAAGATGAATTGAACCAAAGTTGGTCTGACAAAGCCTGTGTTTTAAGCAAATGGGAAAAAAAAAAATTCTCATTAACTCCAAAGATTATCATCAGGAGTCCAACAGGGTTCCCAATTTGGGAACTACTATATCATTATCATATGGCAGAAGGTCCACTATGTTAGATGAGAAGACAAGAAAAAAAGGGTAGGGGGAGAACCTTTGCTGTAGAGTGGGAGGGAAAAAGAGGAAGATAGTCTTCTTGCATGGGCCGTCTTATCAACCTAGCAATAATAAACTATCACCATGGCAACAGGAAGTCTAATTGATGGCAGATGTTGAGCCACTTTAAAAGCCACGCCAACTGAATGCCAAGCTGATGCTGTCAACCTCTCTCCTCTGCCGCAGCTAGGCTAATCGTGCTATGGTCATATTGGAGAGACCCATCTTTCAAGGGTGGAACAAACTCTGGACTTGACATCAGAAGACTTGAGTCTGAGTCCCACATCTGCCCATGCTAAGCTCTGTTGCCCTGAGCAAGTCAGTTCATCAAAAGTAGAAGATAGTTATCATTAATGTTATCATCATTATTACTACCAGTAGTGGGAACTCTCTGAAATTCAATTTCACAATCTAAAAGATTGATAATATTTGTGTAAGTATTGTCAGAAGATTTAAATTGAATAAAAGATGTGGAAGTGCTTAGTAAACTATAAAGTAATTCACAAATATAAGATATTATTAACACCAAGAGACAGTTGGATGTGCCAGAAAGAGCTTGCATCGGAATATGGATATGGCTACTTACAGACTGCTTCATCTGACGGATGCTTCATCTGACTGCTTCATCTGAATACATCAATTATGTGCTCAGCCTCGGTTTTCTATCAGTAAAATTTCTTAGTGTAAATCTGTAAAATATTCTACCCATCTTACAAACCTGTGGTTTAATTAACCTCTCTACACTTCAGTTACTCCTCTGTAAAATGGAGGTGGCACTGGCACCTCCCTCATAAGGTTGTTGTGATGATTAAGTAAGCTAATGCAGGGAGAACATTTAGAATGGTGCCTGGGACAGGCAGTGTGTCATACGTATTAATGGTGGTAATGGTAGTGGTGGTGGAGAAGGAGAAGAGGAAGGAAGAGCAATTGAAATCATATACGTGCATAGAACTGTGAAAGCTGGTGGTAATGGTAGTGGTGGTAGAGAAGGAGAAGGGGAAGGAGAAGAAGAGGAAGGAAGAGGAGGAGGAAGAGCAATTGAAGTCATATACGTTCACAGAACTGGGAAAGCTGGCCGGGCTTGGTGGGTCACACCTGTAATCCCAGCACTTTGGGAGGCCGAGGCTAGTAAATCCCTTGAGCCTAGGAGTTTGAGACCAGCCTGGGCAACATGGTGAAAATCTGTCTCTACAAAAAATACAAAAATTAGCTGGGTGTGGTGGTGTGTGCCTATAGTCTCAGCTACTCAGGAGACTGAGGTGGGAGGATTGCTTGAACCTGGGAGGCAGAAGTTGCAGTGAGCCAGTGTTATGCCACTGCACTCCAGCCTGGGCAACAGAGTGACACCCTTTCTCAAAACAAACAAACACACAAAAAACTGAAAGCTCCATGTGATACAGGTGAGGACCTCCGTAGTTAATGTCAAAATACTTTTCGTCAGTTCCTGGACTGGTTCACATGTCTATCAGTTTTCTCAAAGTTTCCATTGTCTACATAGCCTTTTTGTCATGCCCAGTATGCATGCCTGCTCTGATCCTTGGCTATGAAGTTTTCAATGGGAAAAGGAGAACCAGGACAAAGAATTGGTAGAAACCATGAGAAATATTTTCTCAGAGATCAAGGTCTCTACAGGCTAGGATTTCTCAGAGTCTTCTTTGATATATTAAAAAGTATTTCTGGAAAAAAGTTAGTTTGAAAACTGCTATGATGCTCAAGATAACTGGGCATCTTTTTTTAAAGAGATGGGGTCTTACTATGTTGCCCAGGCTGTACTCTAACTTCTGTGCCCAAGAAATCCTCCCTCCTCAGTTTTCCAGGTAGGTGGGACTATGGATGCACTTCACAGTACCCAGCTGTAACTAGGTGTCTTCATAGCAAGACATCTGTTAAGACTTTAAAATGTAAACATGCGTTGTGAATCTCCCAGGTTGGGTAGGCATATAGAGTATGGTGTTTCCCAAATTTACTTGATCGAAGAATTAGTTTTTCATGGAGCATCTTAGTTTGCTAAAGTTTCAAGTACCAAAGTTGGGAAATGTTGATGTAAGCCCATAGCCAAGACAATCAAGCATTAAGCGCAGTACCACAAAACAGGTTTGAAAACTCCTACTAATCCTTCCATCAATTCATGTGTCTATTTAATACATTAAAAGAGTTCTGTATGTGGCAGTGACTATGTGCTAGATGGTGAAGAAACAATGACAAGCAAGACTAGTATATTCCCTATCCTCTCAGAGTTCTGGAGGGCCTACTGGGGAGAGGGAAAAGTTGCCCACCAATTTTATTGCAGTGACAAGTGAAAAGATGGAGAGGACGGGTGCCTTGATACTAGAAGCAGAGGCTTCTTACCCAACCTGGTGGGTCAAGGAGAGTTTCCCAGGGTGAATAACTTCTAAGTGGAGACTCAAAGGAGGAGTTACAGCTGTGTAACCCATAGGAACTTGCAGCACACTCGCCCATGCATTCCATATTGTATCCTCATGGCAACCTTTCTTGGTAGATGCAATGAGAGTGGGAAGAGTTATTAAGTGGCCATTACCACCTAATTAGTTCCTACTCAATGAGTCAGGGACTGTGCTAGGCATCTTACAAATTTATTGTATTTAATCTTGATGGAAATGAGCAGTATCCTCAGTTTACAAATGAAAAGTTGAGGCTCACAGGAGATAAGTGGTTTCCCAACGCTGTACATGTAGTTAGTACAAAGCCAGGACTTTCAGATCTGCCTGATTCCAAAGCCCATTACATTGTGGTTAGCCAGTGCTGAGCCTGGACCGTGGCTGGTTCATAACAGGGTTTTTACTAGTCAGAAATACGGGAGAGTAAGCAGAATGTCATGGATTCTTCCTTAAGCTAATTCTGTTCTTCTTAAATGACTTATATTATCCTGAGATGTCCCTCTCCCAACCATTTGATGTAGAAAGTCCTGTGAGTTTTTTTCATATATATATATTACTTGTCAGAGAAAACTTTGAGCTTCTTCTTGGCAAAATAAAAACTTTCTATCCATATGTCAGTGTCCCAAGTCATTTTGGAAGTGTTCCCATCTATGAAATCTAAAAATCATGGAAGTTCTATGTATGCAACTTTCTAGAACATATTCATTCTAAAAGTGAGATAAATATGAACCAGTACATTGCTGTGAGTTCTGCTGGTTCAAAATTGGATGAGTTGCTGAATTCCATGGGCACCAGCAGCCAAAAATGGAGATAAAGTAAGATCAAGTGGCATCTTCCAAAATGTACACACACACCACCAGTGACATTCAGGCATTCTACATACTGGTTTATAGATACTCTTTTTCTAATGGTTAAATATTCATTTTAATAGATACTAGAAAAAATGTACCTAGCATTAAACTTGGGTTTTCATGAACATTTTTCCCTGGATTGAGACAATTTTAAAAAGAAAGAAAAGTTTTTTCCCAGAATTTACAAAAATATTTTATGACTAATCAATACTATAGATAGTACTTGGGAAAAGAAAATAATTGTGAAGATAGGACCTGAATTACTAAAGTATATGAAATAGTATGATAATGTGTATAAAAGTGCCTCATGCATAAAAAGCCCCAGTAAATGCTTTCTTCCTTCCTGAGTCACATGGTGAGCAAGTGGCAGGGGCCCAGTACTAAACTTCATAGCATCAGACTCCCAGTCTAGTGCTCCTTCCAAGACACCCTTCAATTGTCTTCTTTCTGTCTGCCTACCTCATACTGTGTCCTTCATCTCTCTGTCTAGCCCCCAGGAAAAGTGCAGCAAGTGCAGGTATTTCTGAAATGAAGAGTGGCTCACAGAAAGGATCTGATGAGTGTTAGTTATAAGCAATGTGTACCTAAGAGTGTAGACACTATTAGCATTTCGAAAAATAGGAATCTGAACTAGAACTGGAAGGGCCCTTAGAGATTATCCTACACAAACCCTCTTTTTACAGATGAGGAAGTTGAGACCCAGAAAGGGGAAGTGCTTTGTGCGTGGCCAGAGAGCTCATTGCTGATCAAACCAGGACGAGCATCCTTATGAAACATGCAAATGTAAAATTACATGTGAAAAAAAAAAAAAAAAAAACCTTTACCTCCAGATATCCTGCTTTCCAGAAAAGTGGCGAGAAGTACCACAAAAGTACCTTTACTTCCAAAAATTTGAAAATATTGAAGGTCATGCTTCATATTGTGCCAGGCAAGAGAACATTGTACATAATTGTAAATCACCACTGGAGGAGGTGGTCCTGGTTGTATTCTTTTGTTTGTTTGTTTGTAACACACATAACATAAAATTGATCATCTTAACCATTTTTAAGTGTACAGTTTAGTGGTATTAAGTTCATTCACATTATTGTGCAATCATCACCACCATCCATCTCCAGAACTCTTTTCATCTTGCAAAACTGAAACTGTACCCGTTAAACAATAACTCTGCATTGCCCCTCCCCCAGCGCCTGGCAACCACCGTTCTACTTTCTGTCTCTGTAAATTTAACTACTCTCTAGATACCTCATATAAGTGGAATCATACAGCATTTGTCTGTTGTTGACCGGCTAATTGCACTTAGCATAATGTTCTCGAGGTTTATCCATGCTGTAGCACGTATCAGAATTTCCTTCCTTCTTGGTTGTATTCTTAATGCAACATAGCTTGTTCTCTGTGGTCTGCTGATTATAACCATCATCTCTGTGAAGACTTTGGTGTGCTTAACATTTTGGGGACTTCTTTCCAGTGGGGGAAATAGATAGCTCAGTTGTGGACAATAGCAGCAATGGGAAGAGGTATTTGAGAAGAAATCAGACTCCCTTCTTCCAGTCTTTTGCAAGTAGGTGACAAGAGGTAAACAAAATTGCATGCTGTGCCCTCCACATCACCCCCTGTTTTCTTTGTTTCTTCTGTCCAAGTCTTCAGTCAGTCACAGAGAAGCAATGAGAGTTGAAGATTTTAAAAGTGGATTTTCAAATAAGACAGCCTTGGATTCCAGTCCTACTTCTGAAATTTACTAATATGTGATCTTGGGTAACATGATTAAACTCTCTGAGCCTCAGTTCTGTAATCTGGACATAGAGATAATAATACTTTTATCAAAAAAAATGCCTTTTTTTTTTCCTTCTGAGTGATGAGATACTTTCTGTATTTTTTCTGGATTTAAACATAGTTTCCAAAGTTAAAATATTATACTACTACTGTTACCTGTCCCATTGGGTTGTTTAGAAATGTAATGTGATATATGACATTTTGGCTTCTCTGAGATGTCTTGTTCCAGCCCAAAGATTATTAGGGAACCTCATGTCATTTGAAAGGAGAGAAAGCTAATTTATTGATAATGTTCTGCATGTCATATGTATCATTTCTTTCTCATCCAAAACACTGAGTAGAACTCTATTATGGTAGTTGGTCCTTCACTTCATAATTTTCTATTTCCCCAGCTAGTCAGAACCATGCCCACCGCCCCCCCACCCAGTTCCCACCCCTTGGTCAGTACCTAGCATTCTGCCCAGAAAAACTACAGATGCTTCTTCCCACTCCCTCCACAACCCCCACACCCCCGTTACCAAAGTGTTTCTATAATGCTCTGGGAATCAGTCAGCATCTCAATTCCCCCATGGTCTCATGGTTAAACATACCATTCATTCGACCTCTCAGCTGTGACAAAGAAGGAAGCCTGGGTGTAAAAACGGATTGCAGCTCCCCTCTGAAGTTGGGTTTCTCTCTTTGCTGACCACTTGGGAATTTTTTTTTTCTTGCTTCTGACCCACCTCTCCCCTTCCTTTTGATAAACAGGACAGCTGTCCCCAAAGGGATGAATCCATTACCTTCCACCAGAGTTGAGTTCATTTTCCATTTCATGTTTCTGTTTAAAGCGAAAGCCCTTTAAAAGCGCTGAGCATACACTGAGTGTGTGTACTTAATTTTTAATATGTATGCGCCCACACCTAAGAGAACAGAGAACCTTAAATAATAATGAAACCGAATTGTACATGTTGTATGTTTTATGTGGCACTGATTCCTAAATATGCTCTTAGCAGCCAGGTATTATTTAATACATCCCCATTAATCAAACTGCCAAATCTAAATGAAAACCATGTTTAAATATGTTTAATAAGATTATAGCTTTTGGTTGAATATCAAACTAACATAGCTACATTTTTCCTTCCAGCCAGCCCTCATTTACTGTCTTATATTTTTACTCTGAAAGCTAGTTCTTTTGTACTATCAAGTCAATCTTGATTATAAAACAAGTTATACCACAAACTTGTAATATCATGAGCTTCAGCTGAGTCCTTCATTGTAAATGTCAGGAGAAAGAACAGTTCTGAGAATTTTTTTTCTGGCTAAAAAATGATATTTTTCTTCTTCTTGGGGTGAGCCTTTGAGTTTAAAAGGAAATTAAAATTCTATTAGAGATACTAAATTGTTTTGTAGCATCTGTATTAAATGATGTCTGCCTTTTGCATAGTTATTGAAAGTGTTTCATACTAAAGGTACTTTTTCTTTTTGACGGTTCAGGCTTCTTTTAGTTTTGCAATAGTGCCACCTAGGGGCTTTAGAGAACATTGCATGGGCTGCTAAAATCTCAAAAACAATCCCTCTGCTCTTTTGACATGAATAGAAAAAGTATTTGTGGGTCATTGGGGCTGAAGGAGAAAGAAGGTACATGGTAGCCTGGGCGAGGTACGTTTCCAGTTCTACTTATCAGGCTTCCAATCTGCAAACAAAAAAAGGAGGTAAATAAAAAGAGGTTTTTTTGAAAAAATAAAGAACTAGCCAAACTTGGAGTAACATATAGTATTCTAGCAGATTTTTAAAGTTATTAATAAACCAATATCATATTTATTAACGTGTTTAATTCCTGTTCTCATTTGCAACAGTTTGTCTGCTGTTCTCACCTTTGTAACAGGCATGTCCTGCGGTGATTGCAGAGAAGTGATGACTGCTTTGACTTGCTGTCCTGTGGGAATATCTTGCTTCTTACATCTCCAATTCTTCTATTTGCCTTGTACAATATTCTATATCCATATTCACCCTTATAAAGTTGTCATTCAGACTTTTTGTCTATTTGTTCTCTCCACTGATATCATTATTTCTTCTAGCTTCTCAGAGCCCTTACATTTTCTCCATGTTTATATGTCTTGAAACTTTTAAATTCTTGATCAAAGCAATCATAAATGTATCTATTACAAACACATTAAAATTCTTTGATTATATAAAAACTGACAATTCTTATAAAACTGTTTTTGTACTACATCAAGTTCAAAATAGGTGGCACATGTTTAACTTTGTACACTGTAGAAATTCTAAGATTCATTTCAAAAAGAAAAAGCAAATACAGTGCACAGCAATGCATATAATTCTTATAGACCAGTGTTACCTATCTGTTATATCTCTCTGTAAATAATGATGGTGGCAATGATGATAGGCAACGTTTATTGATGTTTTTTATATGCCAAGCACTGTTCTAACCACTTTGCATGAATTAACTCAGTCACCACAGGACAGAAACTGTTATTATCCCAATTTTACCCACGTTCACGGAATGCTTCTGTGTTCCAACAAGGAAACTTCAACAAAGGAGCGCATGAGCTTATCATAGGTCGTGTGTAATAGGAGTTTATATTACTAGTTTTTCCTTGAACTGCTTGGGAGTCAGTGTCACTTTTCTTAGCCCCATTAGCCTGCCCTCCCTTTGGAGTGTGCAGGTCTCCTTTACTGTCTAATACCTGTGTTCTTTCCTCACTGAGTGTCTCTAGCTTTGTCTAGCAACACCTGCCCTCACAGAACTTACATTCAGGTGGGAAGATCCTAAGAAACAGCAATCACAACAAGTAACATTGATTTCAGGTGGCAAGAAGTGTTATGAAAGAAAGCAAAGTGATATCAGGGAGCAAAAATGGAATGACAGACTGGATGTGAATGGCTGGCTGTGTGAGCAGGAGAGAGGCCCTCCTGAGGAAGGGGTGTTCATGGTGAGTCCCAAATGACAGAGAGGACAGCAAGTGCAAAGGCCCTGGAGTGGGAATGAATTGAACTTGTGTGAAGAAAAGCAAAAAGAGCAGGGAGGCTGGAATGTGTTGAGTAAGGAGAATACTGTGGGGCTCCTGTTTATTTCCTTTCTCTGTTCCCAGCACTCTTGTTTTCTGTCTCAGACTCTGGTTTCACTGAACTCAAAGAAATGATTTGGAATTGCGAAATCCTGAGATGTCATCCACCGGGAGTGTTGGGGATAGGGGGACACATGCAAGAGAATTGGCCTAAGAAAGGTTACACCCTGAGTATCTTCCATATATACCCATAGCCCCACATATTTTTATCTTGCAAAGTCAGGTAAGATGAACATAAGGCGGAAGTGGAATCCCAGCACAGTTCATCCTTAGTGCCCCACAGCACTGAACAGACCTTGGATATCGTACTTCACACAAGTATGGTGACTTTTTTTTGTGTCTGCCTCTCCACTGGACTGGAAATTGACTGAGAACAGAGCTTATATCATAATCTTTCTTCAGTCATTTTTCTTTCTTGCGTTCATTTTATCAATAAATGCTGCTTGAGTGCCATCTATGTGCCAACCACTCATACTAGGCCCATCTATCTCTGCTTGGATAAAATTCCAAGCAAGAAAGATACAGTCCCTGCTGTCAAGTTTCCAACAGTATTGCAGAAGAGAAATACCATAAAATAGCATAACACAGTGTGCTAAGCCTCAGCTTTGGGGAGGCAGAGAAAATGTTCCAAAGGAAGTGACAGTTGAGTCCAGTCAGGATTTGGAAGTGTAAATAAAGGTGAGTGTATGTCTGTATGTGTGTGTGTTTGGAGAGGAGTATGTATGTGTAGAGGGCCTGAGATGGGAGAGAGTGTGTGTAGAATTTTAAACCTTGGGAACAAAGGATTCATGAACTCAGAGGTGAACTCAATTGTGTACTGGATGAAAATGTGAATGAATGAGTACATGAATGTATAAATGAATGAATCAGTGAGTGATTTTTTCCCACATGTTACAGAGGCAGCTCATGAAATGGAGGTTGTATTAGTCTGTTTTCACACTGCTATAAAAATACTACCTGAGACTGGGTAGTTTAAAAACAAAAAGGCTTTACGGCTGAGGAGGCCTCAGGGAACTTACAGTCATGGCGGAGGGTGAAGGGGAAGCAGGCACCTTCTTCACAAGGCGGTAGGAGAGAGAGCGTAGGGGAAACTGGCACATTAAAACATCAGCTCTCGTGAGAACTCCCTCACTGTCATGAGAACAGCATGGTGGAAACAGCACCCATGATCCAATCACCTCTCACCAGGTTCCTCCCTCAGCATGTGGGGATTACAGTTTGAGGTGAGATTTGGATGGGAAGACAGAGCCAAACTATGTCAGAGGTATAAAGCCAAAAGGCATTTTTATTAATTCACCCTGAGAAATCACTATTCCACATTCTGCCCATTATTTCCATGTAGGCAGACTCGTATGGAGACCTATATCTTTATCAAAAATGTGCTTGTCAAGTAGATTATTCAGTGACTTATTGGGAGAAAAGGCCAGACATTCATCTTATTCTAGGGAGGGCTGTGTAAGTGGAACTGCGTATAGCTGATAGCCAATATTTCTCTTTATCCTGAACATTGCTTAGATGAGAACTATGGGGTAAACAAATGAGTGAAAAATGTTAAAATATCAAAGGTGTGCATAGAAGAGAGAGGCTGTTAATGTGGTCTAGACGCCAGAGGTGGAAAGCTGCTTTGGAAAGTAGGGACCAGATTCTAGTCTTTGCTGTACCACTCTCTTGTTGTGTGACGTTGAGCAACTAGCCATCCTCACACCTGTAAAGTGGAACTATGCCAGGCAATGTCTAAATTTAGTCTCTATCAGCTCTAGAATTTTGTGTTCATCTTAGTTATACCTGCCGAGGAGGGAGAGGTATTGAATGTGTGTGGGCACCAGGTGCGCAGCTTCTTCATGGTCCCTGGATGACAGCTCTGTCCTGGGGCACTCACTCCTCCAGAGTACCTTAAGAAGTACCGTAAGAAGCTGTCCTTATCTGCCATACGCTTGGAAGGGTTCTCGCTGTTAACCACCTTTGTTGGACACACTGCTGCTATTCTCCTTCCCCACTTATGTCTGTTATTCTAAAGCGGTCTGAGAAGTTGGCTATTCCTGATGTTGCCTTTTCTTATACTGCACGTAGGAAGCCTCTGCTCAGAGGGTTATTTGTAAAAATTAATGAGATACATGTAAAGCAGCCAGAACAGTATCTGGCACATGATAAATACAAAGAATGTTTGTTACTGTTTGTCACAATTATTCCTGCAGCCCTTCATTGCTGCCTTTCTTCCTCAGGTATTTTCTGCCTTGTTCTCCAACAAGCACAAGGGATACAGTGGTAAATAGGATACCATCTCTGTCCTGAGGGGTTCTGTCCAGTCCTATTTACTGAGTGCCTTCCATGTGCCAGGCACTAAGGTTAAATCATTGAGCCCCCACCACAATCATTATACCCATTTCATCTTCGCGGAAACTGCAGCCCAGAACAGAAAAGTCCGTGTGACATTCCCAGCATCACACAATTAGTAACTGGCAAGGTTGGAATTGGAGCTCCAATCTCACAGACTCCAAATCCAGTGTTCTTTCCACCTTGTCACCCAGCTACCACAAGGCTGCCATTGCACGGTTTTGAAAGGAAAAAGAAGCAGCAGTGCATGATGGGAGTCAGCATAATGGGAAATAAACTCTCCTTCCCTGGGCATCTACTTCTAACTTGCAGGAGAATAGGAAGGCTAGCTAGTCTTGTGAGCCCAGCTCCCAGCAGTCCTTGCTTTAGCCCATCTGAAAAGGATCTGTCTTTAAAAGCAAGGAGCCAGAAAAAATAATTCATACTAAAAACAAACTCTGTCATGAGTCATTTGACTTTGCTTTCCCCTGAACACATAGTTTATGTCTTGGGTGAGCTAAGGCTAAAGGAACATCTGATATGTTTTAGGCTAGCAGAGCCATTATTTAAGGAGCTTCACATCCAGTGTGTGCCCATTGGACCCTATGGTTTAAATCAAGGCTTCTGCTTATAGGGCCTGACAATTTGTTATTTTTGTTGTAGTTTTGTATTGGAGTGTGATTGTGTACATGTTTTATCAAGATGACAAGAATTGCTCTGGTTCATGATTCAGAAGTTCTCAGGCTGTTGAACTAGCCTACGCAGTAGTTACTCTGAGTATGCGCGCTAGACAGGAATGTGTATATGTGCGCATATGTTCAGATGTATGAGCACTTACAGAAACAGAAGAGAATGAGAGAAAGGCAGATTCCGGCTGAGCATCTTACCATTCCTATCAGCAGAAGAGCAAGCCCAGCCCTGGGGCTGGGTCAGAGGATTTCTCAATCCTTGGTGAACAGCAGATAACCCCGAGCACAAAGCAAGTGTTTCTGTCTCTGTTGCCAACTTGCTTTTCTTTAGATACTTGAAAAATGACAGGAATACACTTACTTTGTAAAAACACGAACAATGGAATATAGAGCAAAAGTGAAAGGCACAAACCTCCCCTGATCCCAAAAGTAATCACTATTATGCATTTTGTATGCCTGTCTTACCTTTTCGATGTATTCACAGACATATATACACACATATACAGATCACATAGTAGAGATTGTATAATGGGATACTGTAGTATTTAAATAGTAGAGGATGAAAAAGAGTTCAAAATTTTTTTTTTTTTTTTTGAGGCGGAGTCTCGCTCTGCTGCCCAGGCTGGAGTGCGGTGGCCGGATCTCAGCTCACTGCAAACTCCACCTCCCGGGTTCACGCCATTCTCCTGCCTCAGCCTCCCGAGTAGCTGGGACTACAGGCACCCGCCATCTCGTCCGGCTAGTTTTTAGTATTTTTTAGTAGAGACGGGGTTTCACTGTGTTAGCCAGGATGGTTTCGATCTCCTGACCTCGTGATCCGCCCGTCTCGGCCTCCCAAAGTGCTGGGATTACAGGCTTGAGCCACCGCGCCTGGCCCGACTTTTTTATCTACAAGATACTTTGGAATATATTAATACATATAAAGCTGCCCCATGATAACAGTAATTCCAGAATCTGCATATATAAAAAACTGTTTAACCAATGTGTTGATAGACCTTTAGGTAGTTTCTAGTGTTTAGCTATTAAAACCTGAGACACAAAGATCATTGTTGGTGTAGTTCTTTATATACAAATATGAGGATTTCTTTTGGAGAAATACAAAAAAAGTGGAATTTCTAGTGGAAGGATTTGTGCATTTAAAATTTTGTTAGCTGTGGCCAAAATGTCCTCCAAAAAAGCTGTCCCAATTCGTATTCCTGCCAATGATGTCCCTGTACCTTTGCCAATGCTGGATATTGTCAGTTGTTTGATATTTTTGCCAATTTGGGGGCAGAAAATGACTGCTCATTGTTCTTTTCCTTTGCCTTTCCCATAACTAGTAAGAATGAACATTCTCTTTATACCCATCAAGGACTTTTCTGTTAATGGCCTATTAATATCTTTTCCTCATTGATCTACAGGAGTTCTTTATCTACTCTGTACACCAATTCTTTATCTGTCATTACATACTGAAGACATCCTTATCGTATGTCCCTTCTCATCTACCTTTGCTTACCATATCTGGTACTGGAGTTTTAAAATGTCATAAACTGTTATCTGTGAATCTCTTTTTGATATCAGAATTTCTTAGAAATATTCCCTTTAAACTATTTCTTTTCTTGAAGCAGTGTTTTTCAGACTGATAATGTTTTGGACTTTTATGTGCCCAAGAGTAAACTATGGACTGAGGAGGTGAGTGTTTTACCCAAGGCAAAGCTGAGATCAGAACACACCAGGCCGGCAGGTCTCTGTGTTTGTTAAAGACATTCTTAGTAATTTTATCATTAATTATGGGAAAATTGTAAAACTCCATCGGGATCAGCCACAGGCAAATGAGATGCAGCAAGGAGCTGGAGGCTGGGCATGCAACCTGAAATCATCTGAGCATTGAATCATACACAGCTTCCCCTCTTACCACTTGACTTTGAGACATAACTTCGCTGCTCTGAGCCTTAGTCTATTTCTCTGTAGAATGGAGCTAATCACAACTTCAAATGGATATTGTGAGGTTTCACATTGTTTCAGCACATGGTATCTGCTCAATACATGTTTGCTTTTGCCTTTTCTGGTTAAATACCTTTTTTCCCCTGGACCTTTGAATGCAACTGGTCATCTAAAACTATTGGCTTCCATCTCTTCTGAGGAATTTTGTAGCCAAATGGTGGAGGCATATCTAGCTTGAGAGTCTGAGGCAATTTCCTGATGATACATCTCAGTGGGCCTAAAGGAAACGAAACACCTACACCATTGCTCAATGCTGGAAAATTCTCCACAGTGGCCGACCCCTTTAGGAGGAGGGAAGTCAGTGCTCTGGGGAACAGCTCCTGTCTACGTGGGTGGAGAGTTCTTTCTTCAAGCATTGGTAGATTGTAAACTCACTGAGCCTCCTGCCTACACGGGAATAAATTGCCCCTGCCTTTGAGATCATCCCTTCTCCTCACCTCAACCTGGCATCCTTCTCTTCTTAAGGCAACACAGCACTAGAGGCTGACTGCCCAACTTCTTGAGCCAGACTGCCTGGAGTTAAAACCCAGCTCTGCCACTCTTTACTTGTGAGGCCTGGAGCAAGTTTCTTAATTACTTTCTGCCTGTGTTTCCCTGGCTGTAAGATAAGAGTGCTAATGTTATCTACCTCCCAGAGTTGTTACATGGGTCACTATTTGTAAAGTACTTGGCACATAGTACAGTATTCAGGGAGCTACTAATAAATCATGTATGGTATCTGAATTTGGGCTCCTCATTTCACAGCCAATTGACTTTGGATAATATGCTTACTCTAAGCTGAGCTCTCTAATTTGTAAAATGAGTATGAAAATATCTACTTCATGGGACTGCTGGACAAGTCAAATGGGATAATGTATGTAATCATTATAGGTACTCAAGAAAGAAGTGGTAGCTACTCTGGTGATGAATATCAAAAAAGACAGGAATGAATATATAGAGACTACCCAAATTCTCAAAAGCCAAGAGACTGGTAGAATGTGGCCTCCACACTCTTAGCCCTGTGACCTTAGACCTGACCTCTTCAACATTCAGTTTCCTGATCTGTAGATTAGTGATAATGGTGCCTACCTCTAGGTTCATTATGAAGAAGGAATAATAATAAATTGGGTTCATAGAAAGTACTTAATACAATTTATTATTATTATTACCTGTATCTCCTGTCCATTTAAGGGAAGATTCCTGTTTGCAGTCAGGGTCCCTGGGCAGAAGTGATGACAGCACAGGCAGAGCCCTGCACCCCCTGCCCTCTCCAACTCTGGGGAGTCTGTAGCACAAGGTAAGAAAGAGAATCAAATCTAAGGAAGGGAAATTGAGATCAAAGCCTGGTTTCTATGGATCAGGCCAAAATGATTGAAGGAGAGAGAGATACACAACTAAGGATGTCCATCAGGATTTATCTGCAACAGTGTGTCTCATTTTAATTCTTAAAACAGTTTTGTTGGATAGGTCCTATTATTTCCAGTTTTGCCTAATGAAACTGAGAGCTGGAGAGGTTAAGTGACTCGCCTAAGGTCAGATAGCTAAAAAGTAGAAAAACTGGGATTTGAGCCCAAGTCTGTCCAACTCTAAATCCCTAATGATATGCTTTTAATACATGCCTTGCCTCTGCTGGGAATGACTCAGAGGCCAAGCTGTAGGAGGAGGGGGAGAGAGGGATGACTGTGTTTCTCAGGGTGAACAGAGTAGGCAGCCACAGGGGCAGCAGGCCCGGAGCTAACAGGCCTTCATGTAAAAATTTGGAAATTTTGCCTGAAAGACAAGAGAGTGTTTTTAGCTGAGGTCGTTTTCAACTGTACCCTGTGTACTAGGCCGAGGGTAAACCAAAACACAGCCATAAATAGTTCTCCACAGAATTCTCATCACAACAGCCCACTGTATTCCTTCTGTTTGGAGATGAATGTTGAAACGCCATGCATGAAAATGGCTGAGTCTGTTACTGTTCATGAAGTCTAGTCACAGCCCATTCGAATGAAGCCCCCTTGGTTATGAATAGAGATACTAGAATCAGCAGATGATCAGCCATCATGGACTCTCAACAAATGGCTTTGCCCAAAGAATCAGCATCCGTGGACTTCATACAAAGCAGGCCTTCCCAAAGCCTCTGTTTTGAAGGGACCCACTCTATTTGAATAGGTGTTTACCCACTTGCTACAGAATATGTTTGTATACCTGTTCTTTATCTAATAAAAAAGTATCAAAGCTAGAAGGGACTTTAACAAGTCATCGAGTCCAATGCATTTAAAAGAAGTGGACAGTTGGTTCCAGAGTAGGAGGTGACTGTCCTGAGGTTATACAGAGAGAATCTGAGATGAAATCCAGGCCTCCTTATTCTTAGTCTAAAACATGTCTGACTCTGCCCTTGTGAATGCAGCCAATACAGGGACAAAAAGTCTTTGGGCTTCTCTAAAGGGAGGGACTGCAATGTGTTAGAAATGGGAAGGAGGTTATGTTTTTCCTTGGTGCTTTCTACCTGCCCCGTCTATTCTTTTCCTGCCATTTCAGTTTTTTCTTTTTTTTTTTTTTTCTCATCTGTCAGAACTAACCAGTCTAATGTGCTCAATTTTCACTCCCTAAGAATCAGACTCCCAGATTTCCAGAGTTACTGCTGTTTACCTATTTCAGAGCTTTTCCCTACTGTTACTGGACTGCCTTTTGAACAATGGAAGGGACCCTAGACCAGGGGGATACCAGGCTCGGCCACTATTAAAGGGGTCTCCTTGGTTAAGACATTGCCTACCCAAGCATCAATTCTCAGTCTCCACGGTGCAGGCGAGAAAGAGGAAAGGGGACAAATAGTAATTGATCACCTGATACATGCTGAACTCTTAATTATGTAACCACATTTAATCTTTAAAGGAGGTTATGTGAAGTAGGTAGATATTATTATCTTCATTTGCAAATGAGGAACTAGATGTCTAGAAAGGTAATTCATATTCTCAAAGCCATGGAATCAGAAAGGGACAGAGTTGGGATCTGTACCTAGATTTGTCTGAAAATCCAAAGTACAGGTTGAGCAGCACTAATTGGAAAATCTAAATCCAACATGCTTCAAAATCTGAAACTTTTTGCGCACTGATATGACACCCAAAGGTCACACTCAAAGGAAATGCTCATTGGAGCATTTCCAGTTTTGGATTTTGGATTTAGGGATGCTCAACCAGTAATTATATAATGCAGATATTCAAAAATCCGAAATTCAAAACACTTCTGATTCCTGGAATTTTGGATAAGGCCTCAACTTTTTAAACTAAACCTGTTTAAGCTGTTTCAAGTTTGCCAAGCAAGAGAAAGTGAGATGAACGTGTGTGTACATACACGCGCGCACACACACACACACACACACACATGCATACACATCCTGACTCTCTATCAGTCCATTTTCACACTGCTATAAAGATACTACCTGAGACTGGGTAGTTTATAAACAAAACAGGTTTAATTGACTCACAGTTCCACATGGCTGGGGAGGCCGCAGCAAACTTACAATCATGGTGGAAGGTAAAGGGGAAGCAGGCACATTCTTCACAAGACAGCAGGAAAGAGAGTGAGGGCAGGGGAAACTGCCACTTTTAAGCCATCAGCTCTCATGAGAATTCCCTCACTATCAGAAGAACAGCATGGGGGAACCACTCCCATCATCCAATCACTTCCTACCAGGTCCCTCCCTCAATACGTGGGGATTACAATTTGAGATGAGATTTAGGTGGAGACACAGAATGAAACTATATCTCACACGCACACGCACGTGCGCGCACACACACACACACACAAAGAAGAGTGCTTTCCAAACTGTGAAATGCCACCCACAGGTAGACAATTAGCCACCCAGTCCAGGCCAAGAATGAAGTGGCTGTCAACATGCCACAGCCATCATGCAAAGAATTTACTTACAAGTGAGAGGAGTGGAGGAAATATTTAGAGGCAAGGACCTATCAGGTAGGTCAGTAGTTCTCAAATGTCACTGGAGGGCCACTGCAGGCAGGGCAGGCTACAATTTGTATATCCCCCAATTTGTGGGGCCCATTGCAAAATGAAAATGTAGATCCCTGACCAGGGGCAGGAAAGTCACTCCTTCCAACAGGCCTTTTGCCTCAACCCATGGCTGACAGGTGACTTCCAAGGCTTTCCAAATTTTACATGGAACCCCTCTGTAGGTTGTCCGCCTGACACTCCATGGCAGTGGTAGCCAGCTGGGGTCACTGCCTTGGCCCACCTTGAGACACAAGGGGCTCAATGTCGGACCTGACTCTTTCCACACCTATGCTCATCTCTATGAGAAGAAGGGCAAGAGCAAAACATGCCCTCACCCCTAGCTATGTAACCCTACCACCAACTCACAGGTGTGTGGTCAGCAGTGGGATGGGGCAGCAGAAGACAGAGAGTGGATGGCCAAGAACTGGCCCTGGAGACTAGCCCCACTGTTCCATCAGTTTTCACTTATAAAACACAGATTCAAAGATAAAAAAAGTATTCCCTATTTAATAAATCGTGTTAGGAAAACTGGCTAGCCATATGCACAAAACTGAAGCTGGACCCCTTCCTTACATCTTACACAAAAATTAAGATAGATTAAAGATTTAAATGTAAGACTTAAAACCATAAAAACCCTAGAAGAAAACCTAGGCAATACCATTCAGGACATAGGCATGGGCAAAGACTTCATGACTAAAACACCAAAAGCGATGGCAACAAAAGCCAAAATTGACAAATGGGATCTAATTAAGCTAAAGAGCTTCTGCACAGCAAAAGAAACTATCATCAGAGTGAACAGGCAACCTACAAAATGGGAGAAATTTTTTGCAATCCATCCATCTGAAAAATGGTTAATATCCAGAATCTACAAATAATTTAAACAAATTTACTAGAAAAAAGCAACCCCATCAAACAGTATACAAAGAATATGAACAGACACTTTTCAAAAGAAGATATTTATGTGGCCAAGAAATATATGAAAAAAAGCTCATCATCGCTGCTCATTAGAGAAATGCAAATCAAAACCACAATGAGATACCATCTCAATGCCAGTTAGAATGGTGATCATTAAAATGTCAGGAAACAACAGATGCTGGAAATGATATGGAGAAATAGGAACACTTTTACACTGTTGTTGGGAGTCTAAATTAGTTCAACCTTTGTGGAAGAGTGTGGCGATTCCTCAAGGATCTAAAACTAAAAATACCATTTGACCCAGCAATCCCATTACTAGGTATATACCCAAAGGAATATAAATCATTCTACAAAGACAAATGCACATGTAATTTTATTGCAGCACTATTCACAATAGCAAAGACTTGGAGCCAACCCAAATGACCATCAGTGTTAGACTGGATAAAGAAAATGTGGCATATATGCACAATGGAATACTATGCAACCATAAAAAAGAATGAGTTCGTGTCCTTCGCAGAGACGTGGATGAAGCTGGAAACCATCATTCTCAGCAAACTAACACAGGAACAGAAAACCAAACACCACATGTTCTCACTCATAAGTGGTAGTTGAACAATGAGAACATATGGGCTCAGGGAGAGGAACATCACAGGCCAGGGCCTGTCAAGCGGTGGGGGCAAGGGGAGAAATACCTAATGTAGACAACGGGTTGATGGGTACAGCAAACCATCATGGCACATATATAGCTATGTAACAAACCTGCATGTTCTTCACATGTATCCCAGAACTTAAAACATAATTAAAACAACAACAACAACAAAATAATTGAAAGAAATCGACTGCAAACAATTAACCCCAGCTTGGGCTCTTTCTAGATAGAGCTCTGTGCATTGCATGGGTATATTAGTTTTCATGCTACTAATAAAGACATATCCGAGACTGGGCAATTTACAAAAGAAAGAGGTTCCATGTGGCTGGAGAGGCCTCACAATCATGGCAAAAGACAAGGAGGAGCAAGTCACATCTTACATGGATGGCAGCAGGCAAAGATAGAGCTTGTGCAGAGAAACTCCCACTTTTTTTTTTTTAAATTTTATATGTATATATTTTTTATTATTATTATACTTTAAGTTCTAAGGTACATGTGCATAACGTGGAGGTTTGTTACATATGTATACTTGTGCCATGTTGGTGTGCTGCACCCATCAACTCGTCAGCACCCATCTGATGTAAAGGAGGAGTTGATGGGTACTCCCACTTTTAAAACCATCAGAACTTGCGAGACCCATTCACTATCATGAGAAGAACACAGGAAAGACCCACCCCCATGATTCAATCATCTCCCACCAGGTCCCTCCCACAACATGGGAGAATTCAAGATGAGATTTGGATGGGAACACAGCCAAACTATATCATTCCACCCTTGGCCCCTCCCAAATCTCATATCCTCACATTTCAAAACTAATCATGCCTTCAGAACAGTCCCCCAAAGTCTGAACTCATTTCAGCATTAACTCAAAAGTCCCCAGTCCAAAGTCTCATCTGAGACAAGGCAAGTCTCTTCTGCCTATGAGCATGTAAAATCAAAAGCAAGTTAGTTACTTCCTAGATACAATGGGGATACAGCCATTGGGTAAATACAGCCATTCCAAATGGGAGAAATTGGCCAAAACAAAGGGGCTGCAGGCCCCGTGCAAGTCCATAATCCAGTGAGGCAGTCAAATCTTAAAGCTACAAAATGATCTCCTTTGATTCTGTGTCTCACATCCAGGTCACATTCATACAAGATGTAGGTTCCTATGGTCTTGGGCACCTCTGCCTCTGTGGCTTTGCACAATACAGCCTCTCTCCCAGATGCCCTCACAAGCTGGCGTTGAGTGTCTGCAGTTTTTCCAGGTGTGCAGTGCAAGCCATCAGTAGATCTACCATTCTGGAATCTGGAGGTTGGTGGCCCTCTTCTCTCAGCTCCATTAGGCAGTACCCCAGTAGGGACTCTGTGTTAAGGCTCTGACACCACATTTCCCTTTGCACTGCCATAGCAGAGGTTCTCCAAGAGGACCCTGCCCCTATAGCAAACTTCTGCCTGGGCATCCAGGTGTTCCATACATCTTCTGAAATTTAGGCAGAGATTCCCAAACCTCAATTCTTGACTTTTGTGCACTGGCAGGCTCAGAACTCCATGGAAGCTGCCAAGGCTTGAGACTTGCACCCTCTGAAGCCACAGCTCAAGCTATAGGGATGCAGGGCACCAAATCCCTAAGCTGCACATATCATGGGGACCCTGGGCCTGGCCCACAACATCACTTTTTCCTCCTAGGCCTCCAGGCCTGTGATAGGAGGGGCTGCCATGAAGACCTGTGATGTGCCCTAGAGACATTTTCCTCATTGTCTTGGGGATTAATATTTGGCTCCTCGTTACTTATGCAAATTTCTGCAGCCAGCTTGAATTTCTCCTCAGAAAATGGGATTTTCTTTTCTATCGCATTGTCAGGCTGCAAATTTTGCAAACTTTTATGCTCTGTTTTCCTTTTGAAACTGAATGCCTTTAGTAGCACCCAAGTCACCTCTTTAATGCTTTGCTGCTTAGAAATTTCTTCCACCAGACACCCTAAATCATCTCTCTCAAGTTCAAAGTTCCACAAATCTCTAGGGCAGGGGCAAAATGCCACCATTCTCTTTGCTAAAACATAACAAGAGTCACCTTTGCTCCCATTCCCAACAAGTTCTTCATCTCCATCTGATACCACCTCAGCCTAGACCTTATTGTTCATATCACTATCAGCATTTTTGTCAGAGTCATTCAACAAGTCTCTAGGAAGTTCCAAACTTTCCCACATCTTCCTCTCTTCTTCTGAGCCCTCCAAACCATTCCACCCTCTGCCTGTTACCCAGTTCCAAAGCCGCTTCCACATTTTTGGGTATCTTTTCAGCAACACCCCACTCTACTGGTACCAGTATAATGGCTGACACACTCGTGCAGCTGGTCTCCACTGCAGGTCCTTCACAAAGCTTCACTAGTCCATGAGAAATGAAACAATAAGGACAGGGTATTGAGATTTGATAAAACTAAATGTAGACTATTTAAATGATTCTCCTTTATTCTGATATCATGATAACCACTTTTTTGGTATTAAAATCTCCTTTTCGTTATGAAATAATGGTGAGAGTAAATGTTGAGCAGTTGCTTTGTTTAAAGTCCTTATATAATCAAATAAAAAGCTTACAATTATGTTGTAGTTCTGCAAAAACTTTGAATATTTTATTGGTCCTACTCTAAGACTTTCAAGAAGATGGCCCTTCCCACATGTGGGGCTGGAACCTCTTCCCCTGTCACCATCATCAGAAAGGCTTCCGCCCTGGATACAGTTAGTATTTGTTGCATACTTCAGTATTTTCTAGGTATATATTTGCTTTTCAGAAGTCTAAAACGTCTGGTAGAATGTTTCAGAAGAAGCAACACAGAATAGAGGCATTAAAATCAAATTTTGAAGTCTGAAACTTCTGTTTCTTACCATCATTAAGAGAGAAGTGCCCAATGACAATCATTTCTCCAAACCATCAACAGCTCTTTGGAAATGAAGTGGAAGGGTGATAATACATCCAGGACATACCTAGCTAATGTCTTAATCTTGGCATAATTATTAATAATAACATTCTCTTTCCTTCTGAAAAGTGTCTAGGACTCAAAGGTGAGTTCATTGGGATAATAAACTATGGCCACCTTAACTAAAGGCCCCTTCAGCTCTCCTGAGCCAGAAAGTCCCAAAGAGCCTGCTCTTTCCCTGGGCAGGAAGCCATGGTGACCAGCGGAAGGATTATGTCTGTCTTACCAGAGGCCTGTGTTGGGTGCCAGCGTGACGTCTATAGGATCCACTTAGATCTGGGATGTCAGAGACCTAGTGGTGGTGAATCTTTGTGGCTTCCATCATTGCATTGTCTCTGGGAGCATCAAGTTGAAGGCCAAGCTAGTTTATTTCCTTTGATGAGGGAAAATATGTCAACACAATGATCCAGTGAACTCTGGGAATAGACAGACATGCAGTGCCTTTGGGGAATTATGGCCTAAATAGTTTCACTCTGGCACATGTGGAATTAAATATAAAACAAACCACTGATTGCTGTTAAATTCACATGAATAAAAACAACCATTACTATGTCTTCTCAGCTACAGTACCAGAGAGTCCCCCTAGGATCAAGCAGTTATTAGACTGGACTTTGGAGTGAGTGTAGAAAAGAAAAGGAGGAGGAGAAGGAAGAAAAGGAGGAAAAGAGGAAGAAGAGGAAGAGGAGAGAGAAATAAGTCAAATAGGTGGAGAGTTTTCAAAGATACAAAGTCTGTGCCATTTAGTATGAATTATTTTTCCTTTTTATTCCTTGTATTTGACATATGAAAAGAAATCTTTGCTGATGCTGGCTTCAGATTCTCAGGTTTAAGTACACTATCCTTGACCTAGGAAAGAGTTACATGCATCATACTTCCGAGGCCTTCAAACAAAGAACAACTTGGAGTAAGCTTGAGAGTGTGCAGGGCATTTTGGTGACATTTCTGGATGCCCTTTGTTTCCCCCTTTCAAGAAAAGCCCTTTCTTTCATTGCCTTCTCACATAACAGCTTGGGATTCTTGTCCCTCCCAGAAATGCATTTGAACTTGCTGGTTTGTTAAGAGTCAGGGCATGAAGCATTTTTCCATGGTAGAAAAGTTCTGGCATTCCAAAGCAGAACTAATGTGGGATTTGGGAAGCTTGCCCTATTTGTGCACTTAATTAGAGCTCACCAAAAGCAGCTGATACATTGGTGCCATAAGAAACCAATGCTGAGACCAAGGAAGGCTAAGACTGTGAGCACCCTAAGAGGGTGGTGAACATGAATTCCACACCTGTTCCCTATCTGGAATCAGGATTCACTGGAGTCAGGATTCAAAGGCAAAAAGTTGTGTGCTTTCCAGCAACATTCATTGGGATCTGCATCCCAATTTAATCAATTGATAGGTTGCCAGCGTCTGAGTCAAGTCCCGAAACACTTGGTTCCCCTTGGGTCAATGAAATGTGGTCTTGGTTCTAATACGAACGTTAAGTTGACAAAAAATGGCTGTGAGAAAACTACTGGTTTTAGAGTCAGTCAAGCTTGTGCTCTAAGTCTGACTCTGCCACTATGAGATGTCAGATCTTGGAGAAACTATTTAGTTACTTCTGAGCTTTAGTTTGCTTCCCTGTAAAGGGGCATACTAACACCTATTCCATGGGTCCATTATATACACAACAGCCAACATTTGTTGAATAATTACTATGTGCAGAGCACTGTGCTAAGAGCACAGTCTATGTTAACTTTTTAATCCTCACACAGACCTAAGGAAATAGATTCTATATTACAGATTGGCAGACTACTCCCTACAGACCAAATTTTGCCTACTGACTGTTTTTGAAAATAAAGTTTTATTGAGACACAGTCACATCCGTTCATTCACATAGGCCCTATGGCTGCTATTGTGCTATAACTGCAGGGTGGAATAATTATAACAGTGACCAAATGGCCCATAGAACCTAAAATACTTACTATCTGGCCCTTTATAGAAAGAAGTTTGCCTGTGCTTTAAATTATCTCAACTTAAAGATGAAGGACATAAGCCAAAGGTATTAAAACCTATTTCAAGTAGGTTAGCTGGGGCCACAAAGCTGGTAACAGGTAGGACTAGGATTTGAATCAAACAACCTGACTCCAGAACTTGTGTTAGTCACCAGTATCATTATATATATATAAAATGCCTAGCATAGTACCTAGCACACAGGAGATACTTAATACATCTGTTTTATCAGCATGGCACTCCCTTTCCTTTTACCTCCTTTCCCAGTTTCCTATCAATTCTAGTTACCTTTTGCTTCTCTTCTGCAAGATAGTTCAGTTAAGCATATTTCTAGCCAATTTTATGCCCATGATCTCAATCTGTCCAACAACTCTGTGAGGTTGGTATCATTATTTTCATTTAAGAAGATGAATAAACTACTTCTTGATCTCTGAGCTCCCAGGAGTCTTTGCACTCCATTTGGGGACCCTCAGAGGAAACATTGCTAGGACCTTTTGGAACATTTGTTTTATGCAGCACACTAGCATTAAAGAAAAAAAAAACTCAGTGGCTGCTTGAGAAAGGATTACAATCTAATTAGGGAGAGAAAACCAAAATACTGAGACAATAGCAGGCATTTTAAAGTAAGTTATTTAGTACAGACAGTGAGTGAATGTGAATTCGGAGAGCTGGGAACAAGAGAATGGACAGGGTAGGGGAGGGCTCTCAAGTTTCATGGTCAAGTGTGAACTGTGCCTTGAATGACAGACCGAATTTAAAAAGCAGAGACTCAGATTCAGGCATGATGGAAGTGGGAAAAGGAACCACAGAGTTCCTGCGGAAATGGAAGTGAGAGCTCTCAGAGGGACAGGATCAGCAAATCCCTGGGAACTGTAGAAAATCAGAACAGGTAAATAATGTGGGGACAGATTCTACAGGATTCTGAAGGCCAGAGAGAGGTACCTGGGTTTTAGAATAATAATAGTGATCATCATAACACTTAGGTGCAGGATTGCTGACCACACACATTACACATATCCTCGCCCTTAACCCTCCCTGTCCATTCTGTGATGTAAGTATCATCCTCCTTTACAGATATGAAAATTGAGGCTTAGATTATAGCAATCAAAGGTTGATGGGAAAATTAGAAATATTCCACAATGCTTACTTAGTTCAACAGTGCAGGGCTTTTGTGTTGTTACGTTCTTCCTTGGATACATATGCTTGTCGTTGAGATTTTATAGGGTAATCTATATAGCCTATAAACCCATATAACATAATCTTAGGTTCTGCTTGTTCTAATACTGTTACCTATAAACATTTCCCCAGGGATTCAGATGGAAAGTGCCATGAATTAAAGACCTTACGCTACCTGGACCAGTCTGATATTTCCCACCACAGGCAATGGGCAGCTATGGCATGGTTTAGAGCACGGGATGCCGTAATGAAAAGGATCAGTTCTTTCAACAAAGTCAGGCCGGATGTGAAAGACAGGAAGGAGGAAATTGTGTGAACCCAGAAGTGTGATATGCATTGGAGAGGCAATCCCGGGATGAACACTTGGAGCTTGGGTTTGGAATGGCTAAAGAACATATGCCAAGAAGAGAAGGCACACATGTAGATTGAGAAGGCCATGACCAGCACTGCTTAAGCCTTACCACTTAGCCATAGTTGAGGGACATAGGACTTGAAGTATGGAGATTTAGGCTCAAGTCCTAGTCTCACTGCTACTGGCACTATGTGAAGAAGGAGGGAAAAGACAAGAATTATATGCTGATTGAGTTATGCACTATATTGTGTCTTCCCATCAATAGCACTTAAGTATTTCTGTGTGCCAGCACTTTCTAATTTCTCTTCTAATTGCTTAACATATATTAACTAATTTAATCTTCAGAGAAACCCTATTAGATGGCGGGTATTATCTCCTTTGTATAGCTGGGGAGACTGAGGCACAGAAAAGGTTAAGTAACACACCTATGGTCGCACAGCTGGTATGTAGAGAAACTACACTTTGAACCCAGGCAGTTTGGCCCCTGAGTCCATGCTCTTACTTACTGTCAAATTACCTCTCAGGAGAAAACAGGGTAAGTGTTACAAGCCCAGTTTTACAGATGATGAGACTCTGGGTCCAAGACCATAAGGGATTTGGCTAAAGATCAGACAACTAAGTAAATTGTTATGCTGGCATTTGAACTAGGTCTTCCTAATTCTGATCCAGACATTCTTTCTATCAGATCACACTACCTCCTGTTGGTGTGAAAGCATTTTACAACCATAAACCTCCTCCTGTTTATTAACACGTTGTTATGATAGGCTTCTCTGATTCAGCAGGAAAACTAAGGAGGTAGATCGGCCAAGCTCATGGATGGTAGTAATAAAGGGCTTGCCTTCTAGACTGTGACTCCCTCCAGGAGAGCCACCAACCAGTTCCTAACCTCTGTTTCTTGCAATTCCTACAGGGCCTGGCGTGGGGTGGAGGGTGGCTCTCAACAAATATTTGTTGAACACCACTTGTTCCAGACAGAAGCATGTGAGGCTCTCCACTACCACCAGCGGCATAGCCAGCACACCCATGCATTAGCAACTTGCCCTCTGCCAACTCCTGGGATGGTGATAGGATGATGGTTCTTTGTAAGCTTGTCACCTGCCCCTCTTCCAAAGTGAGTTTACCCAGAGAAGCATTCTGAGGTTGAATTTGTCCCATACCACCCCTTCCCCTACACATTGACACTCCCCACTGTATACCGTGGGGTCAGAGACCTCGCACTACAAAGGCCCCTTGCCAAGCCTGGTGTTGCTTGCAGCCTGTCTGAGGCTTTCACTACTTCCCCCCAGACTCTCAGTCCCTAGCCTCCTGGTTCATGGCCACTCCCAGTGCCCTTGGCTTTAGCTTCCTGACCCCCATATAACTGGCACCCAGGACCACTTCACCGGCTTCCCTCTCAGAACAATTGACTTTTGCCCCTGGGGTACTTACACCTCTTTTGTTCAAGGTCACACCCCAGCTCAACACCCAGGATCCACCCCGCCAGCCTGTGTGACAGCCATCCCCACTAGACTTTGAAAGGGACTGGACAGTGTGTACAGCCACCTTCTCAAGGGCCTGTCCCTGGCAGCTTTACTGGTCCCACCTGTTCCTAACCTAGGAGTTGCCAATCCAACAAGACGAGGCTATTCTGGGAAGAAGCAGGAAGACCTCTTCACCCTAGTTGAGTCTTTCTTAACAAAGAAGTCAACAGAACTTTTTTTTTTTTTTTTTTAAGTGTTTTAAAATACTGCACAGGATGCTACAGCAGTTAAGAGCATGGCCTCTGGAATCAGGATAGGAGTTAAAAATCCAGTTCTGCCACTTGCTAGCCGTGTCATCCTAGGGAATTTACTTAACCTTTCTCAACCTCAGTTCCTCATTTGTAAAATGGAGCTAAAAAAAAAAAGCCTACATTACTAGGTAGTCATGAGAATTCTGTGAAATGATATATGTGAGCATATATCATAGCATGTGACAGGCAGTAGGTGCTCAATAAAGGATAGTTATTATCAGCATTATATTAAATATTATTAAAGTATCTTTTAAGACTTTCTGGAGATATTTCATTCAGACAGTTATTTATTCAACAAACATTTATCGAGAGCCTGCATTTCTCCAGATCTATGCAGAGTGCAACTATGGGATGTATAATTATGTTTATAAAAAGAAGCGGTGCATGTTAATCACTTATTATAGGCCAGACACTGTTCTAGGCATTTTAGGAACATTGTTTCATTTAATATTGATAAGGGCCTTGCAAGCTGGCAGAAATCATGATTGTCAGAGATGAAAAAACTGAGGTTCAGAGAGGTTATCCCCAAAAAGACATGGCCTGTGATTGAGTGTGGCATGCACCACCCTTAAATAAACCAAAATATTTTAAGTTCAAGTCCCAACTATTGAGAGATCCACAATTTACTCTCATGTAATACAATCCCTTTATATAACTTTCTGGTTAAAGTCAAGGTCAGAGCAAAGTGGTTTGATTTCATCCTCATTGGTAAAAATCTCTGTAAGGGGTGAGTGTTCTCATGCCTTTGTTAGCATGCCAGCAATGAGCCTGGGGTCTCTCCTCTGATTACTGGGGATTTCATCATCATTCAGAAAAACTTCTCTCATTATGTGGGACTGAAAATAGAGATAGAAAAGGCAACAAAACTCACCCAATGCATGCCTTGCAAGTTATTTTGTTTTTTAAGCAAGTCCAAGTCATGATCTTGCTTTCAGATTCATGCCTTATGCCTGTAGCCATTGAAAGGCAAGTATGTCAAGGGGGAAAAGAAGGTTCTTCAGTTAGCTGAGGTTTTATTCTGTTTCTACTTTGGTGGTTTGAAACTAATTACAGACTCGGTTGTGCCTACATGTGCAAAATGAAATGAGAGTTTGAGCCAATTACTCTAATAATGAAGAGAGGAAAATCCACTTTTCTTTCCATTATCTAAAGATTTCAGGCATATGTGAGTTTTATGTGTATATATTAAATTATGTGAAAAATTGGCCTCAAGCCTTCATTTCACTTTGCCTGTCTAGAAACAGACTCAAATTTTGTTTCAGAAAGGAGATGACATGCCTTAGGCATCTTCCAGGAGACTAGAGGGTCTTGTTGTAACAATTGCAGCCAAGATTGATTTTCTTATTGTTATGATAGAATACTTGTGCATGCCTGGGGGAGGGAAGTATATTATGAAGGATGACTTAAAAAAAAAAAAAAAAAAGGCTGGAATACCTAGAATAAACTTTAAGAGGAGGTTTCCACTCATATTATTTATTCATTCATTTATTTAGTCCTTTCCAGGACGTGCAAAGCCCTCCTGGCCTGGTGCTCACTCCCTTTCTAATTTCATCTCCTTCTGCCACTTGCCCAAACTGCCCCAGCAGGTCTGGCTTCGTTGCTGTCTTTCCATTCACTGAGCACACTTCCAACTCAGGGCTTTCAAACTTACAATTCCCTCCGTGTGGAATCATCTTTCCGTTGATTTTTTCATTGTTCACTCCCTCATTCCCTTAGATCTCTGCTCAAATGTCATTTTATCAGAGAGATGCCATTCCTAGTCACCCTATACAAACTGCCTGCTCCACACCTACCATTCTCTGTGCCCTTTGCCCTACTTGATGTTTTTTCTCCCTAGTACTTACCACCATCTGTGTGATATATGTGCATAAACATATGTATTATTTTGATAAACATGACCATATATTTTATTTTAATAAACTTTATTTTTAGAAGAGTTTTATATTTACATTTATATTTACAGAAATAATTGTGAAGATGATACAGAGAGTTTTTCTTTCCTTTTTTTTTTTTTTTTTTTTTCTGAGACGCAGTCTCGCTCTGTTGGCTAGGCTGGAGTACAGTGACACAATCTTGGCTCACTGCAACCTCCACCTCCTGGGTTCAAGCAATTTTCCTGCCTCAGCCTCCGAAGCAACTGGGATTACAGGCATGCACCACCACACCCGGCTAATTTTGTATTTTTAGTAGAGACAGGGTTTCACCATGTTGGTCAGACTGGTCTCAAACTCCTGACCTCAAGTGATCTACCTGTCTTGGCCTCCCAAAGTGCTGGGATTACAGGCGTGAGCCACTGCAACCGGGGGATACAGAGAGCTTTTCTAAACCACATACCTAGTTACCTTTATTATTAACATCTTACATTAGTATGGTGCATTCGTTACAATTAATGAACCAGTATTGAAACATTATTATTATTTTATTTTATTTTATTTGTTTACCAGTTTGTAATGCAATGTATTTTTAAACACAGTGAAAGACACCTGACAGGTAACTGAACAAGTTAGCATTAGCTGGACCCAGGATTAACCAACTCGTATCAACATTCACAGACTTCTGCAGATTCTCTGAGGACAGCAATATCCAATAGTGTTTACTTGTTCTGTGAGCACAGTAATAGAAGCGAAGCAACACCTTTGTTAATTAAAGCATGTATTTTATGCAGACTTCCTTAGATTTTACCTAACTTCCCTTTTCTATTCTAGGATCCCTTCCAGGACACCATATTACATTTAGTCATCATGTCTCCTTAAGCTCCTCTGGCTTTTGATGACCTTGACATTTTTGAGGAGTATTGGTCAGATACTTTGTAGTATGTCCTTCAATTGAGATTTGTCTGATTTTTTTTTTTTTTTTTTTTTTTTATGATTGGAGTTTTGGTCTTTTGGAAGAACACAGAAGAGAGACAAAGTACCATTCTCATCATATCATATCAAGGATACTTACTATCAGTGTAACTTACCACTATTGATGTTGGCCTTAGTCATCTGACTAAGGTAGTGTTTGTCAGGCTTCTCCACTATAAAATTGCTCTTTCTCCTTCCTTTTTATACTGTACTCTTTGGAAAGAAGTCACTACACACAGCTCAAACTTAAGGAGTGAGTGAGAAGTAAGTTATGATCTATGTCTTCATGGGAGGAATATCTACATAAATTTGGAATTATTCTGTTTGGGAGATTTGTCTCTTCTCATTTATTTATTCACTCATCCATCTGATAACTCATATATATTTATATTTTTGGTTATAATCTAGTACTACTTTGTTTTGTTACTCAGTTGTTCCAGTTTTGGCCATTGGCATCTCCTCAGTTGGCTCCTGTGACCCTTTGACATAATCCCATAATTGTGTATCTTGTGAGGTTTTTAAAAATTATATTCTTACTTTCTGGCACTACAAGGTACTCTAGGCTAATTTTGCATATTTCCTGCTCCAGTTCTAGAATCAGCTATTTCTCCAAAGAGCCTGATTCTTGTTACTGGAGACTGGTGGTTAGAAACCAATATTTGGGCACTAAGTGTGCTCATTACTCTTGGGCTATTGTTGCTTCTTGGTGCTGCCAGCTGAAAGAGGAAGGAAATGGGTGTGTACCCTAACCCATGTATATACCCATATCTATAAATATTTCTCTATGTAATCATCTTTTCAATATTAAGCTAAACATGAATTTACACTGGTTTCCTACTGTAATCTATTGTCACATTGATCATTCTAACTCTCTCCCCTTGCTTATATTTAAATTCACCCTCAAATAGTGAGAAATCTGGCTCCCACCACTGCCATCCATTTACTTAATTATTCAATTTCAATATACATATATAGAAATACCAGGATTGTTAACCCATACCATTGCAGAATACAACTTTATTAACTAGAAGACAGGACTTATGTACAGTTTTCTCGGGGTTTGTTTGTTTTTTGTGTTTTTTTTTATCTTTAGTTTTTCAGACTCTACTAATTTCTGAAGTTACTTAGGTCAGCACCTTAATCGCCCACCACCCCAAGTGAGATCATTTTATACACTGGTAACACAGTTATATTGTTTTTCACATACTGCATTCCATCATGGGATCCCCCTACCTCCTGAATTTTTAAAGTTTACATGCATTAAGGTTTACTTTTTGTACTCTAACATTCAGTGGTTTTGATAAATGCATAATGTCATGCATATTCAATTACAATATCATATAGAATAGTTTCAGCACCCTAAAAGTTAAAAATCCCATCTGGGCATGGTGGTTCACACCTGCAATCCCAGCACTTTGGGAGGCCTAGATGGGCAGATCACATGAGGTCAGGAGTTCAAGACCAGCCTGGCCAATATGCCAAAACCCCATCTCTACTAAAAATCCAAAAAGCCAGGCATGGTGGCAGCGGCCTGTAATCCCAGCTACTCAGGAAGCTGAGGCAGGAGAATCACTTGAACTTGGGTGGCGGAGTTTGCAGTGAGCCAAGATCGTGCCACTGCCCTCTATCCTGGGCAACAGAGCAAGACTCTGTCTCATTTTAAAAATTAAAATTAAAAATCCCCCATGTTGGCTGGGCACAGTGGCTCACAACTGTAATCCCAGCACTTTGGGAGGCTCAGGCAGGTGGATCACAAGGTCAAGAGATCGAGACCATCCTGGCTAACACAGTGAAACCCTGTCTACTAAAAATACAAAAAAAAAAAAAAAAATTAGCCAGTCGTGGTGGCGGACACCTGTAGTCCCAGCTATTCGGGAGGCTGAAGCAGGAGAATGGTGTGAACCCAGGAGGCGGAGCTTACAGTGAGCGGAGATTGCGCCACTGCACTCCAGCCTGGGTGACAGAGCGAGACTCCATCTTAAAAAAAAGAAAAAAATTTCCCCGTATTTTACCTCTTTAACTTGCCCTCCTTTTTCCCCAACTCCTTGACAATCACTGATCTCTTTATTGCCTTTATAGTTCTACCTTTTCCAAAATGTCACATAATTGGAATCTTGCTTCACATATTTTCTTAGCATTTGGCATTGTTAGATTTTTTATTTCAGCTATTCTAATAGGTTTATAGATGAATATCACTGCTATTTTAATATGCAATTTTAATGGCAAATGATGTTGAGTGTCTATATATATATATATATATATATATATTATGTGCCATCTATATATCTTCTTTAGTGAATCACATGTTCATATATTTTGCTTACTTTTTCACTACATTGCTTATTTACTTATTGTTGAATTTTAAGAGTTCTTTGTATATTTGCATACAAGTTCTTTATCAGATACGTGTTTTCTTCAAGTTTGTGACTTGTCTTTCCATTCTGTTAAAAATGTCTGTTGCAGAGCAGTTTTAGAATTTTAGTGATCCAGCTTATCAATTTTTTTAATGGATTATGCTTTTGGTTTTGTATCTAAACTTATCACTTAACCCAAGGTCATCTAGATTTTTTTCCTGTTATCTTCTAGATGTTTTATAGTTTTGTGTTTTACAATTATGTCTGTGATCTACTTTGAGTTAATTTTTGCAAAACCTCTAATGTCACTTTCTAGATTCATTGTTTTGCATGTGGACATACAATATTTCAAACATGACTTGTTGAAAATATTACACTATATCCTTTGAATTGCCTTTACTCCTTTGTCAAAGGAGTTGGAAAAGGAATAAATTAGTCGACTATATTTGTGTCTATTTCTGGGTTCTCTCCTTGGTTCCATTGATCTATTTGTCTTTTCTTTCCCCTACCTTACACTGTCTTAATTATTGTAGCTTTACAGTAAGTCATGAAGTTGGGTTGTGTCAGTTCACTGACTTTGTTCTTTTTCTTTAGTATTATGTTGATTAATGTAGATCTTTTGCCTTTCCATATAAATTTTAGAATCATTTTATGGATACTTGCAAAATAGTTTGCTGAGAATTCAATTTGTGTTATATTGAATTGTATTATATTGAATCTATCGAACACAAAGGGAGAGTCTGTCATCTTAACAATATTGAGTTTTCGAATCCATGAACATAGAATATCTCTCCATTTGTTTAGATCATTTTTTATTTATTTCATGAGAGTTTTGTAATTTTCCACATACAGATTCTGTGTACTTTTGTTCGATTTATACCTAAGTGTTTTTGTGGGTTTTTTGTTTTTGTTTTAGTTTTTTTTTTTTTTTTTTTTTTTTTTTTTTTTTTTTTTTTTTTTTGCAGCATGCTATTGTAAGTGGTATTTTTTTAAATCAAATTCCTTTTTTTTTTCCTTGATGGTAATTGCTAGAAAGAAATTGATTTTTGTATATTAACCCTGTATCCTATACCCTTACTTGCTTGCTTATTAGTTCCAGGATTTGTTGGTGTTGACATTGGGTTGGTTGGTTGATTTGTTCATTCTTTGTGATTTTCCACATAGACATTCAAGTCATCTGAGAATAAAGACAGTTTTATTTCTTCCTTTCCAGTATGTTTGCCTTTTCATTTCTTTGTCTTTTTGCACTAGCTAAGACTTCCAGTACAATCTTGAATAGGAGTGGTGAGAAAGGACATTCTTGCTTTGTTCCTGATCTTAGTGGGAAAGCATCCAGTTTTCCATCAAGTATGTTAATAGCTGTAGAGTTTTTTTGTACATGTTCTTTATCGAGGTGAGGAAAATCCTCTATATTTGTAGTTTGCTGGGAATTTTTAATTTTTAATCACAACAAAAAATGATTGTTAGATTTTTTCAAATACTTGTCCTGCATTTATTGATATGATTATATAATTGTTTTTATTTAATCTGTTGATGTAATGGATTACATTGACTGATTTTTGAATGTTGAACCAACCTTGTATACCTGGAGTAAATCCTATTTGTTTGTGGCATGTAATTCCTTTTACACATTGTTGGATTGATTTGCTAATATTATATGGAGAATATTTTTCATCTGTATTCATGAGAGATAGTGGATTTTGGCTTTTTTTTTTGTAATGGCTTTGTCTGGTTTTAGTAATAGAGTAATGCTGGCCTCATGGAATGAGCCAGGAAGTTTTTCTTCTGCTTTTATTTTCCTGGAGGACATAGTAAAGAACTGGTATAATTTTTTCCTTAAATATTTGGTAAAATTCACTAGTAAAACTATTTGGGCCTGGCACTTTGGTTTTTGGAAGGTAATTAATTATTGATTCAGTTTCATTAGTGGATACAGTTCTATTCAGATGACTTATTTCTTGTGTTAATTTTGATAGTTTTTGTCTTTCAAGGAAGTAGTCCATTTCATCTAAATTATTTTTAGCTGCCTATGTTAGTAATTTGTAACTTCTCTCTTTTTATCTTGATTACCCTGGCTAAAAGTTTGTCAGTTTTATTGCCATTTCTAAAGAACCAGCTTTGGTTTCATTGATTTTTCTCTATTGCTTTCCTGTACTCAAATTCATTGATTTATGCTCTAGTTTTTATTATTTCTTCTGCTTTTTTTTAAATTTTAATTTCAACTTTTTTTATATACAAGGAGTACATGCATAGGTTTGTTACATGGGTATATTATGTGTGCTAAGGTTTGGGTACAGATCCTGTCTCCCAGGTAGTGAGCATAGTACACTAGGTAGTTTCTCAAGCCATGTCTCCCCTCCCTCCTGTCCCCCTCTAGACGTCCCAGTGTCTCTTGTTCCCATGTTTATGTCCATGTCTGCTCAGTGTTTAGCTCCCACTGACAAGTGAGAACATGTGATATTTGGTTTTCTGTTCCTACATTAATTTGCATAGGATAATGGCCTTCAGCTACCTCCACATTGCTGAAAAGGACATGATTTTGTTCTTTTTTATGGCTGCATAGTAATTATGATGTACGTGTTCCACAGTTTCTTTATCCAGTCCACCATTGATGAACACCTAGGTTGATTATGTCTTCACTATTATGAATAGCATGGCAATGAACATGCGAGTACATATATCTTTTTGGTGAAATGATTTCTTTTTCTTTGGATGTATACCCAGTAATGGGATTGCTACATTGAATGGTAGCTCTGTTTTAAGTTCTTTGAAAATATTCACAAATAAAATGAATTACATAGGAATATAGCTAACCAAGGAGGTAAAAGATCTCTACAAGAAGAACTATAAAACACTGCTGAAAGAAATTGGAGATGAAACAAATAAATGCCAGAACATTCCATGCTCATGAATTGGAGCAGTCAGTATTGTTAAAATGGCCATACTGCCCATACAGATTCAATGCTATTCCTATCAAACTATCAACATCATTTTTTACAGAATTAGAAGAACCTATTCTAAAATTCATATGGAGCCAGAAAAGAGCCTGAATAGCCAAAGCAATTCTAAGCAAAAAGAACAAGGCCAGAGGTATCACAATACCTGTCTTCTGCTTTCTTTGGATTTAAATTACTATTTTTTCCCCTCCTCATCTCCAGTGTCTCTTTTGTCTGAAATTAATGTAACTACTACAATTTTATTTTGATGAGTGTTAGCGTTGTATAGCTTTCTGCATCCCTTTACTTATAACCTAAGTTAAAAGTGGGTTTCTTTGTAGGCCTTATTCTTTTTATCATCTCTGGAAATTTCTTTCTTTTAATCAGTATATTTAGACAATTCACATTTACAGTGATTATTGATATAGTTGGATTATTATCTACCATGTTTGTAACTATTTTATATTTGTAACGTTTATTCTTTGTTTACCTTTTTTTCCTCTTTCCCTTTCACTGGTATTTATCAGGCATTTTATGTGATTTCATTTTCTCTCCCCTCTTAGCATATCAATTATACTCCTTTTTTTAAAAGTTAGTAATTTCCCTAAGTTTGGCTTCAGATAACGCTATACCACTTACATGTAGTGCAGTTACCTTATAAGGAAGTACTTTCAATTCCTCCTTCCTATCCATTATAACATTGCTGTAATCTGTTTCATTTATCCATTTGCTATAATTACTCAATATATTGTTACTATTGTTACTTTAAACATATAATTATAGATCAATTAAGAGTAAAAAAATGAAATATTATCATTTACCTTCATTTATTTCTTATCCGATCCTTTTCCTTTATGTAGGTCCAAGTTTTTGACCTATATCACTGTCCCTCTCTCTGAATAAATTTTTTTCCAACATTTTTTGTAGTGTAGGTCTCCTTTCAATAAACTTTTATTTGAGAAAAATCTTTCTCCTTTGTGCTTGAAAGATAATTTCACTGGGCATAGAATTCTAGGTTAGTGAGGTTTTTCTTTCAACATTTTAAACATTTTACTCCATTCTGGTTTTATTTACATAGTTTTTTGAGAAGTTCATTGTAAATCCTATGCTTGTTTCTCTCTAGATAAGGTGGATTTCTTGCCCCCTTTGGCGTCTTTCAAAATTTCCTCTCTGTCCGTGGTTTTATTTTTGATTATGATTTGCTCAGGTCTCGATATTTTCCTATTTATTCTACTTGGTGTTCTCTAAACTTCTGGATCTGTTGTTGGGTGTTTGTTCTTTATTTTGGGAAGTTCTTGGCCATTATTACTTAAGATATTTCTTCTGCTCCATTCTCACTTTGTTATCCTCCTATTCTAATCGTGCATATGTTGTCCCTTTTGAAATTTTTCTTGGGTGTCCTGGGTGTTTCCCTCTATTCTTTTTTCTTTTTGCATATCAGTTTGGGAAGCTTTTAACTGATGTATCTTCAAATTCACTAATGCTTTCCTTGGCCTTGTTAAGGCCATCAAAGGCCTTCTTTTTTTCTGTTGGTGTTTTTATTATTATTATCATTATTATTATTAGGATTTCTTTTAGATACTTTCTTAGTATTTTCATCTCTCGTTACATTGTCCGTCTGGTTGTGCATAGTGTTTACTTTTTCCGTTAGAACACTTATTAATCATAGTTGCATTAAATTTTCTGATAATTCTAACATTTGTGTTATATCTGAGTTGGGTTCTGATTCTTGCTTTCTCTCTTTGGACTGTGTTTTTCTTGCCTTTTAGAATACCTTTTCATATTTTGTTGAAACCTGGATATGATGTATCTGGTAATAGGAACTGAGACAAATAGGTCTATATGTGACATTTTGTGTTAGAAATTGAACTGTGTTTAATGTTTGTTATAGTTGTAATGCCAGAGGCCTCACATTCTTCTGTTGTCCTTATTTTCATCCCCCCTATTGTCTTTGGCTTCCCTAAGATCTCCTTCTTAGATAGATTCTATGTCTTGCTGCTGTTTGAGTTGTAATTCACTAAAATTATACTGGGGTCATGTTGATGTGGTTTTAAGGTATGGGGAAGGTAAAGCATTCTATAATCTTTTGATTAATCTGTCTTTTAGTGGGCCTATGTCCCTGAGCTGTGACCTTCATAGATGTTCTTAGCCCCTACTCCTTTAGGTGAGACAGGAAGACTTGCAGGCACTAGAGTTGGAGAGATGTCCTTCCCGTGGGTGCAATAGGCTTTGGTAAAGTCTCTTCCTCTTAAGAGAAGATCTTTGTTATGGAGAACTCTCTGTTATGGAAAAACACTGTAAAAAACATTTTACAGTGTTTACCCTTTCCCTCCCCCTGCCAGAGCCAAGAGGGGATCATTCTTGATTCTTTGCATTCCTGGAGGTAAAACCAATGAAAGTGTGGGCCCCCTTCCACTGAGACTGTTACCCTCAGAAGTTGCTTACTTTGTTATTAGTCCCAACACTTCAAATTCCCGTTTCAGCCCCCAATACTTCAAATTCCCACTGAAGTGTCCCCTACCAGTTTATGACTCCAGCAGCTGCTCCTCCAAGTAAGAGCTCAGCTGTGACTGTCTGGGTTGTCCTTTCTCTTCAGACTTCAGAGTGATAGTTTGTCCTGTAACCTCAGTTCTCTTATGGATCCAAGAAAAATCAGTGATTTACAGTTTCTTAGCTTCTTTTTTTTTTTTTTTTTTTTTTTTTGGAGTAAGGATGAGCTTAATGACTTACACAGTTTTTACATGTTGGAGCTATAACCACAAGTCTCTACGTGTCTTTAATGTACTTCCTGACTTTCCCTACTGGAATGTAAGCTTATGAAAGCAGGGGCCATGTTTGTTTTATTCATAGCTACAGCTTCAGTAGCCAGAATAGCACCTGACTCAAAGTAAGCGGGCCAATAAATAGTTGCTAATATACTAATTAATCTCTTGGCAGTCATTGAGCATATTGTTATACCAGGCACTGTGCTTAGTGTGGAAAGACATCAGCTGCCTACATTGTTACAGTGGTGTGGGGGCGGGGCATGGTGGACATACACTTACAACTAAAATAACAATAAGCCACAGATCAGAGAATAGGGAAGTTTTAAAGCACTGAGGACACATACCTCATCTAGCCCAAGCAAGAGGAAGGTAGGGGTAAAGTATTGCCAGAGAAGAAAACCATCACCTGAGTTGAGTTGTAAACAATGAGTAGCTGTTAGCCTGTATAGTGGAGAGGGACCCGGCCAAGGAGACAGCACAGACCTGTCTGAGTCCATGTCGGACAACATGTAAAGTGATTTGCTTAACCCACCTCATGAACGTTTGGTAGCCCACACAAGGCAGGCCACTGTTAACTCACAGGTCAGGAAACCGAGCTTCAGACAGTTTAAGTGACTCGACAAAATGTCACCAATGCTGAGTGATGGAGCAAGTCGGCTTGAGGCCAAAGTCCATTTTCTCTCTGCTACAGAGATGACTCAGCACGACTCAGAGTCTGGTGGAGGAGCAGAACACATAAACAGTCTTTGATGATACCCATGCTCTTTTGAATTTGCTCTATTGTTGTTCGTTTTCTTTAAGATTTCAGCCCTAGAAGTAGCGAGCTGAAAATCAGGGCTGCTTTGCAAATGCCCACAAACCACTGAGGGGAGTTTTGTCAAAGAAGGCGGGAAAGAAAAATAAATGTGGGTTTCTGCTCTTTAAACCTCAGCCCAGTGAGGCAGACTTTCCCGGAATACTTCAGGCCTCTTCAAAGGCCTATTGTGGAAAATGTCCAGATGTGCGTGGAAAACCTCACAGGGAAGCTTCGCAGTGAAGAGGCCTTTTAAGCGTGAACCGAAATGAAGGAAGCTGACGCCATAAGTCCTATCAGGTGGCCTGTTTTCTGAAGGAGCCCAGATTCTCCCCTAACCTTAAAAAGGTTATAGGGGTTGGGTGATTAGCCAGTTCGTACTCCTTTGCTAAATATTGTATCTCCTCTGATTACAGGAAACAGTGGGTTTTGTTGTTTTTTGCTGTTGTCTTTCTCTTTTTTGCTGAAGTGAGGAGAGGAGATGGGGGTGGGGGACACTCTCCATATGATTTCTCTACCTATAAGTTGTTAGTGACAATCTGGTCATTCCTCCAGCATACCTTGTGAGGGCTGGGAGGGATTTTTGGATTGGATAAAGTTGAGGCACTGAGTGAGTTCTGCCAGTTTCTATAATGATGTCTCTGAGTGTTCTGAGAGTCAGAATCCCCTGGAATCTAGCTCTGATTCCCTGCTCCAAATCCCTGTTTCAGCTGTCTTCCCAATGCCCTCTTTGTCCTAGGTTTGAGGCCCTATCTTCCTCTTGCTAGATACAGTTAAGCCAGAGAGGCCCAGATTTAAATCCTGCTCTCTCATTAGCTGTGTCATCTTGCACAGAGTAGCATCAGCCTCACCAAGCCTCAGTTTCCTCATCTGTAAAATGGAGGTAATACCAGTCCCATCATCATGCTGTTGCTGTGAGGATTAAATGAGTTGCTGCACACAAAGCATCTGGTCCAGTTCCTGGCACAGTGAGGGTTCAGTTTATTTTCATTCCTTTTCCTCTTTAATCCAGTTGTACAAAGAGGCAGAGCTGTCCCATTTGACTAGCGAATTTTACTTCTGTAGCTCTTTAAATTCTCTCCCCGCCATGTACATATGGGCTTAGCTAAGTATTTTGAGATCACAGTGTATTTAGGGGAAAGTCCTTTTGGCTACAGCTAAAATTAGGCCTCTCTTGTGCTCCTCTGTTTACCACCCCCCTTCCTATTTTAACTAATTAGAGGCATTGACACTAAGAAACACTTGAGAAAAGTTGGAAG
Source organism: Rhinopithecus roxellana (assembly GCF_007565055.1). Classification (NCBI taxonomy): domain Eukaryota; kingdom Metazoa; phylum Chordata; class Mammalia; order Primates; family Cercopithecidae; genus Rhinopithecus; species Rhinopithecus roxellana. The sequence continues at coordinate 49,165,473 of NC_044560.1, read as the reverse complement.
AACAGCTGGGAGGTGTTCTAGATACCAGCAGCTGCTCCCTGTCAGCATGCAGGCACAGAAAAGGATGATCCTGAGTGGGGAAATGCAGGGAGGGCACCTCAGAGATGAAGATGAGGGAATGGCAAAGTCTGTCCATGTTGTGGCAAACTGAACAGGGTGGAGTTCTTATCACTGTGTCCTCTCCCTTCTGCTGAGAGAAAAGGGGGATCAGAGATACCAAAGCAGATAGAGGAAAGAGGGGCAAGAAAGAGGAAGGGAAGGAAGGTATTCAGGAGCTTAGCTAGTTGGTTAATTACTTTATGCAGACCACTGTTGCCCCTGCCTAGACCACTGCAGTATCTCCTAACTGGTCTCGTGCTGCAGACTGCTTCCCTGCTGGAACCAGAGAGGTCACAGGAAAATATCATTCTTGCACCCTGAAATCCCTGTGATTAGCTTCCAGCATGGAATTTAGACAAAATTCTAAAACCATCACATGGCCCCCAAGTACCTGGATGCACCTTCCCCCCTGTTCCCCGTAATTGTTACTGCTCAGTCCTGCTGGCTTCTCTTCATTCCTTCTGCATCAAAGGCCTTTCTGTCCTGGAGCCAGATTGCCTGAGTTTAATCCAGGTTTCTCTACTCGCTGCTACTACCTACAGGCCTCTCCATCTCCCTTCCAGCCTTAAACACCTACTGAGCTCCCCTGGAATTCCCTGTCCACGTCCTACACACCCTCCTCATGGAGTTCCCTGGCCTGTGCACCCCTAAATAAAAGCTCCTGTGTTTCCAGATGGCCATGGTGACTGTGCATAAGGCCTAGCAAATGTGCATGGACCATGGAGAGGTCTCATGTCTTCTGGCTTGATGCACATTTTTGTGTCCCCTGCCCCACCTCCTCCTCACTACCCTTGGGAAACTGGGTCATGTCTCTGTGAAAAGGGCTGAGCCTCAGGCTCTGTATGGATTGTCCAGTGCTGCATTTAAACTTCCTGACTATTCAGAACTTACGCTGTTTTTTGTTCTTTTTTTTTTTTTTTTTTAAATGCAAGCACCTTCACATCTCAGGTGTAAATGCCAGATCTTGTAACACTTACAAAGACAAATTCATTTCTTACTAAATAATCAAGCTTAAAACCCACATGACTGGCTGATGTAAGCTTTGGCCTGGTCTGTGAGGGATTTTTGCAGTATTATTTCTCTTGATTTCTTTCCTTGTTGCTGCTGTTCTAGGCAAGGCTGAGGTTCTACCTCTCAGTTACCCCATGTCCCTGAATTAAGCCCTGTGAGATCTAAAAAAGGGAGTTCTGTGCACACAGCCATAAGGACAAACCCTCACTCTGCATCCCCCTAAGTGGGCCACATGCCTAAGCCCAGAAATCTAAGTTACTTCTAACAACTTTCTCCCCCTAACGCCCCCATCTGGTCTGTCACTGAAGCATGTTATCTGCCTCCTGAGCACCTCTCATATCTGGGTGATAAGAGAGCCATCTTGATGTCCCCTGGCCCCTGCTGACCTCAGCAGAGCCACTGGGTGACCATAGCTTTGGCTTCCCAGGGCCCTTGGAAAGGAGACTGAGGGGTCCACATGGTATAGCCCTTCCCTTCACTCTATCTGCTCCAACCACACAGCCTTTCTCATTCCTCAAGTGTCAGTTTTCTTTTCTTTTTCTTTATTTCAGTAGGGTTTTGGGAACAGGTGTTGTTTGGTTACATGAGTAAGTTCTTTTCTGAGACAGGGTCTTGCTCTGGCGACCAGACTGTAGTGCAGTGGCACCATCACAGCTCACTGCTGCCTTGACCTCCTGGGCTCAGGTGATCCTCCCATCTCAGCCTCCCAGGTAGCTGGGACCACAGATGCACACCACTACACCTGGCTAATTTTTTGTATTTTTTTGTAGAGACAGGGTTTTGCCACATTGGCCAGACGAATCTAGAACTCCTGGCTCAAGCAACCCACCTGCCTTGGCCTCCCAAAATTCTAGGATTACAGGCGTGAGTCGAGTGTCATTTTTCCTCCTTCCTTGTGACCCTCTCCTCTTGTAGACACATGCTTCCCCCTCCTTCAGCCATTAATACCTGTGCATCCTTTGAATCTCAGCTAAACTATGACATACATGAAGCATACATGCATGTAGACACAGACATGCATACCATTCAGCCTAACATGAGGTGATTGAGGAATGCTGAGACCCTCCTCTGCCCTCTCAGTGCCCTGAAGCAGCCCCTGGGGGAAGGGAAGGCCCTCATCGCTCCGACTCTGACAGGGACTGCCCTCCCACAGAGAGAGGCCTTGGGAGCTGGTTGTGGGCGCACCTCTGTGGTATTGCTCTTCCTCCTGCTTCTGAGCAGAGAAGGCCTGGGGGCCAACATGCCCAGGGGCTATGGACAACATCCTTTTATGCTCTGTCCTTGCCTCTAATGTGACAGATTATTTTGTAATTACCTGACAGACATAAGTTTGGCTTCTGCAAATAAACTAGCAAAGATTCCTGCCCAGGTTATTAAACACAGCCTTGCCTCATCTATCTGGTCATATTCAAAAACCTTAAAAGAATTTTTGTTCCTCTGAATTTCACTCTCCAAGACACAAAGACCAGGTGGTGGTGGGCAGAGGCAGAGAGAGGGACGGGAAGACCTCTCACAGTGATGTGAGGACGTTCACACACACGTACACAAAAACCTTCACTCTCCCCATCTCCAACCCCACCCCACTCACTGCACTCATGTCTTGGCCCCCTTGAGAATGCCTTTTCCACAGACAAGCCCTCTGAGGCAAGAGGTTTAGGCCTCCTTCCTCCTTTAGTTAACATCTTGTCCCCAGCGAACCCCATCCAGCCTTCCATTTCTCCCCAACCTCTTTAGCTCATGAGGAAGATTTGCAGCCTAGGAGTCAGGAGGCCCAAGTTCTAGTCCTCACTTTGATACCAGGTGATATTGTGATCTTCTCTGAGCATTGTGGGTTCACTCTGGTGAGAGCATTCTCAGACCTGTGGCATTTTCACCATTGAATCCACTGTGCACAGAGGTAACCAACATTTGTGATGCCGCTTTTTGCAAAACACTGAGCTAAGAAGTAGTGATTACTTCTCAACCCTCCATCCCTATAAGGCAGCTATGACTCCTGTTTTATCTATTTATGAAGGAAGACAGAGCTTAGCAAAATTAAGAATGCTCAGGCCTACAAACAGGTAAGATTAGAGGCAGGTTTCAAAACAAGGTCTCTGTCTCCAGAGTTTCTGCCATCACAATAAGCTGAGTCTCAACTGTACTAGAGAAAAATAAATCAAAATGACTTTCTAAATATCATCTCTTTTATTTATGCATTATGCAGGAAATGGAACTCCTTTCTTAGATATTTTTCCCCCTAAATATACTGTTTTCAGGAGCTGGGAAAAGGGAAAGCACACGCCCTAAGACCTTACACCCTGAAATGGTTTGGCTGGGTCCCCACCCAAATCTCATTTTGAGTTCCTCCATGTTGTGGGAAAGACCCAGTGGGAGGTTACCGAATCATGGGGGCAGGGCTTTCCCATGCTGTTCTCATAATAACTGATAGCTCTCACAAGACCTGACAGTATTATAGTGGGAATTTCCATGCACAAGCTCTCTCTCTTTTTTTTGCCTGCTGCCATCCATGTAAGGTGTGACTTGCTCCTCCTTGCTTTCTGCCATGATTGTGAGGCCTCCCAGCCATGTGAAACTGTGAGTCCAATTAAACCTCTTTCTTTTGTAAATTGCCCAGTTCCAGATGTATCTTTATCAGCAGCATGAAAATAGTAAATTGGTAGCAGGAATGGGGCACTGCTGAAACGATACCCACAAATGTGGAAGTGACTTTAGAACCTGGTAACAGGCAGAGGTTGGAACAGTTTGGAGGGCTCAGAAGACAGAAAAATGTGGGAAAATTTGGAACTCCCTAGAGACTTGTTGAATGGCTTTGCCCAAAATCCTGATGGTGATATGAACAATAAAGTCCAGGCTGAAGTGGTCTCAGATGGAAAAGAGGAACTTGTTGGGAACTGGAGCAAAGGTGACTCTCGTTACGTTTTAGCAAAGAGACTAGCAGCATTTTGCCCAAGCCCTAGATATTTGTGGAACTTTGAACTTGAGAGAGATGATTTAGGGTATCTGGTAAAAGAAATTTCTAAGCAGCAAAGCATTCAAGAAGTGACTTGGGTGCTATCAATGGCATTCAGTTTCAAAAGGAAAACAGAACATAAAAGTTTGCAAAATTTGCAGCCTGACAATGTGGTAGAAAAGAAAATCCCGTTTTCTGAAGAGGAAGGCAAGCCAGCTGCAGAAATTTGCATAAGTAACAAGGAGCTGAATGTTAATCCCCAAGACAATGGGGAAAATATCTCCAGGCCATGTCAGAGGTCTTCATGGCACCCCCTCCCATCATGGGCCTGGAGGCCTAGGAGGAAAAGTGTGGCAGAGCCCAGAGTCCTCTTGCTCTGTGTAGCCTCAAGACTTGGTGCCCTGAGTCCCAGCTGCTCCAGCCATGGCTGAAAGGGGCCAACATAGAGCTCAGGCCATGGCTTCTGAGGGTGGAAGCCTCAAGCCTTGGCAGCTTCCACATGATGTTGAGCTGGCAAGCGCACAGAAGTCAAGAACTGGGGTTTAGGAACCTCTGCCTAGATTTCAGTGGATGCATAGAAATGCCTGCATGTCCAGGCAGAAGTTTGCTGTAGGGGTGGGGTCCTCTTGGAGAACCTCTGCTAGGGCAGTGTGGAAGGGAAATGTAGGGTCAGAGCCCCAGCATAGAGTCCCTGCTGGGGTACCATCTAGTGGAGCTGTGAAAAGAGGGCCACTGACCTCCAGACCCCAGAATGGTAGATCCACTGACAGCTTGCACCATGTGCCTGAAAAATCTGTGAACACTCAACACCAGCCCGTGAAAGCAGCTGGGAGGGAGATTGTACCCTGCAGAGCCACAGGGGCAGAGCTGCCCAAGACCATGGGAACTTACCTCTTGTATCATTGTGACCTGGATGTGAGACATGGAGTCAAAGGAGCTCATTTTGTAGCTTTAAGATTTGACTGCCTCACTAGATTTGGGACTAGCATGGGGCCTGTAGCCCCTTTATTCTGGCCAATTTCTCCCATTTGGAATGGCTGTATTTACCCAATGCCTGCACCCCCATTGTATCTAGGAAGTAACTAACTTGCTTTTGATTTTACAGGCTCAAAGGCAGACGGGACTTGCCTTTATCTCAGAGGTGATGTTGGACTATGGAATTTTGAGTTAATGCCAAAACAAGTTAAGACTTTGAGGGACTTTTGGGAAGGCATAATTAGTTTTGAAATGTGAGGACATGTGATTTGGGAAGGGCCAGGGCCAGAATGATACTGTTTGACTGTGTCCCCACACACACATCTTACCTTGAATTCCCCCATGTTGTGGGAGGGACCCAGTGGGAAGTAATTGAATCATGGGGGCGAGAGCAAACTGAGGACCAGAGTGGTTATAAAACTTGTCTGAATTCATACCATTTACAAAGTAAGAGAAGAGCCTAGAACCCAGGTCTCCTGAGTCCTCAGAATCAACCAAGTCAAATAAGCCTCCCTATTCAAAAAGAGGAATCTTCAAGAACATTAATTTTGTGCCCATCTAAAAGCCTCACTGAGCTGTGCTAAAGGTAATAGGCATTGAAAAAACGTTCTCACAGAAACTCTCAGCTGCAAACACAAAGAAGCAGGTCTCCAGAGAACAGGGTAACGATTGTCTGAAGAGATCTATGCTGGTGAGATTACAAAAATCATAATATATGAATAAATGAACATATGGAAGGAATCAGCAAAGCTCTCTCATTCTTCCCGTATATAAACTCGGCCTTCGCCTAAAGTCATTAAGTAAACACAGATGCAGCCAAACCAGGCACCAGATGGCAAACGAGAGTTGGAATAAAAGGTAAAGAAAGCTTTTGGTGTTTACTCAAAGATGGGGGGAAAAACCATGATCCAAAATCCTGTGGTTTTCCCAGAATGGCCACCTGGAGTCACCAAGGCCCAAAAGTGACCAAATAAAACAAAACAAAACTAGAATAATCATGATTGGGAAGCTGTAGGAAAACCCCTGCTATCTTCTGTGAATGGAATCCCATGTGAGAAGAAATTGGTTATTCTGGGAAATGAAAGAAATGGTTAAATCAAAGTACTAGGACCAGAGAGCAACAGGAATGTGGCAAGAATACACTTTTGCTGGGCACTCATATGTGCCCAGAGCTTTGTATTCTTGGCCTTACATAATCCTCAAAATTACCCATTAGGTATTGGCCAAATTTTATAAATGAGGAAATTTCATAAATGGGTTAAGAGAGATTAGGCCCCAAGGTCATACCACAGGAATGCCATACTAGCTTTGACTGGTTCTTCTTTGTCCATTCCCAGCTTCGTAGCTCTGATTTCAGTACCAGACACAGGGGAAGCCAGGCACAGTCTCTACCTTTCCTGCCCAAACCACTGGACCTAAATAAGAAGGTCACTTGGTCAGGTATTGCCTTGAAGGGAGACCAGAACAGACATGGAGTGGGGAACAGAGCATTCCTGAAAACTTGACTTCACCTTTATTTCACAAAAGACACCCTTGCACATTCCTCATCCACTTCTTAGTTTGTACATTTGCCATAAGCACCAGTAATGAAGGCAGTCCTTGTGAATATTTGCTTTTCAGTATACATGAGTTTATATATTGGGGGTAGAAAATTCCAATAATACTTCAGCTCCAAGTAAAAGCTGTATCTTGTTCTGTCCTTGCCTCTAACCTGACAGATTATTTTTTATTTACTTGGTAGAGATAAGTTTGGCTTCTGCAAATAAACTAGCAAACATTTCCTGCCCAGGCTACCAAACAGAGCCTCACCTTACCTGTCTGGCCATATGTAAAAATATTCATTCAAATAATTTTGTTCTTTTGAGTTTTACTCTCCCAAGCACAGAAACTAGGTGGTGAGGGGTACAGGGGAGTGGGGAGAATGGTTTCAACCAAACGATTCATTGTCTGCAGGTGGGAAGGTAAGGTGGAAAATGCTTTCCAGCTAAACAGACCTGTCTGCTAACCCTACCACTAACTAAACTTGCTCTCCTGGGCAGGCGGCATTATGCTTTGAGTTTTCGTTTTCTTCTTTCTAAAATGTATGTGGAAGGGCTGTTTTCAGAATTTTTTTTTTTTTTTTTTAGCTTTCCTCTTGCCCATCTTCTCTTTTTCCACATGGTCAATCTCCACTTGGCTGTTTTTTTCCCCATTGTTCTTTAGCAAAGCTTAATCCAGGATGAATTCAGCTTTGTGGACACTATAAATCAAAGCCATACAACCATAACACAGGCTTCTACCACTCTATACGAATTGTTACCAGTCTCTCTTAGCCCTGGTTTCTAGTTGGGTTTGGTCAGCGAGCAGCCCCAGCAGGAGCCTGGAGTATAATGAAGGTGTTTATTCCCCCAGCGCTCTCCTTGCTGGATTGGTGCAAGTTAGCTGCATCCATCAACCATCTTACAGTGGAGCACAGTTCCTGTGTGTGGCCCTTTACCTACAATTTTCTGCATGATGGGAACCACTCCTCTCTCCCTGTGCTCCTTCAGGCCAAGAGGTTGTAATGGCTCCTTACTGTTGCTAATCATTAGGTACTTGTTTCTTTTCCTAAACCTTTTTAAAGGAGCTCTTTTTGAAGCTTACTTCAGTTACCCAATGTGAGTGTCCATCTGTTTCCTAATAGGAACCTGAATAAATATATCACTTCGGCTCAATTTCCCATTTTCTACAATGACTATTATCAAACCTTGCCAATTCCCATCCCCATCTTTCCTCTCATGTTCAGAGAGATGACCTCCTATTTTTTATTAGCCACCAACTACCTCTAAGAGAAAAGCCATTAGAAAGACACCTGCCATTAAATCTCCCAACTTGCTTAGATCCAGTAGTGAGCTGGGGCTGGCTCAGCCCTGCTCACAAGAACATACTCTGCACATCTCTTCCCAGCTTCACATCCATTCCGTCACATTCATAGCTTGAAATTGGCCAAAATGGAAGTATTTACAACACAGAAATTGGCAATTGATAAAATTAGGGCTTTCTATTGATTATTTATCAGTATTGATTATTTATCAGCACATCACTGCTTATATCCAGATACAGTCTTTTTCTCCTTCACATTTGTTACAATGAAAGAGATGGCCCACTTATTATCAGAGACTCTTTCATCTCCCACTGCCTCTAACAACCCACTTAATTCATTATCCACTCACTCTGTATATTTAGCTTCTCCTTCAATACTATCTCTTTCTCATCAACATTTAAACATGCTCTAGACCTGTGCTATCCAACAATAGCCATTAATTAAATGTATTTATTGAACTCATGAGATGTGGCTAGTCCAAATTGCAGTATATAAGATAAACACCAGATTTCAAACATTTTGCATGAATAAAAAAATGTAAAATATCTCATGAATAATTTTTGTATTGGTTACTTGAAATATTTGGGGTATAATGTTAAATAAAAAGATATTAAAATTAAATTCACCAGTTCACTTTTACTTTTTTAAGTGGGTACTAGAAAACTTAAAATTACTTGTGTAACTCATATTATTTCTGTTGGACAGTGCTGCTATAAACCTTTCATCTTAAAAATAAATCCCTGGCTAGGCACAGTGGGTCACACCTGTAATCCCAGCACTTTGGGAGGTTTGGATCTGCATCCCTGGCTAAATCTCATGTTGAATTGTAATCCCCAGTGAAGAGGGCCCTGGTAGGAGATGATTGGATTTTGGGTGTGGAGCTCATGAATGGTTTAGCACTATTCCTCCATTGGTACTACATAGTGAGTTCTCAGGAGATCTGGTTGTTTGAAGGTGTGTAGTACCTCCCTCCACTTCCTCCTGCTCCAGCCGTGTAAGACATGCTTGACTTCTGCCATGATTATAAGTTTCCTGAGGCCTTCTCAGAAGCAGAAGCCACTATGCTTCCTGTATAGCCTGCAGAACCATGGGTCAATTAAACCTCTTTTCTTCATAAATTACCCAATCTCAGGTATTTCTTTATAGCAGTGCGAGAACAAATTAAAGCAGGAAGAATGCTTGAGGCCAGAAATTCAAGACCAGCCTGGGTAACATAGTGAGACCCTATCCCTAATAATAATTTTTAAAAAATAGCCAGGTGGGCCGGGCGTGGTGGCTCACGCCTGTAATCCCCAGCACTTTGGGAGGCTGAGGCAGCTGGATCATGAGGTAATGAGATAGCGACCATCCTGGCTAATATGGTGAAACCCCGTCTCTACTAAAAAAATACAAAAAATTTAGCTGGGCGTGGTGGCGGGTGCCTGTCGTCCCAGCTACTCGGGAGGCTGAGGCAGGAGAATGGTGTGAACCCAGGAGGCAGAGCTTGCAGTGAGCCAAGATCGTGCCGCTGCACTCTAGCCTGGGTGACAGACTGAGACTCTGTCTCAAAAAAAAAAAAAAAAAAAAAAAAAAAATAGCCAGGCGCTGTGGTGCACACGTGTACTCCCAGCTGCTCAGGAGGCTGAGGCCAGAGAATCACTTTAACCCAGAAGTTCGAGCTGCAGTGAGCTGTGATCATGCCACTGCACTCCAGCCTGGGTGGCAGGGCAAAACCCTATCTCAAAAAGTAAAGTAAAATCCCTTCTTCTGCCTATCAGCTCCCCTAGTTACTGCCTCTCATGGTCAAGAATGCTTTAAAAGTTATCTATCCTAACTATTGTGATTTTTCTCACCACCACCCCTGCCTTCTTAACCAAGGCAGATCTTCCCTGCACTACAGAAATTCCACCAAAATCAGGCTGCCTCAGTCATTAGTGCTGAGCCAAGGCATTGCTGAGCCCAAAGGGCTTTTCAACCCCTACTCAGCTTTATCCTTGGCAACATTTTGCAAAATGGAGCAATCCCTTCATTGAAACATGCTTCCACTGACAACATATTTTCTTGATTTCCCCCCGCACTGTTCTGAATGTTTCTGTCCAAATTCCTTTGCTAGTTTTCCTTTCTCCTCTCCCCAGTAGTATATGGTAGTCTTATACAGGAATCTGTCCATCTCATCTACTTCTAAGGATTCATTTACTATTTATATGCCAGCAGGTCTACATCTATCTACATAACATCTTCGCTTAAAGGGCTCACAGCCTTCTCAATCTAAACATATTAAAATCTGAACCCACCATCTCCACCTCTGCCTGCAAAATTGGCACTGTTTCCATACATGGCACTATCAATACATAGCACCACGTGTCCTTACTCACTCCTGGCAGAACCTCAAGGACATTCTGAGCCCACTCTGTCTTTGTGCTCCACATCAGTCTCTCATGGTGTCTTTCTAAATTACATCTCATGTCTCTTGAATTCTTCCACTTTGCTTTAATTCTACCATCACCATCCTTATGTCTCACCTGGACTGCTCCAAGGAACCCTTGAATGGTTTCCTTGCCTCCACTTTTACCATTCTTTAGTTTATTCTCTACAAGTCAACCAGAGTGATCTTTAACAAACATGAATAAGATCACTCTTGCTTAAAACTCTCCAGTGGCTTCTCCTTGACTTTGGCATAACTCAAAATCTTTTAACATGATTTATAGGGCCATCTAAAATGTGACCCCTGCCTTCATCTATAGCTTCATCTCCTATATGCTTTCCCCTCATTTTATCCAGTCAACTTGGACTTCTTTAGGTCCTTTAAATGTATCATGTTATCTTTACTTAAGGACTTCAAATATGCATTTCCTTTAGTTTGGAACCCTCTTTATTAACTTTCTTTACCAGCCAACTCCTTGTCAACTTCAACTAGTTCCATAAGTTTCCATGGTGGTTTTGTCTTCTTCTTCCTCTGTCCCATGATCACTGGTGTTTCTCAAGTAGTCTCTAAGCTTCATGAGGTCAGGGATCAGAGCTGTCTGGTTGCCTCCTCTATCTGTAGTGCGTAGCACAATGCCTTGCACACAATAAGTACTCAATAAGTATTTGTTGCACAATAAAAATGACATTATCTGGCTCAAACTTCCCATTTTGAGAAAGAGGAAACTGGGATCCAAAGGAAGGAAGCAACTTACTCAAAACAAGAGAGCCCAGACTAAGATTCATACAGGGCTGGAGCCTCCTAATTTCCAGATCAGTTTTTTGGTTTTTTTTTTCCAGCACATCACGTGCCTGTATCTATAACATAGTAACCAGAAGGAAGCAGACTGGATTCCCTGTGTCTTGTAAAAGCCAGAGCAAGTTCTTATTTGTAAACACAGCTGACATAGTTGTTTTCTTTGTTTGTTTTAAGTACAAGGACTGGAAGTACAACCCAAAAATAAACTTTGTGTTTCCAAACCAAGAAGCTTCTACAACTTTCATTCCCCGCAACCTCCTTTCTGCCCATTGTTCATCTTCCTTCCCTTCATTAACCACAGGCATCAGCTGATACTTAATGTTGAATGGTCCCTGCATTCTGTGTTCTTCATCACTCCCCTGCCCAGGCAGCATGTCACATGCAGCAGAAGATTAGGAAGTGCTGTCTTTAAACAGTATCACTCAAGAGAACATTACAAGATCCTGTGTAGCGCTGGGGTGGAGATTGATGTAATAATTTTTAGAATAAAAATAACACATTTTTGAAACTATTAGTTTGTGACTGGCACTAATTTCAGTGGTTTGTATGCATTTCTTCTTTAACTTTATGCGTAATTATTTCTATTACTTCTATTTTACAGATGAGTAAACTGAGGGAGAAAGAGGTTAGTTAAGGCCCAAGCCATTCTGTTTTGTTTGAGACAGAGTCTCCCTCTGTCATCCAGGCTGGAGTGCAGTGGCGCAATCTCAGCTCACTGCAACCTCTGCCTTCTGGGTTCAAGCGAGTCTTCTGCCTCAGCCTTCCAAGTAGCTGGGATTACAGGCACCTGCCACCACACCGAGCTAATTTTTGTATTTTCAGTAGAGACAGGGTTTCACTATGTTGGCCAGGCTGGTCTCGAACCCCTGACCTTAGATGATCCGCCCACCTCAGCCTTCCAAAGTGCTGGGATTACAGGCGTGAGTCACTGTGCCTGGCTGGCCCAAGCCATTCCATTAGCTAATGAAAGAGTCAAGAGTTCTAATCTAGCCAGTCTAGAGCCTGTGAATCCTAACTATCTGACATCTGACAATGAAGAATGTGTTGACCTGACAGGAAATACCAAAAAGTACAACTGAGGGAGATCCTAACCTTGCTTTATACGGATATCCTGGATGCTGCTACCCCTGATTCATTCATTAATTCATTAATCCATTTACTCATTCATTCTTTAATTATTTCAACATGTATTTATTACATGTTTGCATTATTTATATCAATTTTGGGGAAGACAGAGAAAGTTAATGTCTTCTACCCTTTTACAGCTCATAGTCCAGTGGGGAGACATAGGAAAACAGACATTTGTCCTACTGTGTGCTGAATGATAAGACAGAGGAAAACCAGAGGGCTTTGGGAACATGGAAGAGATTATAAGCACATAAAGAGTTTAAAAGGGCACCACAGTGATTTGCCTTGGACCTGCATTCCACACCTCTCACTCTATCCATCTGACCTCCACTCTCTCTCTATCCTCCTGGCTTCTAGCCCTTCTCTTACTTTGGTACCATCATTGGCTTCCCAACTCCAGGCTTCAGATTCAACGTCTTTGCTTGTCTTTTTACTCTGGAAGTTGGTTTGGAATGGATTCTGGCTTAGCTAGAGGGTTTCTGTATTGTAAATCAGTCTAAGGCCAGCTCCAATGTCTAGGCCAGAATGTCTAGGCCCCACTGCCAAAATGGCTCTTGCTTAGAAGAATTGGAGATCCAAAAGCAGGGAAGTTGAAAGAGTATGGAGGGATAGATGGATGGATAGATTCCTTGCATCTTAGCTTCGATTATTCACCTGCCTAAACACAGAGCAGTTGGCCTAGTGACTACCCAACATCCCTTGCAGCTCAATCATTATTCATTATGTTAATATTGTCACACATTTTGATTCTTTGCTGTCAATTTGGTTTCTGATCTGCTGGCCAAAGGATCATCATGGGAAGGAATTAACATTGAAGCAGGCAGTGCAAATTTCAAAAGTGTTCAGACCCTGAGGGCTTTCATGATATTTCACTTTCTTGAGTTGTAGTCTCCCGTTGGCCAGCTCCTTCTGAAGCAGAGTCTGTCCCTTATAGCCATAAGCGAAGCATATCCTGGCTAAATGTTTCTGTGGACTGGAGGTAGCTATTGAATTGGACAGTTAAGAGAATATTGCAAATTCTTGTTGGTAAATGGCACAAAAGATGATGGACTGTAAGCTAGCTATGGAAGAAATTAGAGCCGGACAGGGCATATGAATTGAAAGAAAAGGAAGTGATGGAGATTCTGGAAGTTGCTATAAGGTAGAGAAGGACACTTGATAAGAATGATAGAGTACATGAAAGAATTGAACTGAAGGGCATTGGAATTCAGAAAGTGGCAGTTGGTATATTGTAATATTCATAAGTATAGCAGTCTCAAGGGGGGCTGTGGGAGTGGTATTGAAGTGAAATGGAGATGAAGGTCCCGGAGGTGGAAACACTTTGAAACCATAACAGTGGAACATTGGATGGGTCTTATGAGCAGGTGCTGAAGTTGTCCAGGACAATGATAAACCTCCAGGTGGATAGGGAGGCTTGTGATCTGGGAGCCTTAGCCTTATTTAACATAGGGACAGAAACAAGAGGCTGACAGTGACAGCAGTGAGATGCAGAGGACGTGTCATTGTATCTCCATCATTAGGTGGCAGAAACCTCAGAGGAACAAGCTTTTTTGCCTGCAACTGGAGGAGTACTTGTGTGGAAATGATAATGAGGAGGCCTGAGAATAATGACAGTTATCACCTTCCCCAGCCCACCTGAAACATACATACATGGCAACACTTACTTTTCAATAAAGTTTCTGGGAAAATAAAGTTGTGTTTTTTTTTTTTTTTTTTTTTGAGACAGAGTCTTACTCTGTCGCCCAGGCTGGAGTGCAGTGGCGCAATCTCCGCTCACTGCAAGCTCCGCCGTCTCCCGGGTTCACGCCATTCTCCTGCCTCAGCCTCCCCAGAAGCTGGAACTACAAGGGCTCGCCACCACGCCCGGCTAATTTTTTTGTATTTTTAGTAGAAACGGGGTTTCACCGTGTTTGCCAGGATGGTCTCGATCTCCTGACCTCGTGATCCACCCACCTCGGCCTCCCAAAGTACTGGGATTACAGGCATGAGCCACCACACCCGGCCGAAAATAAAGTTTATTTCAGTTGATAGGTTGGTAGTAATAAGCATTTAGTCCATCCAATAGGCCTATAAAATAGGTACTAAAACTTCCCCTTTTTTTTGAGACAGCATCTTACTGTGTCGCCCAGGCTGGAGTGCAGTGGCACAATCAAGGCTCACTTCAGCCTCAACCTCCCAGACTCAAGGGATTCTCCCATCTCAGTCAGCCTTCTGAGTAGCTGGGCCTACAAGCACACACCACCACACCTGGCTAATTTTTATGTTTTTGTTGAGATAGGGTTTCCCTATCTTGCCCAGGCTGGTTTCAAACTCCTAGTCTCAAGCAATCCTCCCACCTCAGCCTCCCAAAGTGCTGGGATTACAGGTGTGAGTTACTGTACCCAGCCTAAAATTTCCATTTTTAAAATGAGGAAATTGAGATTCAGGATGTTACATGGCAGAACTAGGGTTTGGATTATGATCTATATATCACTGAAGTCTTTGTTTCACAACAAATGGTTAAAAGTATAGGTTCCAAAGCCATATGTTTCCTTGTCTTTGAACTGGGAATATAAATTAGGTAACGTGGTTAATAATATAGTGCTAGGCCATAGTAAGTACTCAATGAATATCAGTTGCCATTATAATTATTGTTATTGAGTTATTCTTATTATTTAATTACAGCTCATGGCAGTACTGTATACCTTCTCAGCCTCACGTATCAGCAAGATCATGTTTTTTTCCAGTCAACAATAGATTATTAAATGAGTGACGGCTTGCAATTTTGGAACCTGTCATCTGTCTGATGCTTTTAGCAAGAAGCTTGCTATTTTTACTTTGAGAAAATCCATAAGCAGCAAGTCCAACTCATGTAGATGAATGAATATTTGCTCCCTATTCATGTTTGGATCCAACCCCTTTGCAGCCAGGCCATATGTTAGGACCCCACCTCAGAGTATCACAACAGGCGGTGATGGCCTTACCTAGTATAAAACCACTCCCCTGTGCCGTATTTGCCCGTGACTGAATTGGAATGAAATTTTACCTTGCTAGGAAAACACTGTGGGTATATTCTCTGTCGGGGTGTGCTGAGCAAAACTCTAATAGAATGTACTATGGGGAATAAGGAATAACTTGTCAACTGAGAGTTAATCAGAAAACCACATGTGCACAAAACCAACAGATTGTAGAGCTGGCAAAGACTTTAGAGATAATTTACTCCAACCCCCTCATTCTACTGATAAAGAAAGTGAGTCCCAGGGAGGGGAAGGGTCTTGCTCAGGGTCATACAGCTGGCAGTAATTTTGTTTGTTTCAATAATTAATATGAACAGTCTTTCTATACATCAGTGAATCCACCTTCCTGCCTTTATAAGCACAATATAATGAACATAATTGAATTTGTCTTTGACAGTGAAGAAAGCAGGCTTTTAAGGCTTTACAGGGCCCCAAAGTCATCAGAAGAAGATAAATTGTCAGTAACTAAAGCTGGAGATCTGCCTATTGACTGTGAGCTTCTTAAGGAATGGGCCTGGTCTTATTCATGAGCTAAAGCAAGTTTCAAATCCCAGCTTAGCCATTTACTAGCTTAAGCAAGTACGTAACCTCTCTGAGCCTTTATTTCCTCATTGTAAATTTAGATAAGACCTTCCTTAGAGACTGTTAATGAGGATCAAGTGAGACAAGACGTGTATACCAGTACCTTGCATAAAACAGGCATTCAGTAAACTTGCACTTTCACCTTACATTTAACCAATGTCCTGCTAAAAGCTAGGGATACTTCAAAGAAAGGAAAGCCAAGGACTCTGCTTTCATGGAGCTTAGATTCAGTAGGGAAGAGAGCAGAGGTGAGGACCACAGAGAAGTAGGTAGACAATAAACAATTAAAAGTATAATTTCAGATGATGAGGTGCTATCAAGGGTTATGAGGAAAAGAAAATGAGATGATGTCATAGATGTTTAGGAGGGTGCACTGCTTCTGCCAAGAGTGACCAAGGGCAGTCTTTTCAATATTATGTTTGAAGAGAACCTAAATCATATGGAAAAAGCCAGACAGTCAAAGATCCTACAGAAGACCATTCCTGAGAGAGGCAGAAAGGCCTTGGGCAGTAAGAAGGTTGGCATGTTCAGACAGCAGCAGTGTGTTCCCAGCATGGCCAGCCCAGTAAGCAGGGCATGAGATGAGGCTGGAGACATCGGCACAAACTCCATCCTGAAGTTTTAGTCCACCCTATGACATTTGAGTTTTATTCAAAAAGCAATGGAACCCTGTTGCAAGGATGTGTTAAAAAATAAATATTGGTCTTTGTCCCTAGTTCCTGGCACACAGCTTCTCAAATTCTTGGAATCCCTGCTAAAAGCTAGGGATACTTCAAAGAAAGGAAAGCCAAGGACTCCGCTTTCATGGAGCTTAGATTAAGCTCCATGTGTATGTTAATTAGATGGCTGATGGCTGAGAGCCCCTCTGTAGCATCAGGATGGGGACTGGTCACCAGAAAGACCAAGGCATGATTAGAGGGTTGAACTTTCAGCCCCTCCTCTGACCTTCCAGAATGAGAAAGGGGCTAGAGATTCAGTCAAACACCAATGGCCAATGTTTTACTCAATTATACCTAAGTAATGAAACCTTCATAAAAACCCCGAAATGATGGGGTTTAGATAGCTTGTGGATTGGTGAACACAGGGAGGTATTGAGAGGATGGCATGCCTGGAGGAGGCATGGAAGCTCACTGCACCACTGCACCTCCCTCCCCTCGTACCTAGCTCTATGTATCTCTTCCATTTGGCTGTTCCTGAATTGTGTCCTTTATAATAAACTGGTAATAGTAAGTCAACCGTTGTCTTGAACTCCATAAGCCGATTCTAGCAAATTATCAAGCCTTGGGGGTTGGGGTTTGTGGAAACCTCCAATTCGCGGTCAGTTGTACAGAAATACAGGAGACCCAGGACTTGTGATTGGCATCTGAAGTGTGGGCAGTCTTGCTGGATTGAGCCCTGAAGCTGTGGGGTCTGACACTAACTACCTGGGGTTAGTATCAGAATTGAATCAAATTTAATTGTAAATAATGCAGTTGGTGACTTGAGAGTTGGAGAACTGGTTAGTGTGAGGAAAAAACCCACACATTTGGTGTCAGAAGTGTTGTAGGAACAGCCCAGAGAGATAAAATCATTCATTGATTCATTTAACAAATATTTATAGATTAACTATTCTGGCCAGGCACAGTTCTTGGTGTGGTGCATGAATCCAATACACACCCCTGGCCACGTGGTGCTTGCATGCTAATGGGATAATAAATATGTAAAGTTTGTGTAGCATTTACTATATGCTGGCATTGTTCAAGTGTTTTACTGCAAATAACTCATGAACTTCTCACAGCAGTCCTATGAAATACTTTTATCCCCGTTTTCAGATGAGGCAACACGTATGAAGAATTTAAGTAATTATTCCATGATTTTACAAGTAAATGCAAAAATCCAGTTTGAAATTCTGACCGTCAGTTATAGTCAATTATTTTAATCACTGAACTCTATTTTCTCTGTTTCTGGAAAAAAACAAACCTAGACTGGTCCTGACTGCTGTAAGGGAAACCAAAGTGGAAGTCAAGAGACCAGTTAGGCAGTGGTGGTCAGAGAATGAGATACTGGAATTTTCAACAACACTGAGTAGATATTATTATTCTCACTTAATAAAGAGGAAAACAGCTTTGGTTCACACATCTGATAAGTAGCAGAGCCTGGATCCAACCCCAAGCCCATTTATCTCTAAAATCCAGTATCTTTCTGCTAATGTCTCCATTTCCTACAGAATTATAAAGCTTCCACTCCTGCCCTCCTTTATGACCAAGAGACCAATTTGAGGTATGTTTTAGAGTCAAAATTAGAGAACTGAGAATCTAAATTTTTTTTTTCACTTGGTAGGCATTTTTATAATTGAAAATAAAATAAAATATAAATATACTGACATGCACTTTTTTTCTCATTTTCCTTTTTCTTTTGCAAACTTTAAATTGAGATATAGTATACATAAGGTGAAATATAAAAAGATTAATGTATAGCTTGATGAATTTTGATAAAGTATATACCCATATACTCAACACTCTAAAGATATGTAAATGTGTATAGATTGTGCATTTAAAATTATAAATGAGGTACCAGTTTTCGTATCATGATTAATGATAAAGACCTCTCCCACTCTCTTTTCTCTCATCCCTTCCTGCTTCTCAATTGATATTTTTGTCTCCAGTTCATGGAGGTTACACAGAATACCAGGTGCAGGTCAAAAGATGACTGTGTCAAAAAGAAAAGAAAGCAAAATAAATAAAAGAACAACTAGCCATTTCTTAATGCTTGTTGAAGGAAAGTCACATTGATATATTTTCTGTTTTTCTATGGAGGGGTCATGTGCCTCAGCCCACACATTAGCATGTGAACTTGTTGTTCCAGTAAAATGAGTCAGAGTTCCTCAGGAAGGCAGATTCCTGAATTTTAGAGCTATGTGTCAGCATCTTTGAAAAAAGGTACAGTGTACTGTATTGATGCATCTCACTGATAAACACACTCTTCTCACTCCAGGTGATCACACCTGCTAATAAGCAGCAGAAGTAGGATTTGAACTCCAGCCTAGGGCACTCAAGAATCAGGCTGTTTTCATGACAGGGAGAATAGTACCACTGGGTCCGAATTTAGGGTTTGCAATGACCTACAGTCAGAACTGGGCTTGAATTCTGGTTTTACTACATAATGACTTTATGACCTTGGGAAAATTATTTATATTCTCTCTATTTTCAGTTCTTTTATTCACAAAGTAGGGTAAGATGATCTGTGTCCTAAAGTCATTTTGAGGGTTAAAAAGGTCATATACTTAAAATAATCAGCACAGCACAGAGTACAAAGCTTAAACCAGTAAAATGGCAATGGCAGTGGTAGTTGGCCACTAAGTCAACAGACACCACAGTGTTTTTTAACCATATACCCCATCAGTTAAAATAAATTTTGAATATGTATCCTCAGTACATGAAAACCTATTTATGAAAAAGCATGATATGCTATTCTGTGTTCATAGATTATTTACTCTATAAAACAAGTGAAATATAGCTGAACCAAAGTATTTTCAATGTGTTTACCTATCATGATGGCTTCATGCTAATATTAGCAACATGTAAACATACACTGTAAGTCTATGACCAGGTGTGTTTTTAATAATTTAAAAATGAATTTTGATGATTTTAAAAATGATTTGTATGTGCCTATGTATCCAAATTTCAGCAGTCTTCTTGATAATTTTGATTATTTTCCCAATCCTTGTCTTGTTTGACTAGGTTTTCATTGTTTTTACCTTATAATCTGAGAAGCTAGTACTGAGTAAAAACATCACCATTTTCTTGTTTACTTGAATCCGAATGGTGAACTGGTGATAATTTTCTCCATCACTTGCAATCCATTGACTGAATCTTTTTTAGCTGCTTGCCCATTTTGTGAGGGTTAGCTTAAACTAGTCAATACCTATTAATCACTAACCTGGAACATGCAAAAGACCACATGTAGCAATCCTGGAAGCTGAGGACACATAAGGGACACATAGGGCCATCCCTGGAGTTGCAGAGCTCCCACTCTCCTCACAAGAACCTCACACATCTTACGTGACTCATGACTGACTGATGTGTGGCCAAACTGATAAATTGTCTACTGACAATCCATATATTAAATGCTGGTAAAGTGTAATTAATTTCTTAAGACTAAAAATAAAAATCATATAAATGGCACTTCCAGTATTTTCTTCTGGAATCTTAATGAGAATTCTCTGGAGTGTATGGATGCCACTTAAGAAACACTGCCATCACTTTTTCCTTTGGCAACTCTGCAAACACTAACCAAGCACCTTTAAGTGCTAGGACTGTGCTAGACATTAGGCCTACAGTGATGTGATTCCTGCCTTCTGGGAGTTCATATATAGCTCGTTTCCACCACACTAGGTTCTGCTTTATTCTCCCCTATAGATGGTGACTCTGGAATTGCCCAGCTTGCAATGCCCTTTGGTACCTTGGGCTAGACTACTCGACAGTCCTCCTCAAAAGTCTTAAGGCCATTATTCCCCTTCCTCAGGGTAGGGGAGAAGGTACTAGATCCCCTGCTCCCAAAATTGCCAACATCAGTAAGTCTACCACTCATGGAATCTACATCTTCTCCAAGGGTACTGAAGAGCCCGTTCCTTCCTTTAACCTCATTTCCCTGGTAACTCACTCCAGCGTGGCCTATAGCCCTTGGGTAGCTCCCAAGCCAGGTCATGACAAGTGAGAATTGGGTGTTTCCCCTGCCCATATGCAGGCCTGGCTATTGCCAGTGCTGCCACAAGAGAAGCGGTGAGCAGTATGTGCTGATTGGTATGGCGGCCTCGACACACCAGGGAAGGGTCAAACCCATGAATGCAGTCTTTCATGGCCATGGTACAGGGCTCTTATTTTTTCCTACAGAAACCCTTCTCTCGCTTTCAGAAGTGATGATCAAATGTGAACTTTCATGGTTTATTTATAGCTCTGCCTTATAGAGAGAAAGAAAAGAAGTGATTAAAATGCTATTTTACAAAATATTTTGTTTTTAAAAAGCTTTCATTGTGTGGGCAAAAGGAAAAAGAAAAGTCACTGTATTCATTGTGCTGTCTAGACTCTCAAACAAAGAGGGTAGCGTGCTGCAAATTAAGATTGTCCGGCTCCTGCCTGCAGACAAAAAGTATGAATTTGGAGGCCAACTTCAAATAAACCCTTTGGAACAGAAATATATTGTGGGGGTGACTATATTTAGCATGTGTCAGCATTTCCATAATAAATTCGTATTGTTATGTTGTGGTAAATTCAGATTTACTGCAGCCAAGTGGGATCATGAGATTTCAGTTTTGTGTTAATTATTTGGAGAAATTGGAAAACTCAGCAGTGCTATTTCTGATGAGAGCACTGATTCTCAGGGTATTCTCCATATTGTGTTAGGAACCCATAATGAGCCCTGCCTTTCAGGAAAGGGGAAGGTGAACCTAAGCCATTTTGACTGCCTTTGTAAGCATAACTTTAAATATATACATATATATACATATATGGCATTACATGTTTTCCCTACAAATACAAAATTAATATATGCCACTGTAGAAAATTTGGAAAATACAATAAAGAACTTGATAAGAAAAAAAAATTGTTACCCATGCTATCCAACCTGATAACATTTTAATATGTACTGATCTAATCTTTATTATGCATATATAACTTGTTTTTAACAAGTTGTATAGAGCAAACAAAAAATTATGTAACACAAACACGATTATTGAGATAGAATAAAAAATTATGTCTTTATTTTCTATTCTCATTATCCCTTTACATTTGTGCACTAGAGCTAGTTTTTCCCTGCCCTGGTTAAAAATTCTGGTGGTTCCATTACTTTTTTAGATAAATGTAAAGTCACTTAGATAATATAACCTTTATGGTCCTTTTAAGTTGTGAGATGTAGCCGAAATTCAGAAATTCAAGTATCAAAGAATATGTAAAGGTAAAGGTAAGACGTTTTCCAGTTCTTCCAGCTGGGGTCTGCCAAAAATGAGATGTAGCTCTAATCAGATTCTCCTTTCTTCCTCATTCACTTTCTCTCCAACATATTAGCTTTTTTCTTGTTCCTCTGAAATGGTTAGAAAGTATAAGGGAAGAAAAGTTACAAGTGTAGGGAAGTTCTTATCCGATCAGTACTGTCATAATGGGCTTCATGCTCTCTCAGCCTTATAGGTGTTTACAGCTAGCTCTGATTCTCATAAGGCACATCATAGGTTTTTGGGGAGACCCTCTGCCTCTGAAAACCTCTCACCTGAAATATTCTTGTCTTAGTTAATGCCTCTCTATTCTCATAAATTGCTCACTCTTAATTCCTCAGGAATCCTTATCCTTTTTTTTTTTTTTTTTTTTTTTTTTTTTTTTTTTTTTTTTTTTTTTTTTGGTTTTGTTTTTTGCTTGGTTTTGTTTTGAGATAGAGTCTTGCTCTGTCTCCCAGGCCAGAGTGCTGGAGTGCAGTGGTGCAGTCTTGACTCACTGCAACCTCTGCCTCCCAGGTTCAAGCAATTCTTGTGCCTCAGCCTTCCCAGTAGCTGGGACCACAGGCACATGCCACCATACTTGGGTAATTTTGTATTTTTGGAGAATGGGATTTCACCATGTTGGCCAAGCTGGTCTCAAACTCCAGACCTCAAGTGATGTACCTGCCTTGGCCTCCCAATGTGCCAGCATTAAACGCATGAACCATTGCGCCCAGCCCAACCTCATGCTGCTTTGTGGAGACTCCTCAACCTCGTTAGGCGGCCATGTTGAACAGGATCTAAGAACCCCTGGCATCTCTCTCACACATGGGCCACTTGGGGTCTATGGGAAACCT
The DNA here is from genome assembly GCF_007565055.1 of Rhinopithecus roxellana. NCBI lineage: Eukaryota > Metazoa > Chordata > Mammalia > Primates > Cercopithecidae > Rhinopithecus > Rhinopithecus roxellana. The sequence continues at coordinate 49,142,887 of NC_044560.1, read as the reverse complement.
TTGTCTTTGGGATCTGAACAGACTCTGGCAGTGCTGGTTGATCCCAGGGTAACCTCTACTTCACTTTTACACTGCAGCTGCCAGCCAGCCTGTCTCCCAGACAGGAGTCACACACAAGCCACCATGTGCCACAACATATCAGGAACATGCAGCAGATTCTCTGCTGGTCTGTGTCCTCTTGACTCCTGAAGGGAGAGGATTCCTTCATACTTCACCCTGGAAGGAGGCCTGATGTGCAATAAACCAACAGCTCTTTCCTAAAAATCCATCTCTGTCTGAACTTCCACGTAGATGAAAGGTTTAAGAGTTGATTAATGGGTCCTCAGGCACGATTCTTGCACATTCTTCAGGGTGGTCTGTTTCCAGTTTGCTTTGGTATCTCATATCTGTCATCTTTAGATCTCAGCCAAAACTTCCATTTTAACATTCTGTCACGTGTATTATCCTTAAGTTCATTCATTCCGTAGACATTCCCTGAATGCATACGATATGCCAGATGCCGAGTTTGGCAGTGAAAATAATTATAACAATTCCAGCTTTAAGGAGCTCACAGTCTAGTTGGGGAGGCTGATCTGTTAACAAAAAAATATGGTGCCATGTCATAAACGCTATGATAGACGGAAGCACAAGTTGCTGTTGGAGCACATAACTCAATATAGGTGGGAGGCAGGCAGCGGGGATGAGTCAGAAAAAAATCTCAGCAGAGCTGATACCTGAGCTAAGTTTAACATTTAAATCTGTACTTTTTGAGAAACAGCATAACCTCTTTTTAAACCATTGAAATCTCTTTTGCTGATGTTTGCTTCTCAATTTATTTTTAAAACAAGCAAAGGTAATGTGGAGAAAGGAAGGAAGAATTCCCTGATGTCTGCCATTTGTGTGCACATCTGTTGCAGTGGGAAGGAAAATAACATTTATGGAGTACCTTCTATAATGGAAGTTTCCTGGATCCCACCCATGAAGGCGATCCTGGAATGTTGTCTCAAGTGTGGGGCCAAAGCACAGCCAGGAGGAGCATTCCCTGAGGGCAGTTTGAAGAGTCAGAGCTGGTAATAGAAGGCAAGGTCCTCCCTAAAGCACTGCAGAGCACAACTCAAGGAAGAGACGAGGACAAAATAAGAATGAGTGGCACAGTTGATGATGGGGATTGCTGAGATGATCTCAACAATACCCGAGCTTGCTCTAAGGGAATCAGGACTTCGTCTATGAAGGAAAATGTTCTGAGGCAAGCAGAGCTCTTAACATACCTCTGCTAAGTGGGATGGCAGCAGCTTCACTAAGATGTGTTTGACCGTCCGGCCCTTCACAATATGACTCCAGAAAGCCCTTTTAGTCTTTATCTTTCTCCATGGTTTCCTTGTCAAATAATTTTTCATTTAAAAAAATCTCCTCCCTACTTAAGACTGCCATTTCTTTCTGCTGTCAGTGTGCTGGCTACTCTTAGCATCTCTGATCTCCCAATCAGCACATTCAGATCCATTGAGAGCTAGGAAGCTAGATGACTAGTTCAGAATGCACATGCTATCCTCATGGAAGAGTCCATAGAGCAACCTGGCCAGAGTGGAAATTCGTGTAAGCTAGCAGATGAAAGAACCGTCAGGTTACCTAACCCTTGAATAACTATTGAAAGAAGTTTATCCGCTTCTAGCGTAGTATTTATCACACTCTATTTTGATCACAGTAAATGTCTTTTCCACTCTATGGTAAGCTTTTTGATGAAAGGCCCATACAATCTTTCTCTGTATTCCATGTAGATTGAGTGTTATGCTTGGCACATGAAAGGGAGGCAATGTGTTTTATGAATATTCCAGGTGTCGAGATTCAGTAGTAAACAGACAAGTCCTTGCCCTGTGCAGCTTAAATTCTGGTTAGGGCAAGGAGTGGAGAAGGCAGACAATGAACACATAAACCAGAAAATATACAAGGTGGCAGAAGGAAATTAGTGGCATGCAAATCGGTCAATCAGTCACAGTAAGGTGGCAAAGATGGTCAGCGGGAACACTTGGAAATGCTTTGAAGATACCCAGGGGCTCTCATATTCTGTATGGTATTCAGCTTTTTTTTTTTTTCTTTTGCTTTTTTTTTTTTTTTTTTTTTTTTTACATTTTTTCCACCCTTACTAGTATTCGAGTTTCTCCAGGATAAAGAGTATGTTGTATGCAAATCTGTACCCCTAGCAGAGTGTCTGGTACATAGTCAGTGATTAACAAATGTGTAGAATAAGAAGTTGTATACATGTGATCCCAGAATGACTGCATCCTTAGCAATAGGAATTCAATAGCCGTTCCTAAGACTGAGCATATGCTGTAGAGCTTTGTCATACTGTTGCTTGCCATCTTCCCTAGCCAGGTCTGTTGAACTCCAAAGTTTACTTTCTCATGGCCTTAACAGCCTAAGAAACTCCTTAAAAAAACCTTACTCTTCTGCTCATATGGGAGCCAACACAATCCATGGTTAATCTTGATGCTGCACACACCATACCATGTCCACCCAGATGCTGTAACATGTCATCTGCCTGAGTGCCCCATTGTAAAGAAAAGAATGTCCTGACGTCACATTCCAGAACTCAAGTCACTTAGACTCAGCCCAGAGGTCTCAGTAGGTACTCACAACTTCAGAGATGGCTGGAAAAAGAGCTGAAGTTGAATTGAAGAGGTCTTAAATATTTTATCCTCAAGTATAGGTGCAAAGTGAGTTCCATTCAGTGATTGCTATCTTTAGGTAAGCAGACGATGTACTCAGCGGCTGGTTATGTTCCATTCTTCTGCCCTGTGTCCAGGTAGTGAGGAGGGGAAATAATTCTTCCCACTCACCCCTGGAGGCAGTCACAGAACTGCTTTGCCTTCTGGGTTGTTTATGCCCCAGAGGCCTCAATATACAAGTATTTATTAAGCCCAGGATATGTGGTCATAGTTGAAACTTTAAATGTTCACTGTGTTTTATTCTTATTTTTGTGTTTTATTCTTATTACCAGAGAAAAATAAGTTGAAAAAAAAAAGAGGACTAACCAAATATCTTAAAGGGAAGCAAATTCTTTTTTTTTTTTTTTTTTGAGACGGAGTCTCGCTCTGTCGCCCAGGCTAGAGTGCAGTGGCCGGATCTCAGCTCACTGCAAGCTCCACCCCCCGGGTTTACGCCATTCTCCGGCCTCAGCCTCCCGAGTAGCTGGGACTACAGGCGCCTGCCACCATGCCCGGCTCGTTTTTTAAGGGAAGCAAATTCTAATTAGAATGTTTTGCCTGTGACAAGCCTCACTTTGGATTTCGCTTTCCAACTGAACTGTCTGTATTGTTTTCCATTTAACAGGAAGCAATGGCAAAAATGAGCAAAGTTGGGAAAGTTGTGTTCCCGAGACTACAGGATAAAAGGTAAGTGTTTATTTTTTATATGTACAGTGCTAAGGAATTGAGCACATACACACACACATGCAACTATAGATCTGGAATAAACTCAGGTGGTCAACTAATCCAGTCCTTTAATTTAGTGGTTAAGAGAACTAAGTTCCAGGGAGGTAACGTCACCTTCACTTATCTAAGATTGCAGAACTATGTAGGGCCAGAGCTGGGGGTCAGATGTAAGCTTCTGAACTCTCAGACCAATGTTCTTTTTCCTAGGTAATTGGCAGCAAATCTGCTCTTCTCTGTTCTAAAGTAGGGATCTCTTATATCTGCATCAAAGGACCCAGTAGCATCTGCCCATTCTTTTACTCTTTATATCACTTGGCATCAAAATCTAAAAAATGGTGTTGGTCAGTATTTTAATCCCAATTCAACAAAATATTAATGTATTTAATTCCTGCTATATTCAAGGCATTATGCTGGGCTCCAGGCAGGTGTTACAGGGGAATAAAACAATCTGATTTAGGCACATAGATTATTTTAGAACAACGAGGTAAGTTCCACAATTGAAGTATTGCCAGGTGACAAAGTTGCCCAAGGAAGAAAGGGATGGGAGCCTGTAGAGATGAGAGAATGCTTTTGGAAGGAGGTTATGTCCAAGCTAACTTTAAGCACTGTAAGAAATTGGTAGACAGGCCAAGGCAGGAAAGAATATTCATAGTAGAAGGAATAACGTGTACAGTTATAAAGGTGGGAGCAGCATAGTACATTCAGGTTACTATAAACAACTCATAATCCAGAAACACAAAGTATGAGATGGGGAATGGCAGGAAATGGGACTGGGGAAGGATAGAATTGGGTAGGGGGAGGTCAGCTCATAAATACCTTGGAGGCCATGCCAAAGACCTCCAACCTCACCCTATAGGCAGAACAGAGATGCTGAATTCTAAGCAGAGGTGCGACCTGGTCGATGCAGATCAGAAAGATCCCTCTTAAAGGATCCAGTACAGGGGGCTCAGGGTAGAAATAGAGGGTCCAAATAAAAGGCTCTTTCAAGAATCCAGGCTAGAGATGTAAAAGACCTCTATTAATTTGCTGGTGGTGATTTTGAAGATGAAGGAGTTGTTGTGGAAGTGCTTTTATAATTTTAGGAAAGTATTCAAGGTTAAGACCTAAAAGCAAATTCCACTTAACATGATGAACAGGCAAAGGTGCAGATCCCACTGAAGCAGGATCAGTTTTTACCAGAACTGGAAATGTTCATGGAAAAGCAATCCACTTTCTTTTCAATTCCTTTGTCTCCACATAGAGTCAGGCTGCTAATCCTCCGAATATAAACCTTTCTCTAAATGCCAGGGTGGAAGCTGCAGGCCTTGCATAAGGGAGCTCCATGCAGGAAGGTAGAGAGATCTGAGTTCCCATTGGCAGTAGGAGCTATGGGCTGCTGTCCCTGTTTCTGTTCCCTGGAGGCAGCTGGAGCATCCCTCTTTTTGTGAAATTAGAAAGATTGTCTTTCTCCATCTCTTCCCTGACCCTCCCAAGACTTGTTAGGGAAGTTTTTAAGTTCTTTCCCTAAACCCCACGTGTTTCTTTAGAAAAGAGTCCTTGGCTGCTTGCTGGGAGCTGGCAGCTGGCCACTGTTCTCTGTGAAGGAGGTGCCACACACGGTGCTTTAGCACCATCTGCAGGCAACCCAGAGATTTGCAAGGAGTCAGAAGAAGCCAGTTTCCTTCTGAGCCAACCTCATCTCATTGCCTAATAGATCACACTGTTAACGATGTGGGACGACATTTACTTAGGCCTCTGCCACACAGAAGCAAGGGACTGCCTTGAGGCACATTTTGAAGAGAAGGGATTCGGCTGATTTGAAAATTCACAATCACGAAGAGCACAATTTAGTGACTATAGTTTAATGAGTAAATGTTTAGGATGACCCCAAATCGCATTATTTTGCCCAGTCCAAATTTATATGTGGCCCTGGAAGAGTCCCTTGAAAGTGCTTTGAAAAATTTGGTGCATTGAAAGACACTATCAACAAAGTAAAAAGGCAACTCACAGAATGGGAGAAAACATTTGCTTATCATACATCCAAAAAGGGATTGATATCCAGAATATATAAATGTATAAAGAACTCCTAAAACTCAACAACAACAAAAAAGCAAAAACAACCCAGTTCAAAAATGGGCAAAGGAGGCCGGGCGCGGTGGCTCAAGCCTGTAATCCCAGCACCTTGGGAGGTCAAGACGGGCGGATCACGAGGTCAGGAGATCGAGACCATCCTGGCTAACACGGTGAAACCCTGTCTCTACTAAAAAATACGAAAAACTAGCCGGGCGAGGTGGCGGGCGCCTGTAGTCCCAGCTATTCGGGAGGCTGCGGCAGGAGAATGGCGTAAACCCGGGAGGCGGAGCTTGCCGTGAGCTGAGATCCGGCCACTGCACTCCAGCTTGGACGACAGAGCGAGACTCCGTCTCAAAAAAAAAAAAAAAAATTGGGCAAAGGACTTGAATGGATATTTCTCCAAAGAAGATTTATGAATGACCAATAAGCACGTGATAGGGTATTCAACATCACTATTAGGAAAATCAAAACTACAGTGAGATACCACCTCACACCCGATAGGATGCTACTATTTTAAAACAGAGAACGACAAATGTTGGCAAGGATATGGAGAAATTGGAGCCCCTGTGTATATTTGGTGAGAATGCAAAATAGTATCGCTGCTGCAGAAAACAGTATGGCCATTCTTCAAGAAATTAAAAAGAGAATTAACATGTGATTCAGGAATTGTATTCCTGAGTATATACCCAAAATAACTGAAAGTAGGGTATGGAAGAGATATTTATACATTCATGTTCACAGCAACATTATTCATGATAACTAAAACCGTGAGAGCAACCTAAGTGTTCATTTGTAGATGAACATATAAACAAAGAATGATATGTGCATACAATGGAATATTATTCAACCTTAGAAAGAAGCAATTTCTGACATGCCACACATCAGTGAACCTTGAGGATATTATTCTAAGTGAAATAAGATAACCACAAAAAGACGAATACTGCATGATTCCACCTATGTAAAGAATAAGGCCAGTGCACAAAGTTACGGCAAAGTTGTCAGTATTAACATTGTAAATCTTCAAGTGTGTGTGAAGGGGTGTTCCCCTTAGCTCCCTTCTAGCAATTTGGAGGTTCTAAAGTCAAGAAATCCATCTCATGTAGTGAAAGAATTGCTTACCATTATATTGTCACAGAGCATCATTAGTAGGAGCAAATTGTTCCTAAAATAATTCTGCGACTAATAAATTTGGATAGTCATAGAGTAGGTTTTAGTAGTACCTACATATAGCTATATTGATGATAATATTAAAATATTAATTACCTAAAAATTAGTAACTAGCACTTATATCACTTATTATGAGTCAGGTACTGTTCTAAATTCTTTTCATGTATTTCCACGTTTAATTCACACAACAGCTCTCCTGAAGTAGATCCCATAATTATCCCCATTTACAGATGGAGAAATTTAGGCAGAAATAGTGTAAGTAACATATCCAAAGTCCCCCAGCTAATATTGGGCCACATTAAGATTCCAACCCAGGCTTCGGAGTTCACCTTTTAACCTTGTGCTTGGCCCCATCACAACTCCTACGTTCCCAGAATGCTTACAGTATAATAAATATCAGGTAGGTCCCTCTGTGTATCCAAGGTTACTTTTACAACCTCTCTCCCCCAATGCACAACTTTGCACCAAAATTTCATGAGGACTCCTTTTCAGAGCACCCCAGAATAAACCAAGACATGCTAAACTGGCTTCTTCATCCCCTCACCCTATGTCAGTTTCCCAACCAAGAGGAGTAAGGACAAAGTTGCAAGGCTGCAAGTATAATTTGTCTCGGTTCCTATTATTCCTTCAGGATTATGATGCCAGAGCAGCTTCAGCTGTTCTGCTGTCTGATTCATGGCAATACCATGGAGGTCTTGCCTAACAGGTCTAACCCAAAGAGTCAGACAGATAGGACAGGGAGAGCAAGGGCCACTATGAGATGCCTGGAAGGCGAGCACAGCTCTAGAAAAGGCATGAGTCACCTTTCCATGGAGTTTTGCTCCTGGATAAAGCAGTTCACAAGGGAAACCTAGATGTGGAATCTGCAAAAGGGCAATTAAAATGTTCAGTCTCGTCTTTGGTCAGGCTGTGATTTTAGGCCAGTCATCAAACCTGGGGCTAGTTATATAGGAAATATTTATTGAAGCTGGCAATGTGAAAGGGTCTCCATTAAGTTCGGGCCTTTTTGTATATACAGCAGAAGCTTTGAAGTCAGACAGACATAAGTTTCAATTCCAGCTCTGCCAATTTTTATCTATACTATTTTGTATATGCCTCTCATTTAGAAATTTTTTTTTTTTTAATGGAGTCTCACTCTTTCACCCAGGCTGGAGTGAAGTGGTGTGATCTCAGTTCACTGCAACCTCCGCCCGCCCCGGGTTCAAGCGATTCTCCTGCCTTAGCCTCCTGAGTAGCTGGGATTACAGGCATCCACCACCATGCCCGGCTAATTTTTATATTTTTAATAGAGATGGGGTTTAAATGTTCTTATTTCTAAAATGGAGATAATAAAACTTCATGCAGGTCACATATCATAGGTCTGAAACATGCTAATTCATTGCCCAGGATGCTGTAAGCATTCAAAATCTAGGTGTCAGCATCACCACCACAGGTATATTCCCATTCTTCTAAATGTACAGGGAAGCCCCATGGCAGTTTTGTCTTGAGATCATTCAACATATTTATGTTTCTCCCACAGATACTATGATAAGAAATACCAAGTATTCCTGAAGCTGGTTGAACACCAGAAGGAGTATTTGGCGATCATGAATGACAACTGAACAGGGCTTGCAGGTGCTGATGCCAGAAGCTTCTGTGCCATTGCATTAAAGACCTCTGTCATTTCATCCATGTTCAAGACCCTTGAGGTATTGTTTCATCATTTCTGTATTGTCTTTTAATAAAGAAAACAAACATGTGCAACCAGAATTAGAGTCTTCATTTCATACCACTATTATTTAGTTTCAGTTTCCATACAGTTTCCATCATAGTAACAGAAGTTTCACATAGAGTCATAGGATCTCACATGAGACTAGATCTGGGGGCCGTTCAATCCAGGGGAGGCCTGTACTTTTTAATCAATTAAATGTCAACTATTAAATGAAAACCTTACATTACTTTAAGTAGGACATCTAATGCATAGTCGATGTCTTTTATGGTATTATCCCCTCCTGTGCAGGATCTAGTCTAGGGTCAGATACCACATTTATTTCCAGAATTGTCATTTTGCAATCATCATATTAAAGACAAGTATAGGCAGGAATCATCAATGGATTCAGGAGGGAATGTTGAAGAGTAACAGGATACATGCATCATCTTAAAATGTCTCTTCAGCATTTGCTTATTAGTTACAAGAGGAAAAAGAATGTTAAGTATACAGGGAAGAAATAGGACAACGTCTTGATTAGGTGCTCCAAATCAACTTCAGATGGCCAAATGGACATTGTGTGCCTCCAAATACGAGAAAAGAAACAGCATTTTAATGCAGAGCCTGAATCTAATCAGAAGGAAACATCAGACAAATCCAACAGGGGAAGCATTTTATTTTTTAATGGACTATATTTTTCAAAAATGTCTATGTCATGCTGACAAAGAAAGGCTGTGGAAAGTTTCCAGATTAAAGGGAACTGAAGAAACATGATGGCTAAAAGCTTTTGATGTAGACAAGCACTGGGAAAACTAGCTGTTTTAGTTGATACCACAGCAAACACACAAACGCACACAGACATACACATACATATGTATGTCAACACCCACACGTAAGTTCAGACCCAAGAGTAACTGCTAACGTTGATTTGAGAGCTGCCATAGCTCAAATGAGTGTGGGTAGAGGACATGCTAAGACTTCAGCAAAAGACAGCAGGTAGAGAAGAAAAAGCCAATATAATTCAGTAAACAAACATCCTCTGGAGTACCTTGTGCCACATATTGTGGTAAGCACTGGTCTACAGGAATAAGTAAGACATGGTTCCTGCCTTCAGGAATCTCCCTATTTAAGGAGAGACATAGACAAATAAATTGGTGACAGTACATTGTGAGAAATGCTACAATGAAAAAAAAAGTACCTGCTGCATGTAGCACATCAATCAGAAAAGGAGGAAGGGGAAGGGTGACAGATAGGATGAAAAACAGTGTGGTATAACAGCTATGAGCCCTGGCCTGGGATCCTAGGCCTGGTTTTACCTCTTATTAGATGTGTGACTTGGAGAAAGGTCCTTAATCTTCCTAAGTCTCAGTTTCCTCATTTTGAAATGAATCGGGCTGGGTGTAGTGGTTCACGCCTGTAATCCCAGCACTTTGGGAGGCTGAGGTGGGCAGATCACGAGGTCAGGAGATCGAGACCACGATGAAACCCCATCTCTACTAAAAATACAAAAAATTAGCCTGGTGTGGTGGCAGGCGCCTGTAGTCCCAGCTACTCAGGAGGCTGAGGCAGGAGAATAGTGTGAACCCGGGAGGCGGAGGTTGCAGTGGGCCAAGATCGCGCCACTGCACTCCAGCCTGGGTGACAGAGCAAGACTCCATCTCAAAAAAAAAAAGAAAAAGAAAAAGAAAGAAATGAATAGATATCGCGTATGAATATGGTTTTTTGTTTTTTGGTTTTGAGATGGAGTCTCACTCTGTCACCCAGGCTGGAGTGCAGTGGGGCGATCTCAGCTCACTGCAAGCTCCACCTCCCAGGTTCATGCCATTCTCCTACCTCAGCTTCCCGAGTAGCTGGGACTACAGGCGTCCACCACCTCGCCCGGCTAATTTTTTGTATTTTTAGTAGAGACGAGGTTTCACTGTGTTAGCCAGGATGTGCTCGATATCCTGACCTTGTGACCCGCCCACCTCGGCCTCCCAAAGTGCTGGAATTACAGGCGTGAACCACCACACCCGGCCTGAATATGTTAATAGCACCTACTTTACAGGATTATAATGAGAACTAAAGGAGATAATATATATAAAGCACTCAGCTCAATTTCATGGTCAATGCCTGTGTTATAACAGGGCTCTGCTCCTAGAAGATGCTCAGAATAATAACAGTAGTAAGCATGGAGAAGAGTGAGCACCCCAGTTATGAAGGTCAGCTCTGCAATAGCATTCTACAGTATCCAAAGGATATAGGGACCTTAGGCATAGCCCCTAGTGAAGGTGGGTGTGCATGTCTGATCTAGCTGGCCTAAGAGCAGAAGGAAGCCCAGTGCATTTATAGACCCCAGCCAGAGGTTGCACTAGAGATAAAGGAGGATTGGGGATCACTACAGAAGAGGAGTCAGGTATTGCAGGATCTAAGCAAGATGTCAGGTCTACAGTCAAACAGGCTTCAGCTGCAAAAGCTGATTATCACTGACTGAGAAACCGGCAGGCCTGGACTTGCTCACACGAAGCCCTGGTGAATGCAGTGGTTGTCTGTGGGTGCAAAAGGCAGACATAAAAGCATGAATAATTACCAACTATCTGCCTTGTCGTATGTCCTCTCCAATCCTCCTACAGCACTGTGAGGTAGGCAGCATTACCCCCACCTTATAGTTGAGAAAGTTGAGTTTCAGAAAAGATAGCTTGCCCAGAGTCACCAGACGGTAGCAGAGATAGGATTCAAATCCAGATCTGCCTGGGTGCAAAACTTTAGGTATCAACCCATTGTAACAGCCGGAGAGAAATCCTGCCCTCCACCTGCTCTTCAGTTGCAGTGCTCGTGTTGTTGGTTGACAAGCCCTGGGTGCCGGCCATTCTTTCAAGCAAACTCATATCCAAACCAAACCTGACCTGAGTTCTCACTGCTTTAGAGAGAAAGGAAAACACACACAAATGAGGCAAAAAACATGGCAACACTAGGACACCTTTGGCATCTCAACAGTGAGGAGCAGCTTGATAGAAAGGAGAAGGGCTGAAAGACCTTGGGCAAGATAGCTAACCTGTCTAAGCCTCAGTCTTTCCCTCTGTGGTGGGATCATCCTGCTACCTACCTCCTAGGGTGGGTGATAAGGATTCAGTGAAAGAACTGTGGATAAAGCCCTTAGCACAATGCCTTTCAGACAATAGGCACTCTACAAATATTGTTTCTCCATGGTTCTCTCTGTGCCTCCTAGCTAGGAGGTTAATCCCTAAGAAAATCATTCTCGTTCCTACTATAAAGCCAGTGTGTTAGGAAAAATGTAAATGTCTATATATAATTTGATTAGAAACCACGTGTAGCTCAATAATAACAATTTTAATCACTCCAGTACACACCTCCTTTCACTGAGAAAGGAGGTTTTATTTAATACATGCATGTAAAATATAGTTAGCTTTGATGAATAAGAATTGCCATGTGGCCAGAGTGGTTTATGAGATTTTTGTTTTGTTGCCTACTGAAAGCTTTTCTTTCAAGTTAAAGCCAGATTTGCTTAGCAAGTTATTTTGCCAAGGAACACATTACAGGTTTTAAATTTTGACCAAAAATACTTCCCATATGTGAAGAACATAAATGTGGCTTTCAAAAGAGCCGAAGAGAACAAAAGCTGGGGGAGGTGAGGAAGAAAAGACAAGAATGACAGAATGGAGTGGCATGTTGCAGAGCTACAGTAAACTACAGGACCCGATGCCACAGTGAGCTGGAGTCCCAGTGAGGCATCCAGAAGGGATGCCCTCTCTTTTGAAGATCAAGACTGGGCATTTGATCTTCATATTCAGAGCATAATCTGTGCTGTTGCCAGTTGCGCTGGGGAGTATAAGTTCCAAGAGGAACAGTAAAAATATTGTAAGGCAACCCTGGAAACGCCCAGCTTTAAGAATGTACCAAATCAGCACGTGAGTTAACAAGCTAGAACGCTTAGGTTTTAGTATCAACATGATCTGCTATTTCTCCCAGGCCTGAGGATAATCAAGTTCTTTAGATTTACTTATCTGTTTGTTTGTTTGTTTGTTTGTTTGTTTGTTTGTTTGTTTGTTTTTCCCTCTGGCCACTGACCTGTGAGCTCTTGGAGGGCTCAGAATATCTTATAGCCTGTTCTCTGCACCCAAACAGTTCTTGGCACATAATGGGTATTCTATAAATGAATAAATACACAAACACAAGACGTTTTTCTGCAAAAAGAACACTGGTAGAACTAAAAAAATTCACTTTCAGGTCAATCTTCTGTATGTGTTAATGTCTTAATTTAAGCAACTGTCAAATGCTTTAAAATGTGAATTGGTCACTAAGGATTTTTTAAAATCATGCCTTATACCTAATGACTTGGTTTTTTAGTTTTTTATTGCACATACACACACATACATGCATAACCACACAACTTCATTTTGGGTTGTAGCTCAAGCTGAGAACCTTTTGCAAATTTTTCCTGTTGTTACAGACTATTTCCTGTATGGGAAGCCAGAGGTGTTGTATCCAGAAACACGCATTGTTCACCAGGACTGCAGGACACATGCTTTCAGAATTCAAGGGCATAGTTACAAATAATTACCATCAAGAATTTAAAATGAAGGACATCGTTGCTAAACAAGAAACTAATGACTGAGTGGAGCTGTGTAATGTAATTATACTTAAGATGGGACTTCTGACGAATTACAGAAGAATCTTTGTGCTGTCTCATGTCTCCATAAATACACTTAACTGCTATTGACAGTAATAGGAGGGAGTCTTGAATATGAAAAGCTTTTTTATCCTTTTATGATTTCTAGAGGGAGAACTTAAAAGAACAATTACATTTTTAAAAAAGAGGTTTCTCCCAGTACTTCTGAATATTTGACAATCCTATAAAATTTGTAAAACTAAAGTAACTTAAATAAAAGCAAAGACTTCTGCTAATAAATTCCAACTTCTCAGTTTAGCATTAACTTGCCCATTAATTTTGTGGTCAATTTTCATTATGCACAGAAAATCATTTAAAACTACATATTAGCATAAATGTTTCTAAAGACCTAATTTTTATTTAAGTCCTGCCTTAAACCATGATTAGAAGTGCTTCCTTATTAAAATCTAGAGTGAGCCTGCCTCCCTACTCTATAATTTTAAACACACTTGAAATATAAAATGATGTATTTGTTAATGTCCGTTATTTAGGCAAAATCAGTAGGGATGCCTTCCATTTGAATACTTCTTTACAGTTTCCCTATTGATTGCACATACATTATCTCAACTGCCCCTTATAATAAATTGGTGGGGTAGGCCTGACAAAGTGGGATCCCAGTTTACAAATACCCAAACCATGTCTCCAAGAGTTTAAGTGACTGGTTCAAGATTGTGTGACTGGAACACAGATGCAGAACCACTCTGCTGCTTCTTCCTAAACAAATTAAATTAGCTTATTTGTACAACAGCAGATGATTCATTAGTTTCCTAATTGCTCTCTCTTCCCTGCTTCCCTTCATTAGCATGATGTATAAATATCTAGGAGGCCCCTTTTGATACTCATCGGTTGATCAAAGTACTGAATTATTTCCATTTGCAAGCAAAGGTAAAGTGAGAAAGCCTTGAGCCATGGAATCATTGAGTCCTGCATTCAAATCACAGCTTCATTACTTAACTACTTTACACAGTTTATGAATTCATCCATAAACACAGTTTATGAATTCATCCATAAACTGTTAACGTGTTCATCTTTGTTTCTTATCTATCAAGTGGGAGAAAATCAAATCTGCCTCATGGTTAATGTGAGGATTAAATGGGATAATATGCAAAGTGCCTAGCATAGTACCTGACATAAAATAGAAGTATAACAAATATCAATTTTTCTCCTCAACTAATTCATATTTATTATATAGAACTTCTAGAATTATGGCTTCCAGTCAAGTTGGACAACTTTATATCCAGTTTCTACAGGTAAACGTCTGTGTTCCACCAACAACACCAGCAATTACTGAGCTCTTACTATGTCAAGAGTGCTGGAATGGTCCCTGTTGCATGGTGCACACAGGGGCCAGCACTGGGTTGAAGAGAGAGGGAACGTACATAAAGAACTGAGAACCATGGAAATCTTGTGCCAGTGGTGACTGAATGCCACCATTGATAGGTGTGTGTGGAAAGGCTCATGTGGAAATAATTAAGGCTGAAACATGTCCAGCCCTGCCTTTCGCAGCTCCGCTAAGCTGCAGGTACTCAAAGTCTTTTGTCAGCAGCTTCAGCTTTATTCCACCTAGAGGAAACCTAGCCTGAGGCAGGCAGTACAGAACATGCAGTTCAGACCAGCCTCAACCCTTCCCAGCCAGTAGGACTGGAATTCGTCATTCTGCCATGAAGCCCTGAGCACCTGGGGCCACACCAAATGGCAGCTTTCTCCCCGAAAGTACAAACATGTTTGCCCAGGCTGGTTTGAACCCCTTGAAACTGCCACACTATCCTTACACTAGGCACAAAGAAAAGTACATATTGATTCTTCTCCCTTGGTTTGCTGCATTATTTCTCAGCCATTTGTTAAAGTGTATTCCTCACATTACATTTTATTCTATTTGAAACCCTCCCAGACTCAGGTCTCATGTACTTATCTCATTTTTGGCTCACCACTCCCTTCAAATTTAACTTTTGAAACTGTATCTCTGAGTAGAACCTTGGCTCTCCTTTAAGCATAGGTTAAATTTTCCTTTATGCTAGTCTGACTTATAAGTCATTTCTTCCATCCCGCCTGGCCCCAGAAAGCCCTATCTCGAGTTAAACCATATGGAAGGCTTATGCACCTACACCCAGCAAAGAACTGACCAGTACATGTCTGATTTGCCCTCCAGATTCCCTGCTAGGGCCAAATGTTATGTGAAAGGACTATCTAAATGGAATCCTGATACGCTATCTAGCTTTTAACAGCTGTCTCCCCCAGGGGCCAAATCCAGTTCCCTATAATTCTCCAATCCAGTTCCCTATAATTCTCCAGTCACCAACTTGGGCATTGTTTTAACCCAGTCAGACTTCCCAGAGAAAAATCCAAGAGCCTTAAACCATACTTTGTGTTTAGAAACTCCTATGCCAACCACTCTTGATGTGAGTGACAGCTATTTGAAGGTATTCTCTGAATGTGTCCTGATCCACAGCATGAGATAGTATTTCATTCTCTGGTCTCCTTGTGGTTGAAGGATCTTGTGACCAGTCTGTTGAATGAGCTGTGAGACATTATGTGCGTTATTTCTGGACCAAGTCTTTGATTGTCAGTGTGAGAATCCTCAGAGCTTTCTTTTCTCTACACAACAACCAGCAAATGTTCCAGATGGGGAATTCTCCCTCAGCCTGGGTCCAGAGAGAGAGGATGGCTGCGAACAGAGCCCCTCACCAGTGCACAGCGAACATGTGGCTTGATGACACACACACTTTTGTTTGTTGAAAACACTGAGGTTTTAAGTTTGTTTCTTGCCTCAGCATAATCTATCCTATCCTAACTGATGCACCTCATGCCATGAGAGCCACACTGACCTATATGGAGGCTAAATTTGCCATGATCAGAACAGCTGGCTCAGTTTTGCTTGGGGCAAAATTTGCAGTTCAGTGGATCCCTGTGGTCCCAACTCTGAACAACTCCATCATGCTCCCTTTCCTGACTAGCATGTGTTGGGCTCCCAATCTCACAAGAAGTCAGGAGAGCACTTTCTTACTCTATGCCAGGGTTCCCCAAGAGAAGGTTTATTAGTGGGAATGGTGTTTAGGTGCAAGTAACAATAAGCCTTCTGACAGCTAAATTAATACGATAAGATAGTTGTTATTTACAGGGACAGGCAGCCATCAAGTCGACTTGTGGATTCAACAGTTCCATCAAGGAGCCAAGTCCTTTTTATCTTCCTATTCCCCCAGTCTCTGTCAGCTAGCTAGCTATTGACCCCAGTTTTGTTACTTCTGATTGCAAGATGCTGTCATCTCTAAAGGCATCTGACTTTCCCGGCATCTAAAGCATGAGGATCTTCTCTCTATGCTATCCTTGCTGTTTCTTCTTTTTTCTCTCTCTCTTTTTTTGTTGTTGTTTTTCCCAATCAAGGAAGATCCCCCCAGCAGACTTCTCCTTAGGTTTCATTGAGCAGATTCTTCATCATACTCCAGCCACTATGGATTGCTAAAACTGGCATAGAGAACTCATGATGCCTTCCCCGGGACTGGGTATATTGCTGTTCCAGTGAAATCATGGTTCTGTTAAAAAGAGAGGGAGGGATTGGCTTTTGTGTAAGCAGCTAACACTATTTACGAAAATAACACTAGGTTTCATTTTTAAAAAAGAGCCATGGCCAACTAAGTTTGGGAAGCACTGAGTTAGATATGTCTTGTTACTATAGGATATCTTATACCTAATCTTGTAATAGACTCATGTGCATTGTGAGCTACCTAGAGAAAAACAACCTGTGAAGCATTTCCCAGACTTACTCCTTTAGAAAAGTTTTTTTACAAAGCATTTTATTACACATAATGGAACAACTACAGTATTTTGAAGGCTAAGTAACCGAATCATCATGTTTCACCTGAGTTGTATAGATGTTTTTCTTTCATGTTACCTGTTGGAAGGTTTATTCAGCAAATTGATAGCTCCTATAATTAAAAATCTGGTTATCTAATTACAGAATTAAAGTGATATTCACTACTGTATCAATTATTGCCTTGTGAATGAATGTTGCTAATTATCAGTGTTTAAACGAGTCATTAGAAATAGGCTCAGAAATATCTCTACTTGGAAATATAAGAAGTTTCAACTGAAACTCGTCCTTTCAGTTAAATTAAATTGTAGCTCCAGACCATGGGTCAAACTAATGGGATAGCAAGTGTCACATTAACTAATTATTAACTAATAATACAATCATGCATTTCTTTGTTATCTTTTTAAATTTAATATTTCCGTCCATTCTAATTTTGAAGTCTTTCTTTTCTTTATTCTACGTTCCGGGTAGGAAACTCCCTAGTAATACATAGCAGGCCAAGAATATCACGTCTCTCCAACTTACTTCCTCTCCTTGTGCACACCCTAACTCTAAACCATACATACAACACAGACAACCTTAACGTATTAGGTCTTTTGCTAAAAAGAGTAAAAAGTTATTTCCTTAAGATCAAGCAACTACTAAAGGATAATGTAGCTAACATTAGCTATTTTGTGACATGTGAAATTTTTTATACTAAATATCATGAGTTGCATTAAAATTGTGCTGATTTAAATTTTAACCTTGTATAGATATTTTCATATCATTTCGACAATATACTTCTAAGCTGTTTATTTACTTTAATGATTTTGTAAGAGGTTTCTGCATACACTACAAGATAAAAACTTGTTACAATTAAAAAGGATTTGAAGAAACGATAAAGTTGAGTTATTTTAACAGTAAACATGTTTATTTTTTGTACAAATGTGCCTTTTCATTTTTGACATCTACATAGTCATTTTTAAAGTATAATTTCTGAAACATATGGCTTAGCTGTTCTACACAGGTGCTACGTAGAGCTGGGGAGCATATTGTGCTTATGTGTATTCAAGCATATGTTTCAATCCTACTCTTTTTACAATAAACCCTTCATCGACTTCCTCCTATTTATATTAGGAACATGTATTTGGCCTTGATTTCACCTGCTCTTTTTGTAGAGAGACTTACAAAGAGACTCTGGGAGGTTATAGAATTAACAGGAAATAAATACAATGTTGATTTTGTTAGAAGGTGATTGAGTTGGTAAGGAAGTGGTTAAAAAAATAAACCTTTATGACTGTAAGTGCAGAATGAGGTAACAATGTGTCAGTCTTTTCATTTTGTTCTGATTATTTTACTCTCCCCAAAACACTTTTACATTTGTACAAAAACTTAACTCAGTGTTTAAAAAATATTGTTTCTCATACTATAATCACAACTCTAGTTTTAAGAATAAACAGTTAATATACCTATAGGAATAACTGCTAATAATAGTAGCTGTCAGTGGATGAATGCGCACCGTGGGCAGGCTCTGGTCTATGCCTGATCCCACTTAATCTTCATAACAAACCTGAATGATCAGCACTGTTATTTATATTTTACAGATGAGGAAAACGAAGCCTAGAGCAATTCAATAACTTGCCCAAGGTCACCCGAGATGTCTGGCTGAAGTTCTTAACCATTACCTTACACTAATCAAGAGCAACAATAATAATAACCACCTTTCTAGGATGCAAACTATGTTCCAAGAACTTTCACTATTTCACTACATTTCCATAGTCCCAAAAGTAAATAATATCCTGTTCTATTGAAAAAGAAACTGAGGTCGCAAGACATGAAATTACTTGCTCAAGGTCACATACTGGTAAGTAGCACTAAATCACCCCCTATGAGCGTCAAAAGATAATTGGGGCTGAGGTGGGGCTGAGATTTTTAAAATATCAGTGGTAGGAGATAGACGATGTGATGCCTCATTTAAAGTACATGGCAGTGGTGTCCTATGACTAGGAGAGGAGAGGCGGGAAAAGCTGAGGCCTCATGAAATAAAAATCAAAACAAAAAGAATGCTTGGTGATGCTATTAGTATATAGTCCCCTTTCGACACTTAATCCTCAGAAAGAGTGAAGATTTACTGCTAGAGGGAACTATGTTTCTAACTCTTTATACTCCAGACACAGCTGCACTGCTATAGAGTCAGCAATTTTTTTTTTTTTTTTTTGGAAAGGGCTAGATAGTAAATATCTTTTGGCCTTTCATATCATTTAGTGTCTTTCACTACTGCTTAACTCTGCCATTGTAACAAGAAGGCAGACACAGACAATATGTAAATGAATGGGCAGAACTGTGTTCCAATAAAGCCTTATTTACAAAAACAGCTGGTCCTGCAATGTGGCCTGCAGGCTGTAGTGTGCCAGCCTCTGCTCTGGCATCTGGGGTGGTGGCTTTGGGAGTATTGAGGACCAGTCCCCTAAGTGCGGTCACTGGCATTCTCATAAGTGTAGTGCAAACAGCAAGGCAGTGGGGAAGTTCCTTTTGGGGCACTAGATATTAACCAGATGGAAAGGAGTGCCACTTTGGGAATTACAATGTTTCACAACTCCCAAATAAATGTATGATTTGAAGCAGAAGACTCAGTAATAATGGAGTTTGGCACTTATAATGAATGACCAATGAATATTATATTTTTATCTCCAGACAGAAGATACATATATGGATTTAACTGTCCCAAGCTCTCTTTCAATTCTCCATCAAGTTTCTGCTCTTGTTTCTTTTTTCTTTTTTCCTTTTTAAAATAAGTTTAATATGTTTATCAATAAGTCTGAACTTGATTTGGTATATTCATCAAATGGTTTCATTTTTCTACTTTCACAGCCCTCAACTCTGTGATGTCAAAATTCCCTTCCCCATAGGCAACAGATCCTATCTGGCTACTTTTCATTATTAAAGGTACAGTATACTTAAATTAATACTAAGTTGTGGCATAACTACAAAAAGAATAATTACTTCTGCTTTCAAAACTGTACTTTTCTCTTCCCATACCTCATAGGATATATACCAAGGATACAATTAAATATATTTAGTAATCTTATTCTTAGTAATAATATTAGTATTCATATTTTAAAAAGTATACTAGGATGTATTTTTCATAAAACAAATGTTTATGTCTTTAGAAATCAAGACTTTTTAGCGTGAAATAAAAGGCATAAAAATATAAAAAGTTAAAACACTATAATCTTTAATTTGAATAGGAAATATCAGTATCAATTTGTTGTTGTTTTGGCTTTGTAAAATTGCTAGCTCTTTTCACCAAGAATACACAGAAGCATTGACAGGCCAATATCAATTAGCAATCAAAGGGTAAAGATTTTAGTGTCTAAATACCAAAAAAGTCGAGTTCCCTTGTTGAAACTGCCAGTACCATATTGAGGACGAGAAATATATAAGATAAACCTGTGATATCTCATTGTAAGTGAGAGCAAAGAAGCTATCAAAGACTATTGCATCACACTAAAATAACATTAGGACCAACTCGAAAGATCTTCCACTGACCAAAGGCAGACAATTTTTGTATCAAAAAACTATGACTACAATGGATAAACATATGTGTGTGTTTATATATGTATAAATATCCATAAGTGGTCCCTAAATATCAACAGAATTTATACTTACCCACTAGATAATTCTGCATCATACTGGTCATCAAATTATATATTCTGCAAATATATTCAGCCAAATCCTTCCACCTGCATCTAAATTTACCGTGATATCAAACTATAATTTTCTTTAGAGGAATCCATGTTTCTCACCAGAAAGCAAGAATAAATGACAGTTTTCTCAAATTTGAAGAACACGAAGATCATAATAGTTGCCATCCAAGTTCAGATCCATGGTCCCTCTAACTTAAGGATTCTCACCCCTAGCTGCATACTGGAATCACCTGGTGAGCCTGTGCTTTACCTCTAGAGATTCTGACTGAATTGTTCTGGGATGTCACCTGGCATTGCTATGTTTGAAAAGCTCCCCGAGTGATTCTAACATGCAGGTGGGATTTAAAAACACTAAATTGGATGATGGCTTTAACCTCACACTACCTGTGGGAGGAGGCCCCATGGAACAGGAATAAGTGGGAACATCCTTCAGGAAATGCACCTGAAAACACCATCACCAACCACAGCAAGTCATGGAATGCCAGACATACCAGATCAGATCCCACTACTTATTTAATCTCCTAAAAACCACTGTAAGGGATATACTGTATTCCTCATTTTTGTAGATGAATACTTTGTTATTTATTTAACCAAGATGTTAAATAAATAAATTACCAGTGGTCTCAGAGCCAGTAAATAGTGAAGCCAGGACTCTCACTAGGTCTGCACAATGCAAAATCCATGCTCTTCACCATGCTGCATGCCAGGTATATCTTCTTCCTGAGTCTTAGCTAAGAACAGGCTGCTGTGTAGGTTGAGCAGATAACTAACTGTTCAGTATCAGCCTGTGGTGACGCATTTTTCATTACTCTTCATCAAACAGCCACCTCTGGCGACATAAATACTGCCAAGGTTGCTTTTATAGGAGACGTGTAGAAGGCAGAGGTGATGCAGACTTACTTGAGAGTACTGCAAATGACTAGTGGTTGTCAGAACCATTACCTAATGTTAGTAGTTTAAAATAAACTACAAATTGTAAGGGAAGGGATCAATATTTGATGACTACTAAATACTACTTTCAGTAGATAATCTAGAATTTCTTTATAGGAATTGCTTAGGAGGCGTAATATGGTGGAAAGGAGAAGCTAGCCAACTTGTAATAAAAGTGCTTTTGCAAAGCCCTTTCCATAGGAAACGTGAACTGTTTAGATCAGGGAATTGAGAGGGAAAGTCAGTAGAAATTGTGGAGGAACGAAAGCCCCCACCTTCTAAAAAATCTACTTCTTGTCACTGCTGCTGTCCCTCAGACAGGCAAAGATATTTATGTAACCATCTGATTGGGGTTGAAAAGAATGAATTGGCTCCTCTGCAAGCTATACCTTGTGATTATAATTAAATATTACCAATCTTTACCTTT
Organism: Rhinopithecus roxellana; assembly: GCF_007565055.1. Taxonomy (NCBI): domain Eukaryota; kingdom Metazoa; phylum Chordata; class Mammalia; order Primates; family Cercopithecidae; genus Rhinopithecus; species Rhinopithecus roxellana. The sequence goes on along the minus strand of NC_044560.1, from coordinate 49,121,054 downwards.
AAGAGACATCTCTTGGTATCAAAAAATTATGATTATAGTGGATTAATAAATACGTACATACACATCCATGAGTAGTCCTTAAATATAAACATATTTAATTTATACCTACCCATTAGAAAACTCTGCAAGATACTAGTCATCGAATCATATATTCTGCAAATATATTCAGCCAAATCTTTCCACCCTGCATCTAAATCTATGGTGGCATCTTCCCACACACCTCCTCCTCTTCCATTCTTGGAGTCTAGGTTCTTACCACATCTAACAGCTTCTGCTAACCCTTTTGCCTCCATCCCTCTGCCTGACTATTGCTGCCAGTCTCATCTTAGACTCACCAATCCCATCTTTCACTTGGTCTCCTATATTTTAAGGGATAAAATAAAATAATAGGAGGGCCCTGGGTATGTGCTAAATGGGCATGTGGAAGTATAGTCCTACCTCACTGTGGTGGAAGTGTAAGAAGCTCAAAAATAAATGCTGGAATTATACCTGCAAGGGATACTGAGGTCAAAGGCAAGACAACTGGCCAAGCCAGACTGTTCTTCCAATGGGCCAGGTGAGCAATGGATGTAAGGTATGGAGCCCAGGTGAGGAAGACAGAAAGCAAGAACTCAAGTGAGAGGTAGTTCAAATGGTTGCCTCACTATCATCATCCAGACAAAATGCTGACGATAGTAGTGTCTTTTTGTATGAAGTCCAGCGAGTATGCCAGGTGTTCCTTAAGGGGCTGGAGTAGTGTGGATACCCCTGACTCCAATACTCGGCACACTTAGGCAAAAGGAGTTCTTCAGCCCACATAATCTCCAATGGATGTGACACTGGGTCTGGCTGTTGCATCGCTGAGATTCTAGGACCTTCTCTTCCCATCAGATCTTTCCCTTCCATCAGGTCCAGTTCTGTCCAGGACTCTCCATAAGGCAGTGGTGCATGATATACACCTAAATCAGCTCTCATCAGCACCTTCTCCTTCTAAGCTTTGCAATGCTCTGAAGCCCAGGCCAGGTCACAGCACACTGACCCTATAACCAGCAATTAGGAAAGCAGCCAGCGTTTCTCTGGTCGCACTGAAAATCCTTTTCCCCTGAGTTTAAGTCAGGCTGGAAGACAGGGAATTCCATCGTGCCTTTTGTTTCTGTCAGAGTCAAAGCAGGAAATAGCTGCCAGCTGTGTATTCATAACAGGGATTTCAAAACTGGGAATTAGTTACACAGAAATGGAGGAACTGAGAGCCAAGCATGGGGTAGTGAGGCAACCCAGAGAATCATAACTGAAGGGAACCACTAAGACCCTAGGCCAGAGGGACAGAGGAGGAGGCAGTGTTACTGGCCCCTGGGCGAAGTGGGCACCCTGGCAGGACTGATGACACTGCTGTGGAGTTGCTGCCCAAGACAGAGAGGGAGGGGAGAAATACTCCAGCTTCTTCCCTCTTCCCTCCCTCTAATGTCCCACCAGTGCCTCCCATTGGCCAAATATTGCAGAATTCAAGGGTCAGTCCCCTGAAATACAGAGCCAAGCAGGAGAAAGTGAAGAACCGATTTGAAGGCAATATGCCCAGGAGAGACCAATTGCCCTCGTTTGTCAACCTTCACCACTGCTCCAAACACAAAGCCCTCATACACACTTCCATAACAGTATCATTCCTGGCTTACATGCCCCACAATTTTTCCTTGTCTTTCTGCCATCCTTGTGCCAACCCATCAGCTATGCCTTATAGAGCCTCCATTCCACTGTAAACAAACTACTCTATATCCTGCCTCTTCTTCAAATATTCTCTCTGACTTGAATTCAATCCTGATTCACACCTAGCAAAAAGCCCTGAATAATTTATTCATTCATTCAACAATGACATATTAAATGGAAATTATACCCATAATAACTAACCTTGCATTGTTGTATGTGTTTTATATACATTAAGCCCTCCAATCTCACAACAACCTTATGCCCCTTCTATAGATGAGGAAACTGAGACAAGAAGTGCTTCAGAAACTTGCCAGTCACATAGTCCATAAATAGCAGGGCCAGGAATCAAACATGCCACCTGCCTCCAGAGACCAAAGTTTTACCCACCATACATCACTGTTCCAGAAATGGATATACAGTAGTGACCAATACAGAGATCATTCCTGCAAATAAAGTTTAGTAGAAGAAGACATTTTAAAATTTTCATTTTGTAATAATTTTAGTTTTACGGAAGACTTACACACAATACAGAGAGTTCCATATACCCTTCACATTGCTTCCCCTAATGTTAACGTCTCACACAACCATACAGTATTTATCAATACTAAGAAACTTTCATTGGTACAATGCTACTAACTAAATTACAAACTCTAATCGAATTTCACCACCTTTTTGATTATGTTTTCCTTTTCCAGGATCCAATCCAGGGCACCATGTTACATTGAATCATCATATCTCTTTAGTTTCTCAGACTTTCTTTATTTTTTGTGACCTTGACACCTTCGTAAAGTATTGACTAGGGCCAGGCATGGTGACTCACGCCTGTAATCGCAGCACTTTGGGAGGCTGAGGCAGGTGGATCACCTGAGGTCAGGAGTTCGAGACCAGCCTGGCCAACATGGTGAAACCCTGTCTCTACCAAAAGTACAAAAATTAACTGGGTGTGGTGATGGGCACCTGTAATCCCAGCTACTTGGGAGGCTGAGGAGGAGAATTACTTGAACCTAGGAGGCGGAGGTTGCAGTGAGCTGAGATCACACTGTTGCACTCCAGCCTGGGTGACAAAAAAAAAAAAAAAAAAAAAAAAAAGGATTGGTTAGGCATTTTATAGAAAGTTCCACCATTTGGGTTTGTCTGATGTGTTCGTAAAAGTAGACTAGAATTCTGGATATTTTGGACGAATGACATAGTGGCAAAGTGCCCTTCTCACCACATCACATCAAGGATACAAGCTATAAACATGGGCTGTCACTGATGATGTTAACCTTATTAATTTAGTTAAGGTGATATATGGCAGATTTCTGTGCCGTAAAGTTTCTATTTTTCCCTTTTCATATTCTGTTAGTTAGAAGTGAGTACTAAATCCAGCCCTCACAATGGGGGCAGAGTTCAGCTCTACCTCGTGGAGAAGGCAGCAACTACCTTTATCATTTGGAATTCGGCAGGAAATATTTGTCCTTTCTCCTCCATTTATTTATTTATTTATCCAATCATTTATCAATCAGTAAACATTCATGAATGTTCATTTTATTTTTTAGGTTATATTCCAGTACTGTCGTTTATTTTGTTGCCCTAACTGGGGCAACAAGTCAGAGCTCTGAGTGCCTAGCTTTGGCCAGTGGGAGCTTTTTCAGGTTGACCACTGTGCCCTTTTCACACGTCCCCATTTTGTGGAGCCCTTCCTTGCATTCTGTCACTACAAAATGCTCCAGGCTCATCTTGGATGTTCCCACCCCTGCTCTAGAATCAGCCATTTCTCCGAAGAACACTGGTTCCTTTTACTGGAGAATGGTATCAGAAACCAAGATCTATCTGGGTGCTGGAAGTGCTTCTAGTTTCTCTCAGTGGAAAAAGATAGAAAATACATGTGTATATATACTAACACATGTATATACACATAAAAAGACTTTGAATAAATAAAAGCACAAATGGGTTGTTATAAATGCTATGAAGGAAAATACCAGATTCTTTATAAAAGGGTTATAGATATGATTTAATACAAATGGGGTTAGGTAGAAGTCAAGATGGTCTTCTCTGCAGTTAAATCCTTAAGGTGAAATCTAATCAATGACTAGGAGTTAGGCAAGTGAAAGGGCAGAGAGACAGCATTACAGGTAGAAAAACCATCATTTTAAAGAACACTAAATAGCAAATGCTCAGTGTTTAAAGAGTTGGATGAAGTCCGTCGTGGCGAGAGTGGAATGATCCAGGGGATATGTAACCACAAGGGGGTCAAGGCTGGATCACATAAGGCCTTGAAGGCCATGATAAGGAGTTCAGATGTTGTCATGTGTGTAATGGAATGCCACTGAAGCGATTTTAAAAGAGGAGGGAGGTGCATTCTACTTCACATAGAGTTGTAGCATCATGTGAAGTGGAAACCTCCTCAATTTCCTCAGCTCCTCAATCCCCACCCCACCACCCATAAGCTTTTCCCTGCAGGCACCCATCTCCAGGGAGCTTTACAGTTGGCCACCTCACTCTGGTCCACACTGGAGTCTTATCTTTCTGCTCTTTGGATTTCACCAGGCCACATCTATAAAATGACTTATATGAAAAATACTTGTATACCTTTATTGTAAAATTTGCTCTCATTTACATTATTTTTTCATTCACTCAGTCTTTTCTAGGAACTATATCTGATGCCTCCCAGAACTCCAGGATCTACTAAATATTAAGAAAAGTATTTCCCTCTATTCCTCAGCTGCCAAGGAACTCATGACTACATTTAATATACATACAATTGTATTTTCCTCAGCTATGAAATCATGATAAAATAGTTCTCGCCTTCCCCTTCATTCGTTAGTTGCCTTTATAGTATGCTAGGATTATTTTACTATACCAGTACTTTTATTGTAAGCTAATCGAAGATGTTTTTGAATTAGAAGTTTCACCATTTTTAAAAATTCACACAAAAAAAGAAGTCTTTTCTGCCACTTGATAAAGGAATTTTCTCTTTAACACCAGTAACAGCCTCAGCATGAGGACTCTGGTAACAAGGAACCCCTGAGGTTGCTCTGTATTTTTCTGAACAGTTCTAATTACTGTAAAGTTATTAAATGTTTATTGATTGTAGAACCAAATGAATAAACAATGGTCTGTTGTTCTCCTAAGTTCAAAACACATTAAGAAAGCAATTTGTTTATTAAAAGCATGGATTTTTAAAAGCATGGATCAAGTATAAAAATAAAAATAGAAGGGCTTTATATAATATGTAAAGCAGTACTATTAGAATGCAATAAAGACAAATAATTATCCCCAGAGGAACACTACTACAGGCAGACTTAATCATGGTTTATTTTTTCTTTCCTTTTGTGATAATTATTCACTCATTGGTACTAAGAGATGCTGACAGTTCACTAACAACATGATTGCTTTTGCTTCACATATTCTGGGCTTTCCTCTCATTTTAGTCCTAAGACAAATTATTCAATTATTTTCAGGTGCTAAATTTGTTTTAATAGTGTCTATTCTACATAGATATATGATTCTCTAATTTTAACAAAATTAGAGCAATTTTATTTTGATTTTTTAGAAATATACTGAATGCCATTTAAAATGTTAAGGAATTCTTAGATTTTTTACCATACATAAATTTAAGTTTGAAAGTGAAGTCAGAATAGACTTGAGACTTAGATACCCAAGACTTGGGTCTGAAATGCAGTCATACCACATACTAGCTGTGCATGAACTTGGAGAAATTAATTAATCCCTCTGGGTTGCTGTTTTTTTCAAGTTTAAGGTAGATTTGGTGGTAATCGCTTCTCTACCCAACTCACTGCGTTGTTATGAGGTTCAAAGAAATAATGGCTTTGTATACCATAAAGTTCTTGTCAAATATCAGTAATAGTATATGTATTCACTTATTTCAAAAACATTTGTTAAACACGCACTCTATGCCCAGCACTGTGCTCATGCCAGAAATGTGCAAATGTTTGAATAGAAGATTATGAATATGATGATGTCACTGTTTCATAGATTTAAAATGTACATATCTTACACCAGCGTAACAACATGAGTATATAATAGAGTTATGATATTTCTTCCCATTAAGGCTTTTGATTATCTTTTACTCATTTTAGAAGCAATAACTTTATTCTAGCTTTGTCATAGATACTATATACTGAATGTAACTAATTAAATAATGTAGCTGAAAATCTTGTAAACAGGATACCATATATGATTCTATCATTTCTAGTTAGAAAAATCAGAAACTGGTTAATTTTTTTTCTTTGAGACAGGGTCTCATTCTGTTGCCCTGGCTGGAGTGCAATGGCATGATCATGGCTCACAGCAGCTTCAAACTTCTGGCCTCAAGCAATTATCCTGCCTTGGCCCCCCAAAGTACTGGGATTATAAGCATGGGCCACCATGCCCAACCTAATTTTATATAACTAGTGAATTCCACCAGGTTTTAGGTTTAGTTCCCAGTGTTGTCTCTTATTGTTTCTTCTTATTTTGAACTGACAGTGGGCCCAGACAAAGTTTTAATATACATTGTCATGGGGAAACACTCTTGAGACCTTCTGTGTCCTCTGTTTTTCAAGAGTTTATTTCACAGTCAAGCAGAAACAACAATATGGACACTAAGAGCAAGAGAAATGTGTGCTATAATTACAAGAGCAGCAACAAAACATAATTACTACAGGGGTAGCAAGAGGCAACAAGATAATAAGCTGAGCTCAGTGATTCAAAAAATACTAAATGAGCATTTACCAATGTACTTTGCTAGTGATAGGGAATACAGTAGTTAATACAGACCTGATACTCGCTTCATGGAGTTTAGAGAAGTGAAGAAGGGTTCAGAAAAGTTAGGGGGAGTCTTTTTTTATTTTTATTTTTAGAGACAGTATCTCACTCTGTCACCCAGGCTGGAGTGCAGTGGTGCAATTACAGCTCACTGCAACCTTGATCTCCCAGGTTCAGGCAATCCTCCTGCTTCCACCTCCCAAGTAGCTGGGACCACAGGCACAGGCCACCATGCCTGGCTAATTTTGGAATTTTTTTGTAGAGACAGGGTCTCACTATGTTGCCCAGGCTGGTCTTGAACTCCTGGGCTCAAGCAAGAATCCTGCCTCAGCCTCCCAAAGTAGTGAGATTACAGGCCTGAGCCACTGTGCCCCACAAGAGTCTTCTAAGCAGAGAAAATGGCACCTGGGAGGGCCTTGGAAGTAAGAAATGTGGTGCCTTCAAATTACTCCTGGAGCATAGAGGACATTTACTGAAGTGTCCTGTATATCTTTGTATTCCTCACAATGTCTGGAATGGGTTGTCCACAGATATCTTTGAATCTATAATAAACGGTGAACACCAATAAGCATGGCACTGTTGGGTCTGCCAGTCCTCCTGGAGCCTGTCTGGTTCCGAATGTCAGAACATTAATATTTTCATTGGGAAATGTGAGTCATGATAGTACTACACAGAATGATATGGAAATATAATGAGGTGATAAAGGAGCAAACTTTAAAATGTAAAAACATCATCAAATGTTTTTGTTCATCTTTGAAACAATTGGAACAGTGGAAAGAACATGGAAAAGAACAAAATCAAGGAAGATACTAGATTGAAAGGGGTCAGAATCTTGAACATTTTCTTAATTTTAATTCTCCAATATGTCAAAGAATAGAATGTTTCTGAAGCCGAAATAGCCATTTCGGTGTCAATGTCAGAGTCTCATATACTCAACTTGGGGAGAAACAGAAAGTGCCAGGCTGTCAGCTTAAGCAAGGCTCGCAGACCAATGCACCTGAGTTTCACACAACAGATCAGTTTGCTTAAAGAACATCTTAATGATGCACATCAACCAGTTTTGATACTTCCCCCACAGAATCAAACTCTTGATTATATATTTATACACACATAGGGAGATATGGATGTTAAAAGGAAACTTGTTAAAGCTTTATCTTGAGTTATGAGAAAATACATGTGAAAACACATAATCTATAAATATTTATAAAAATATAAGAAACTTATACATCAGTAACATTTTGATAATTATAGTGACTCATATCATTATAATCTTATGGGCAAATCATTAAATTGTTCTTTGGAAACTTTCACTAAATGGTCTTGAATAGAATCCAAGTCTTGAATTGCTTAAATTAATTCCACTCTCTCCTGAATGGTATTGTAGTGCTGCTTCAGGGTATTAGATAATGGAATTGTGACCCTACAGCTTTATTGGAGATAATCATATTAATAAGGCCAAATAGGTCTTTATCTAGGATGAAAGAACCAAATAGTATAGCATTTAAAAAAGACAACCGTTGAGATATCCTTGGAACAATGAACAAATTTAAGTCTGGGGGAGAAAAATTAATTATTAGAAGAGAGAGTACATTCACATATTGCTCAATTTGCCATTTACTTAAGTACTTGAAGTATGAGAAGCATTCAGACTATAATAATGCTCATCACATACAAGGAGCTTGGGTTAAAAGCTTTCTGAATGTCCTCTATTAAACACAGTAGCTGCTCTCCATAGGGCATTACCATATTAAAGATCCTACAATACTATCAGCTAATTTACTGGTCATATTACACCAAGCATATCAAATTGGTTTTAATTCTTCTGCCAATACTAATTGATTGGTAGTGGCTGCTGGGGGCACTTTGTTACAAAAAGGCTGTGATTGTAAAACAAACTCTAAAGCAGAGATCATGGATATGTGTGTTTAGGGGTGGAACTGGGGGGTTCACAACCCCTATATAGTGATAGTAATGGCTCTCTATTAGAGAAAGGGCTGATTAAGCATAGGCTCAAGGTTACAGAACTATTTATTCATTTGTTTATCATTCACCTCATCAAAAATGATATGGAAGAAAATATAGGTAATATACAGTGATAAAGAAATCAGAGCAAGGAGAAAGTGAAATCAAAAATTAAGACAAGGCCACTAAGAAATATAAGCTATAAAATCCTGCACACTTAGCAAAGGGGACTTAGAATTTGACTGTAAGTTTCCTGATAGTCTAATTGAAAGTGGAAGGCATAATCATTTACAAGATTCAGGCTGCCTTAAATATAAGGCAGGTCCTATACGTAAAATGTAAGACAGACATTCTGGTACAAAAGAATGTAAGTGGACTTAGAAGACATGAATTTAAATCCTAGGTCTGCCATTTAGGAGACAGGTGACTTTTAGCAAGTTATTTAAACTTGACTACTTCAATATCTTCCACTGAAAAATGTGGATAATAATGCTGCTTCATGAATTGTTTTGAAATAAACAAAGAAGTAAATATGCTCTTTATTTTCGTTTGGTCACCTAGATCCATTTGCCTTGCTTTTCTGTCCTACTTCCTGTCCTGGGAGGTTGACCCTAAAAACCATACCACCCAGGCTCCCGTTGCCCTCTGGCTTTCTATTTGGTTCAGCCAACAAGAGGTACTCCCTTTCCACTACCTCAATACCACCTGTCTAACTGTAGCTTCTCTTTTTATGACTACAACTCCTGATGGGCAGTTGCCTTCTGCATTAGTCCATTTTCATGCTGCTGATAAAGACATACCAGAGACTGGGAAATTTACAAAAGAAAGAGCTTTAATTGAACTTATAGTTCCATGTGGCCTGGGGAGCCTCATAATCATGGTGGAAGGCAAGGAAGAGCAAGTCCCATCTTACATAAATAGCAGCAGGCAAAGAGAGAATGAGGAAGTTCCAAAAGCAGAAACCCCTGATAAAACCTATTCATTACCACGAAAACAGTATGGAGTAGACTGCTCCAATGATTCATTTATCTCCCACTGGATCCCTCCCACAACACGTGGGAATTATGGGAATACAATTCAAGATGAGATTTGGGTGGGGACACAGAGCCAAACCATATCATTCCACATCTGGCCCCTGCCAAATCTCATGTCCTCACATTTCAAAACCAATCACACCTTCCCAATATGAGGTAAAACTTCCCCCAAAGTTTTACCTCATTTCAGCATTAACTCAAAAGTCCATGGTCCAAAGTCTCATCTAGGACAAGGCAAGTCCTTTCCACCTATGAACCTGTAAAATCAAAAGCAAGCTCGTTATTTCCTAGATACAGTGGGGGTACAGACATTGGGTAAATGCAACCATTCCACATGGGAGAAATTGGTTAAAACAAAGGGGCTGCAGGCCTCATGCAAGTCTGAAATCCAGCAGGGCAGTCAAATCTTAAAACTCCAGAATGATCTCCTTTGACTCCATGTCTCGCATCTAGGTCATGCTGATGTAAGAGGTGGGTTCCCATGGCTTTGGGCAGCTCCATCCCTATGGCCTTACAGGGTATAGCCCCACTCCTGGCTGGTTTCATGGGCTGGCGTTGAGTGTCTGTGGCTTTTCAGGTGTATGGTGCAAGCTGTTGGATCTACCATTCTGGGGTCTGGAAGTCGGTGGCCCTCTTCTCACAGCTCCACTAGGTGGTTGCCCCAAAAGGGACTCTATGTCAGGGCTCTGACCACACATTTCCCTTCCACACTGCCCTAGCAGAGGTCCTCCATGAGAGCCCTGCCCCTGCAATAAACTTCTACTTGGGCATCCAGGCATTTCCATATGTCTTCTGAAATCTAGGCAGAGGTTCCCAAACCTCAATTCTTGACTTCTATGCACCCAAAGGGATAACACCATGTGGAAGCTGCCAAAGCTTGGGGCTTGCATCATCTGAAGTCATAGCCGAAGCTCTGCGATGGCCCCTTTCAGCCATGGCTGGAGTGACTGGAACTCAGGGCACCAAGTCCCTAGGTAATGCATGTAGTTCAGGGACCCCAGGCCCAGCCCACAACACCACTTTTTCCTCCTAGGCCTCTGGGCCTGTGACGGGAAGAGCTGCCATAAGGACCTCTGACATGCCCTAGAGACATTTTCCCCATTGTCTTGGGGATTAACATTTGGATCCTTATTACTTTTGCAAATTTCTGCAGCCATCTTGAATTTCTCCTCAGAAAATGGGATTTTCTTTTCCATCACATTGTCAGGCTGCAAATTTTTCAAATTTTTATGTTCTATTTCCCTTTCAAACTGAATGCCTTTAACAGCACCCAAGTCACTTCTTGAATGCTTTGCTGCTTAGAAATTTCTTCCACTAGATATCCTAAGTCATCTCAAGTTCAAAGTTCCACAGATCTCTAGAGGAAGGGTATAATGCCGCCAGTCTCTTTGCTGAAACAAAACAAAAGTTACCTTTGCTCCAGTTCCCAAGAAGTTCCTCATTTTCATCTGAGACCACCTCAGCCTGGACCTTATTGTTCATATCACTATTAGCATTTTTGTCAGTCATTCAACAAGTCTCTAGGAAGTTCCAAATTTTCCCACATCTTCCTGTCTTCTTCTGAGTCTTCCAAACTGTTTCAACCTCTGCTTATTACTCAGTTCCAAAGTTGCTTCCACATTTTTGGGTATCTTTTCAGCAATGCCCCACTCTGCTGGTACCAATTTACTATATTAATCTATTTCCATGTTGCTGATAAAGATATATCTGAGACTGGACAATTTACAAAAGAAAGAGGTTTAATTGGATTTACAGTTCCACGTGTGTGGAGAAGCCTCACAATCATGGTAGAAGGCAAGGAGGAGCAATTCCCATCTTACATGGATGACAGCAGGTTAAGAGAGAATGAGGAAGACACAAAAGTGAAAACCCCTGATAAAACCATGAGATCTCATGAGACTTATTCACTCCCACGAGAACAGTATAGGGAAAATGCCCACCAGTTCCCTCCTACAACATGTGGGAATTATGGGAGTATAATTCAAGATGAGATTTGGGTGGGGATATAGAGCCAAACCATATCACCTTCCATGGTGCTAGGAGTGTGCATTCTCTTTCTGGTTAGAACCCTGACTGATGAAATGAATATTTATAAAATGGAATAAGTGGGAGAAAATAGAGTCTCACTGTTAAACTCCTACTACAGGCCCTGCCCAGAGGCAGGCATCTTTATAGTGGATATTCAATAAATGCTGATAAATTTGAAGAAAAGGAAATAAGACAAGGTTAAGCAGAGAAGATTTCACAAAAATCTGAGACACAGGATTCAGATCTTTTGCATCAGATGACCCCATTTCCCAAATTTGGAATGTGAACAGAAGAAAGAGAGACAATGAGCATTGTCTGTTCCGCTCAGCAAGCCTGGAAAACAACAATGCCAGTAAGTATGGAAGATATAAAATACTATTCTAGGTTTAAGTAAGATTCAAAGGAAAATAGTACAGTAAGGGAAAGTACATGATTTTTCACTTGTCATTTTGTGAATTGGGTGTCGAGTGGAGGTGAGCAGACATACACATAATTAATGGAATGGCCATTTTTCTTATATGACTAACCATTTTTTTACATGATTTACAATTTTCAAATGCTGTTCCCTCAGAAAAGAAATTTTACCTCGTTTTTGCAAAAAAAGATCAAGTTTAAGAATGACTTTAACAGTAGAAAAAGTAACTAGTGCCCACAAAGTATATTATCCACAGTGTCTAGCACAGGTACAGTGAAAGGTTCATGGGTATCCAGCAAATTCTGTTGTTGATCCTGGAAACCAACAAAGTCAGGTATTCAAAATGTCCTTCTTATTTAGAAAAAGTATTCTACTTGTTATTGCTGTCAGGAGAGACCCTCTCACTCAGATCCTCTTTATTGAGAAAGTAGAAAACCCTGATAAAACCATCAGATCTTTTAAAAATTTTTAAATTTCTCTTTTGAGCACAAGGTTTTTGTTTGTTTGGTTTTGTTTTTTACAGGAGATGTCTTGGATTTTTGTGCACAAATTGTCCTCAGAACCAAACGAAATAACCAGCATAGGTAGGAGAGAATTCACGAAGTAAGAGACTCATAAAGTAAAATAGTTTGCTTTGTTTTTTTGCCTTTTTCATCCTGCTTTGATTTTCAACATGTGTAAATCATTCTGTTACTATAAACTTAATAAAGAAGTAAAAGAGCAAAGACCAAAAATGTAATAATGAAATAAAGTTTTTATCATTTATAATTTTTTGGCATGATCAGGTTATCTTTGGTGTACACTTCAGGGTTTTGTATTTCAAACACAACTCTTCTTAAAACTTTTCATGTGTCCCAGATGTGACCTAGTTTCATTCTGGGAAATGAATGGTGAGTGTTGTACAGACAAGTCAAACAGACATGGCTATTTTAGGAGCCATTAACGTGGTGCTTACAGAAACCAAATATGTAAACCCACCTGGCCAGGAAAACCTTTGTTGAGTATATACTTTGTGCTGAGTGATATTCCAGGCTCCAGAAATGAAAACACAAAAGGCAAGGCCCAATCTTGAAGAACTCATAAACTAGTAAAAGAGAACAACACAAACATGTTACAAGGCAAAAACAAATTACAAATGTAAATAATAAAGCCAAAGCATAATATGTACAATAATAGAAGCCTGAAAAAGGTAAAGAAGTATTACATAAAATGGACCTATTTGTTGTGTCTTAGGAGAGCTCTTAAAAGGCTCACAGAAGAGGTAGAATGCGAGCAAATTCAAAAGTTTAAAGTCCAGTTTAGAAATTTTCTTTCAATTGTCATGATCTGTTTATGGACAAATATCCACTTGAATCAATAAGAAAAGGAAAATGACTAGCATAATGCTGCACATAAAATAAGAATTAAAATGCTTCTTCTCTCCTCGTGTATCTTTTAAATTAAGGTAAAATTTGTATAACATAAATTCACCCTTTTAGTCATTTTAAAGTGTACGATTTTTTAGTACATTTTGAAGTGTACAGTAGTGTTTAGTATACTCACAATGTTTTGCAACCATTACCACTACCTATCTATGTCATCCAAAAGAAACCCTGTGCCCATTGAGTAGGTACTGGCCTTTCCATTTACCCTGACTCCTCCAGCACATGGCAACCACTAATTTGCTTTCTGTCTCTATGCCTCTTCTGGACACTTTATATAAATACAACCATACAATATGTAGCCATTTGTGTCTGACTTCTTTCAGTTAGCATAATATTTTCAAGGTTCTTCCTTGTTGTAGCATGAATCAGTACTTTATTCCTTTTCATAGCTGAATAACATTCTATTGTATGCATATGCCCCATCTTGTTAATCTATTTATCGGTTGGAGGACAGTGGGTTGTTTCTACACTTTAGCTATTGAGAATAGGGCTGCCTACACATTTGTGCACAAGATTTGTTTAAACATTTCTTTTCAAATATCTTAACTATATACCTAATGATATGGTTTGCCTGTGTCCCCACCCAAACCTCATCTTGAATTTTAGCTCCCATAATCCCCACGTGTTGTGGGAAGGACCTGGTGGCAGGTAATTGAATCCCAGTGACTGGTTTTTCCTGTTCTGTTCTTGTGACAGTGAATAAGTCTCATGAGATCTGATGGTTTTATAAAGGGCAGTTCCCCTGCACATAGTGTCTTTCCTGCCACCATGTAAGACATGCCTTTGCTCCTCCTTCACCTTCCACCATGATTGTGAGGTCTTCCCAGCCATGGGGAAGTGTAAGTCCATTAAACCTCTTTTTCTTTATAAATTACCCAGTCTTGGGTATTTCTTCATAGCAGCATGAGAACAAACTAATACACCTGGGCATATTAGTTGGGTTTTATGATAGCGTTGTTGGGTCTTATGATAATACTAGGTTTAACTTTTCGAGGAGCCACCAAAGTATTTTTTTTCACTTTGGTTGCACCATTTTACATTCCCACCAGCCATGTATGAACGTTCCAATTTCTCCACACCTCACCAATATTCATCACATTCTGTTTTGTTTTGCTTTGTTTTGTAGTTATTGTTTTGTTTTCTTTACTTTCTCCCATCCTAGTGAGTGTGAAGTATCTCATTGTGGTTTTCCTTTGTATTTCCCTAATGACTGATGATGCTATCTTTTTATGTGCTTATTGGCCATCTGTATATTTTCCTTAGAGAAATGACTATTCAGATCCATTGCCCATTTTTGAATTAGATTGTCTTTTGTTATTGGATTGTAAGAGTTCTGTATAAATTCTGGATATAAGTCTCATCAGATCTATAATAGGCAAATATTTTCTCCCATTCTGTAAGTTGTCTATTTTTTTGATAAATCACCCACTCCAGTGATGTAGCCACCATGTGCTCACACATGTCCTATCAGGAGCCCAAGCACCAGCCCATTCAGGGTCTGTCACTGCCAGTGACCCTGTTCATTCCAGCAACTGAGTCATCACACACCTCACCCAGAGGGCAGAGGACTGGCCCACCCAAGGCCTGCCACTGGTGGCAAACTCACCCACTCCAGTGGCCAAGCCACTGAACAGCTGTGTAACCCCCAAGACCTAAGGACTGGCTCACTCAGAGTCTGCCACCTCTGGAAACCTCACCCACTCCAGAAATAGAGCTACCAAAGGCCAGAGATCTAGCCCACTGGGTACCCACTACACTTTGCAAAGCTGCACCATAGGCTCCACAAACTCTTGCAGCCTAGGCCACTGAGGCACTTGCAGACACTGCTAACATTGAATACATCAAACAAAATCACACAGAGAATACACTATTGCACCCACCTGTAACCAAAGTCAAAACGCTACCCAACCAACACTATAGGACAAATCTACAGGAAAAATTCTTTCTTTATGAAAGTTACTTGATAAAATGAGACAAGGCAACTGCTATACCAGATGTGCAGATATCAACACAGGGACACAAGATGTATGAAAAAGCAAGGAAACATGATACCTCCAAAGGAACACAATAATTTTCTAGTAACAGACTCCAAAAAAGAAAATCTATGAAATGCCTAAAAATGAACTCAAAATAATTATCTTAAAGAAACTCAATGAGATATAAGATAATACAAATAGAACATTCAATGAAATCAGGAAAACAATTGATTATCAGAATAAGAAATTCAACAGAGATAGGTATTATAAAATGGAACCAAACAGAAATATTGGAACTGAAGATTTCGATGAATAAAAGAAGGGTAACAATCAACAGCTTCAACTGTTGACAGAATCAAGAAGAATTTCTGAACTTGAAGACAGGTCTTTTGAAATAACCCAGTAAGACAACAAAAGAAAAAAAAAAAAAAAGAATTAGAGAGAATGAAGAGGCAGACAAGACTTCTGAGACATTAAGTGAAGAAATATTCAGATTATATAAGTTCTAGAAGGTGAATAAATAGGAAAAGACATTGAAAATATATTTAAATAAATAACAGATGAAAACTTCTCATATGTTGAGAGAGATAGGGACAATATGACTCAGGAAGCTCAGAGATTCCCAAATAGATTCAACACAAAAGGTCCCTCTTCAAGGTAAATTGTAGCCAAACTGTCAAAAATCAAAACAAAGAGAATTCTAAAAAGAGCAAGAGAAAAGTGTTAAGTCACATATAAAGAAATCCTTGTCAGATCAACAGAACATTTTTCAGCAGAAACCTTATAGGCCAGGGAGAATGGGATGACATATTCAAAGTACTGAAAGAAAAAAAAATTGCCAGCCAATAATACTATACCCAGCAATTATATCCTTCAGAAATGAAAGAGAAATAAAGTTTTTCACAGATAAGCAAAAAAAGAGGAAATTTATCACCACTAGACAGGCCACGCAAGAAATGCTTGAGGGAGTCCTAAATCTGGACGTGAAAAGACAATACCTACCGACATGAAAATTCATGAAAGTATAAAACTCACTAGTAGAGCAGACACACAAAGAAGAAAGAGAAAGGAATCTAACATTATTGCAAAACCACCAAACCATGAGAAACAATAAGAGAGAAAGACAGGGACAAAAAAATGTAAAAAACAGCCAGTAAAAAATTAAGAAAATGACAGAAGTAAATCCATACCTATCAATAACAACTGTGAATGTAATTACTTTGAATTATCCAATTAAAAGACATGGATTAGCTGAAAGGATAAAAACAAAACAAGATAAAACGATATTTTGTCTACAAGAAGCTCACTGCACCTGTAAAGATACACATAGACTTAAGTAAAAGAATGGGGAAAGATTCCACACAAACAAACAAACAAACAAAAAAACTGAGCAGAAGTAGCTATAATTACTTATATCAAGCAAAATAGATTAAATTTAAGTCAAAATATATAAAAAAGAGACAAAGAGAGTCATTACATAAGGATAAAGTGATTAATCCCATAAGAGGATATAAATTCTAAATATATATGCATCCAACAGCACAGTACTCAGATATATAAAGTAAATATAGCTAAAGTGTGAGATATACCACAATATATCAATAGGTGGGGACTTCACTCCACTCCTAACATTGGACAGATAATTTATACTGAAAATCAACAAAAAACATAGAACTTAAACTGCATTATAGACCTAATAGACCCAACAGACATCTATCAAACGTTTTAACCAACATCCACAGAATACGTATTCTTCTCATCGGTATATGCAACACTCTCCAGGATAGACCATATGTTAGGCCACAAAACAAGCCTCAACAAACTTAAGAAATTTGAAATTATATTAAGATGTTCTTTAGGGCCGGGCGCGGTGGCTCAAGCCTGTAATCCCAGCACTCTGGGAAGCCGAGACGGGTGGATCACGAGGTCAGGAGATCGAGACCATCCTGGCTAACACAGTGAAACCCCGTCTCTACTAAAAAATACAAAAAACTAGCCAGGCGAGGTGGCGGGCACCTGTAGTCCCAGCTACTCGGGAGGCTGAGGCAGGAGAATCGCGGGAACCCGGGCGGCGGAGCTTGCAGTGAGCTGAGATCTGGCCACAGCACTCCACCCTGGGCGACAGAGCAAGACTCCATCTCAAAAAAAAAGAATAAATAAAAAGAAAAAGATGTTCTTTAGATCACAATGGAATAAAGCTGAAAGTCAATAACAAGATGAACTTTTGAAACTGCTTAAGTACCTAGAAGTTAAATAACATGCTTCTGAATGATTAATGGTTCAATGGAGAAATTAGGAAGAGAATTAAAAAAAACCTTTTGAAACAAATGAAAATAGAAACAAAATATACCAAAACCTATGGGAGATAGAAAAAGCAGTTCTACCAGGAAAGTTCATAGCAATAAATGACTACACCAAAAAAGCAGGAAGATTTAAAAAAAACTTCACTAATATAGCACCTCAAAAAATTAGATAAATAAGAACTAACCAAGCTTCATATTAATAGAAGACAAATAATAAAGATTAAAGCAGACCTAATGAAAGAGACAAAAAATACAAAAGATTGACAGACAAAACAAACAGTTGATCTTTTGAAAAGAGACTAAGAGACAAAGAAGAAGATCCAAATAAATAAAATCAGATATTAAAACAGAGACCTTAAAACCAATGCCATGGAAATACAAAGAATCATTCCAATTTGCCAAAAAACTGGAAAATCTAGAGGAAGTGTATAAATTCTAGTACACATAAAACCTACCAAAACTGAACCAAGAAGAAGCAGAAAATCTGAACAGACAAATGGCGAGTAATAAGCATCTCCCAACAAAGAAAGCTCAGGACCAGATGACTTCACTGCTCAATTATATCAATCTTTTAAAAGAGAACTAGCAATAATACTTCTCAAACTATTTCAAAAAAATTAAAGAAGATGGAACTCTTCCAAATTTATTATATGATGTCAGTCTTATGCTAATACACAAACCAGAAAAGGACAAAACAAAAATGAAGACTACAGGCCAATATCTGTAATGAACATAGATGCAAAAATCCTCAATAAAATACTGGCAAACTAAATCTAACAGCACAGCAAAATGATTACACATTATGATCAAGTGGGATTTATTTCAGGAATGCAAGGATGGTCCAACATATGCAAAGCAATAAATGTGATACATCACATCAACAGAATGAAAGACAAAACATCTCAATAGACACAGAAATATCAATAGACACAGAATCATCTCAACAGACACAGAAAAAGTATTTAACAAAATTCAATATGCCTTCCTGATAAAAACTCTAAACAAATTAGGTATACAAGGAACATACCTCAACACACTAAAACCTATGTGACAAACTCACAACTAATATCATATTACATAGGAAAAAATGAAAAGCTTTTCCTCAAAGAAATCGAACAAGACAAGGATGCCCATTTTCAACACTCTTGTTCAACTAGCATTGGAAGTCTTAGCCTGAGCAATCAGGCAAGAGAAAGAAATAAAATGCATCCAAATTGGAAAAGAGAATGTCAAAATGTCCTTGTATGCAGATGACATGATCTCATATAGAGAAAAACCTGAAAACTCCACCAAAAACTCATAGAACTACTAAAAAAAATTCTTAACATTGCATGATTAAAAAAATCACCATATGAAAATCAGTAATGTTTCCACACACCAGTAACAAACTAGCTGAAGAGGAAATCAAGAAAACAATCCTATTTACAATAGTTACAAAAAAGACACCTAGGAATAAATTTAGCCAAAGAGGTTAAAATTTTTTACAATGAAAACCACAAAACACTGATGAAAAAAATTGAAAAGGAAAAAAAAATGAGTGAAAAAAAGTTTCATGTTTATGGATTGGAATAATTAATATTGTCAAAATGACCACATAATCCAAAGCAATGTACAGATTCAATTTAATCCATATCAAAATATCAATGGCATTCTTTGTAGACATGAAAAAAACCCCTAAAATTTGTATGAAATCACAAAAGACCCTAAATAGCCAAACTAATTCTGAGCAAAAGGAACAAAGCTGAAGCCATTATAGTTCCTGCTTTCAAATTATAAAGCAAAGCTATACTAACCAAAATAACATGGTACTAGCATAAAAACAGACACATAGACCATGGCAAATAACAGAAATCAGAAAAATGAATTAATGTACTTATGGCCCACTGATTGACAAAGGTGACAAGAATATCCATTGGGGAAAGGACAGACTCTTCAAAAAATGGTGCTGGTAAAACTGGATATCTACATGCAGAAGAATAAAATTAGACCCCCTACTTCTCACCATACACAAAAATCAACTCGAAATGGATTAAAGACTTAAAAGTAAGTTGGAAAACTATAAAACCACCAGAAGAAAACATAGGAAAAACACTTCTGAGCAAAGATTTGATGATAAGACTTCAAGAGCACAGGCAACAAAAGCAAAAATGACAAATGGGATTATACCAAACTCAAAACCTTCTGTACAGCAAAGGAAACAATCAAGAGAATGAAGAGGCAAGGGATTAATATCCAGAATATGCAAGGAACTCAAACAATTCAACAGCAAAAAACAAATTTGGTTTAAAAATGGGCAAATGATCATAATAGACATTTATTTTTTAAAAAGACATACAAATGGCAATGTATAGCAAAAGTGCTCAACATCACAAACCATTAAGAAAATTTAAATCAAAACCACAATGAGATATTGTCTCACCTAGTTAGACCAGCCATTATTAAAAACACACACACAAAAATGCCGGCAAAGATGCAGAGAAAAGGGAACTCCTATATTCTGTTAGTGAGAATGTAAATTAGTATGGCAATTATGTAAAACAGTATGGAATTTCTTCAACAAATGAAAACAGAACTACCATATGATCTAGCAATTCCACTATTGGTTATGTATCCAAAGGAAAGGAAAACCATATGCTGAAGTGTGATCAGCATCCCTGTTTATTGTGGCACTATTCACAACAGCCAAGATATTGAATCAACCTACCTACATGCCCATCAATAGATGAATGGATAAAGAAAATGTCATATATATATATATGTATATATATGACATATATATATCTCACAATGAAATATTATTCAACCATAAAAAAGAATAAAATTCTGTCATTTGCAGCAACATGGATGATCCTAGGAGATATTATGTTAACTGAAATAAGTCAGACACAGAATGATAAATATCACATGTTCTCACTCAAAATATGGAAACTAGAAATGCTGAGCTCACAGAAGCAGAGAGTAGTATTGTGGTTACCAGAAAAGAGTAGGTGAAGGAGGGAGTTAGAGAAGTTAGTTCAAGGATACAAACTTACAGCTAGGTAGGAGGAATAAGTTCTAGTGTTTTATACAACTGTGGGATGACTACAGTTAACAGTAATATATTGTATCATTTCTGATAGCTAAAAGGAGCATGTTGAATGTTCCCAACACAAAGAAATGATGGATGTTTGAGATGGTGGATATGCTAATTACCCTGACTTATCAATACACATTGTATGCATGTATTGAAATGTCACTCTGTACGCACTAAGTATATATAATTATGACATTTCAATTAATTTTTTTGTTTTTAATTTTAATGAAGTTTATGTTATCTATTTTTTCTTTTGTTGCTTGTGCTCTTGACACCACAGCTAAGAAACTATTGCTTAATCTAAGGTCATGAAGAGTTACACCTATGTTTCCTTTCAAGAGTTGTATAGTTTTGGCTTTTACATTTGAATTTTTAAATCTGTTTTGAATTAATTTATGTATGTGTTATGAGGTAAAGATCCAAATCCATTCTTTGCCATGTAGACATTTGTTTGTCCAAGCACCATTTTTTGAAAAGACAGTTCTCCAGATATATTGATTTCTTTCTGGACTCTCAATTATACACTAGTGACCTATATATCTACCCTTATTCCAATAGTACATGGCTTTGATTTTTGTAACTTTGTAGTAAGTTTTGAAGTATGGGTTTTCTTTTAGCTTTCTTTTTCAGGATTTTGGATGTTCTGCATCTCTTGCAATTCCATATGAATTTTAGAAGCAGCTTCTCTATTTGTTCAAAAAAGAAGTTGAAATTTTGATAGAACTTGCACTGAATCTGTATATCAATTTGGGGAGTATTGCCATCTTAACATTCTATCTTCCAATCCATGAACATGAAATATCTTTCTACTTATTAAGGTTTCCTTTAATCTCTTTCAGCAAAGTTTTATCGTGTTCAGTGCACAAGTGTTACACTTCCCTGGTTAAATATATTCCTAAATATTTTACTGTTTTGATGTTATTTTATTTTTGTTTTACTGTTTGTTTTTGTTTAGTTTGTTTGTTTTTGAGACAGAGTCTCACTCCGTCACCAAGGCTGGAGTGCAGTGGCATGATTGCAGCTCACTGCAACCTCTGCCTCCTGAGTTCAAGTGATTCTCCTGCCTCAGCCTCCTGAGTAGCTGGGACTACAAGTATGCACCACCACACTCAGCCAATTTTGTATTATTAATAGAGACAGGGTTTTGTCATGTTGACCAGGCTGGTTTTGAACTCCTGACCTCAAGTGACCCGCCTGCCTCAGCCTCCCAAAATGCTGGGATTGCAGGTGTGAACCACCACACTGGGACTGATGCTATTTTAAAAGAAATTGTTTTATGGTTTCCTTTTCAGATTGTTTATTGCTCATGTGTAGAAATACAATGGAGTTTTATATACAATAGAGACATCCATTGTAGAAATACATGGAGTTTTGATATTGTATTTTGCAACTTGTCTAAATTTCTCTATTAGCTTGCTATAGTTTGGATGTGTGGCCCCTCCCCTCCAAGTCTCATGTTGAAGTATTAACTCTATTGTTGGAGGTGGGCCAACAAGAGGTGTTTGGGTCATGGGAGCAGATCCCTCAAGAATGGGCTGGTGCTCTCCTCACAGTAATGAGCTCAGTTCTCACTCTATTAGTTCATATAAAAGCTGGTTGTTTAGAAGATCCTGGGGCTTCTTGGTGCCTTCTCTCTTGTTCCCTCTCTCACAATGTCACATGCCTGCTCCCCTTTCCTTCTTCCATGAGTATAAGCTTCCTGAGGCCTCACCAGAAGCCAAGCAGATCCTGGTGTCATGGTTGTACAACCTGCAGAACTGTGAGCCAAAGAAAACTCTTTACAAATTACCCAGTCTCAGATATTCCTTTAGAGCAATGCAAAACAGATAATGCATAGCTTTAGTAGTCTTTTGTTTGATATAAAATCATGTCATCTGAGACTAGAAATAGTTTTACCTCTGCCTTTATAATATAGTTGCCTTTTATTTCTTTTTCTTAACTTGTTGATCTGGCTAGAACGTTCAGTATAATGTTGAATGGAAATGGCAAGAATGAAAATTATTGTCTTGTGCCTGATATTACAGGGAAAGCTTTTGGTCTTTTACATAGAGTTTGATGTTAGCTATGGAATTTTCCAGATGGCCTTTATCATGTTGAGAAAGCTGCCTTCTGTTTCTACTTTACTGAGTGTTTCCATCATGAAAGACTGTTGAATATTGTCAAATGATTTTTGTCATCAGTTAAGATGAATGTGTGGGGTTTTACTCTTTCTTTCATAAATGTCGTAATGTGTTGATTTGACTTCTTTTCATATGTTGAACCACCCTTGCATCCCTGGAATAAATTCCACTTAGTCATGAGGTGTAATCCTTTTAATCTAGTGTTGGATTTTGTTTGCTAGTATTGTGTTGAAAATTTTTGCATCTATATTCATGAGGGATATTGGCATGCAGTTTTCTCTCCTTGTGTCTTTGTCTGGCTTTGGTATCAGGGTAATGCTGGCCTCATAGAATGAGTTGGGAAGTATTTCCTCCCCTTCTACTTTTTGGAAGTTTGAAAAGAATTACTCTACTTCATAAAATATTCAGTAGACTTTGCCAGTGAACCCACCCAGTCATGAGCTTCTTTCTGTTAGAACTTTTGATTACCAATTCAGTATCCTTACTTGTTTTAGGTCTATTCAGATTTCATCTCGAGTCAATTTTGATAGTTTGTGTGTGTAGTTTGTGTGTTTCTAGGAAGTTGTTCATTTTGTCTAGGTTATATGACTTCTTTTCACATAGAAATGTTTATAGCATTCTCTATAATTCTTTTTATTTTCATAAAGCTAATAATAATATTACCACTTTCATTTTTTATTTTAGTACTTTGAATCTTCTTTTTGTCTTCATCAGTTGAGCTAAAAGTTTGGCAATTTTGTTGATCTTTTCAAAGAACAAACTTTAGTTTCATTAATTCTCTTTATTATTTTTCTATGTTTTGTTTCATTTACCTCTGCTCAAATCTTTATTACTTCAGCCCTTCTGCTTTCAGTGGGCTTAGTCTGCCTTTTTGTTTTGTTTTGTTTTTTTTGCTAGTCACTTAGGAAGGTTAGGTTATTTATATAAGATTTTTTTTTAATGTACGCATTTAAAAGTGTAAATTTCCCTTTGAGCACTGCTTTCATTGCATCTCATAGATTTTGGTATGTTGTGTTTTCATGTTCATACATCTCTGTTTTCTAAATATCCTTGTGATTTCTTCTTTGGCCCATTGGTTATTTAAGAGTATGTTGTTGAATTTTCACATATTTGTGAATTTTCCAGTTTCCGTTCTGTTATAGATTTCTAATTTCATTCCAAAGACACTTGCTATGATTTCCATATTTTAAAATTTATTGAGATTTGTTTTAAAGTTTAACATATGGTTCATCTTGCAGAATTATCTGTGTGTGCTTGAGAAGAATGTGTATTCTGCAGTTGTTGAATGGAGTGTTCTGTACTTGTCTCTTAGGTCTAGTTGGCTTATAGTGTTATTCAGGTCCTCTATGTCCTTGTTTATGATCTGCCTAGTTGACTTATTCATGATTGAAAGTGGAATATGCAACTGTCCTACTCTTATTGTTGAACTGCCTACTTCTGTCTTTAATTGTCCATCTTTGCTTCATATGTTTTGGGGTTCTGTTTATAGGTTTATAATTGATATATGTTCTTAATGAATTGACCCTTTATTATTATGTAATATCCTGATTTGTCTGTTGTAGCAATTTTTTTCTTTTTTCTTTTTTGAGATAGGTCTTGTTCTATTGCTCAGGTTGGAGTAGTACAGTGGTACAATCACATCTTACTATAGTCTCAACCTCCTGGGCTCAAGCAGTCCTCCCACCTCAGTCTCTCAAATAGCAGGGACCACAGGTAAATACAACTAAGTCCAGCTAATTTTCTTCCTTCCTTCCTTCCTTCCTTCCTTCCTTCCTTCCTTCCTTCCTTCCTTCCTCTTTCTCCCTTTCTTTTATTTATTTATTTTTCTTTTCTTTTCTTTCTTAGATGGGGGTTCCCTGTGTTGCCCAGGCTGGTCTTGAACTCCTAGGCTCAAGTGATCTTCTCTCCTTGGCCTACTAAAGTGTTGGGAGTACAGGCATGAGCTACTGTACCAGGCATAATTTTTTTCTTACACTCTATTTTGTCTGATAGTCATATATTTACTCCAGCTGTCTTTTAGTTAGCGTTTGCATAAAATAGCTTCTTCCATTTCTTAGCTTTCACCTTATCTTGTCTTTGAATCTAAAGCAAGTCTCTTGTAGACAGCATACATTTAGATCATGTTTTTCAATCTTTACTGCCAACATTTGCCTTTTCATTAGAGCTTTCATCCATTTACTTTTAATGTAATTACTGATAAGGTAGGATTTTTGCCATTTTGCCATTTGCTTTCTATATGTTACTTTTTTTTGCTCTTTAATTCCTTTGTTTCTGCCTTCTTTTGTATTAAGTACATATTTTCTAATACACCTTTTTGATTACTTTCTCTTTTCTTTTTCTACACATTTTAAAGTTGTATTCTTAGTAGTTGCCCTGAGGATTACAATTAATGTTTTCATTTATAGCAATCTAGTTTCAATTCAAGTTAATTTCAATTGTATACACAATGTTTGCATTTATACAACTCCATCCCTCTATGTTGTTATTGTCACAAATGGTATCCCTATATATTGTGCATTTATAAACATAGATTTATAATTTTTGTATTATACAATTGGATTTAAATCACATAAGAAAAAGTGAGATTTATAAACTGAAAAGACATTAATACTGACTTTTGTATTTATCTTCATATCTACTTTTACTGCTTTTTTTGTATTTTTTTCCTTTTCTCTTTCCTTTTTCATTTGTTTTGTTGTACCTTTATTCGTTTCTTCCTTATTCCTTATTTTCTTTTTTAAAACATTGGTAGGATAAAAGAGAAAAGTGCTTTTTGCTTAGGATAGACTTGGCTCTTCAGGCTCTTTTTTTCTTCTATATGAATTTTAAGATAGTTTTTTTTTTTCTAATTCTGTAAAGAAAGTCAATGGTAATTTAATGGGAATCATGCTACCTGACTTCAAACTATAGTACAAGGCTACAGTAACCAAAACAGCATGGTACTGGTACAAGAACAGACACATAGACTAATGAAACAGAACAGAGAAATCAGAAATTAGACCACACACCTTCAACCATCTGATCTTTGACAAACCTAACAGAAACAAGCAACAGGGAAAGGATCTCCTATTTAATAAATGGTGCTAGGAGAACTGCCTACCTATATGCAGAAAATTGAAACTGGATCCCCTCCTTACACCATATACAAAAATTAACTCAAAATGGATTTAAGACTTAAATGTAAAACCCAAAACTATAAAAATCCTAGAAGAAACTCTAGACAATACCATTCAGGACATAGGCTTGGGCAAAGATTTCATAACAAAAACATCAAAAGCAATTGCAACAAAAGCAATAATTGACAAATGGGATCTAATTAAACTAAAGAGCTTCTGTACGACCAAAGAAACTATTATCAGAGTGAACAGACAGCCTACAGAATGGGAGAAAATTTTTGCTATCTATCTATCTATCTATCTATCTATCTATCTATCTATCTATCGTCTAATATCCAGAATCCATAAGTAACTTAAACAAATTTACAAGAAAAAAATAAACAATCCCATTAAAAAGCAGACATTAAAAAGTGAACATGAACAGATCCTTCCCAAAGAAAGACATACATGCGGCCAATAAACATGAAAAAAGCTCAACATCACTGATCATTAGAAAAATACAAATCAAAACCACAGTGAGATACCATCTCACACCAATTAGAATGGCTGCTGTTAAAAAGTAAAAAAACAACAGATGCTGCAGTGGTTACAAAGAAAAAGGAACATTTTTACACTGTTGGTGGGAGTGTAAATTAGTTCAATCATTGTGGAAGACAGTATGATGATTCCTCAAAGACCTAAATGAAGAAATACCATTTGACCCAGCAATCCCATTACTGGCTATGTACCCAAAGGAATATAAATCATTCAATTATAAAGATACATGCATGCATATGTTCATTGCAGCACTATTTACAGTAGCAAAGTCATGGAATTAACCTAAATGTCCATCAATGATAGACTGCATAAAGAAAATGTGGTACATACACACCATGGAATGCTATGCAACCATGAAAAGGAATGGGATCATGTTCTTTGCAGGGACATGGATGGAATTAGAAACCATTATCCTCAGCAAAGTAACGCAAGAACAGAAAACCAAACACTGCATGTTCTCACTTATATTTGGGAGCTGAATGATGAGAACTCATAGACATATGGAGGGGAACAACACACCCTGGGCACCCGTGGGGTGGGGAGAGCATCAGGAAAAATAGCTAATGGATGCTGGGTTTAATACCTGGGTGATGGGATGATCTGTGCAGTAAACCACCATGATACAAGTTTACCTATGTAACAAACCTGCATATCCTGCACATCTATTCCTAATCTTATATTTTTTTAAAAAAAGAGAAAAGTGTTCTTTATTATTATTTTAAGTTGAAAAGCTTATAATGTTATTGGTGATTAATCCTTTCCCTTGTCTTTGAAACTCATACACTGTGTTACAAATACGTCACCGTGTTATTTATTTGTCCTTTTAAGATGTAAGTCCTGTGACTTCAACTAGATGTTAAGCATAATATGGGTAGAAACTCTGCCTTATATTTCTCCACATTTCTAATGTCAAAGGAAACCCTCTATTACAGAAGATATTCAGCATGTGGTTGTTGATTTTGTACTAGATAGCTCACCTCATTTCTTCAGGCAGGCAAACTATTATTGTCTCCATTTACAGTGAGAAAACTGAGAGCCAACAGAGTTTAGGAACTTGACCAAGATAATAATGAAGAGGGGACAAAAACATGTTCTTCTGTGCTTTGTACCCAACATTGTTTCTCAGGCAGCTTGTTTCAGTTATCTCTTACAAGCCTACAACAAGCTTTCCCACCACCAGCACTAACTTCTGGCAACAGATAGTACTTGTAATGAATAATCCAACTGAAACAGCATTTAGTTTGAGATCCTATCTGTTCTTTTTGAATAAACACTGAAAGCAAATGAAATAGGAAATTGTTTCCCACAGACTTTTTGAGCAATAGGGAAAAACATTTGAACCCTATTCTCAGCCGAACGACAGTGAGAGGGTGGCTGTGCATGCAGATCATGCTGAACAACTTCAAGTGAAACACGGAAGACAGCATGACCAGAGTTTGCCCTTCTTGAAATTTGAAGTGGGTGAACTGTGTCTTCTCAGCCTTCAGACCTACTTGCTTGGCTTGGAGAATGGCCTATGGTAGTAGAAGTCACAGATGAAGCTTTTAGGGTCAAATAAATAAGGGTTTTAATTTGGGGATATCCACAATACAAACAGTAACTTTGAACAAGTTACTCCCTCACTTGCAAAAATAAGATTTTTATGAGGATTAATGTAAATCATGTATGTGATGGTGCCTGGAATAGAATAAATTGATGTTAGCTTTCTTCCTCCATGGGCCGTCTAACTTGACCATTGCCACCATTATCCCTTATGAAATAAATAGGCTGATAAATATGTTTTATCCTAAAGCATAAATGACTATTAGGTTCAATATTATAGTTTTTATGAATGTGACCCTATTTTAACAGGTGACCAAAATCTCATTTTCAAGGAATGAAATTATGAAATAGAGCCAGCTTTGCTCATAGACATCCAGCCTTACTAAACATCATTCCATACAACATGGAATCAAGGATCCTTGGAGAATTGGCTGAGTCTAGAATGGGGTCAATGAAAGCACAAAATGATCCTGTAATATCCTGTGCCTGGAAGTACACAAAAAACAATGGGTGCATGCAAAAAAGGTGCAGAAGCCAATGTGAAGGTGTTCCCACAGGCTGAACTTGTGAGGGACTGAGGATTTAAATGAATCATGTCAGGGATGGATTATAATGTGCTGAATAAAAATATATTTATAGTCCATATTTGCACTTTAGAAAACTTAAAGGTGGATATGAACAAAGAGGAAAACCTATTTTTATAGAATAATGCCAACTAATAGATATAGAAAGAATAGTAGAAATAGAAAACCACCACCCTTTTACACACCACAGTAATACTTGATTCTGATAATAATTATTAATGGATGCTAAAGGCGTTGAGTGAAAAAATGGGGGTAAAATATATGCACACATTCTCAGATTCTTTAGTAATAACAATGGGAAAATATCTTTACAATGGAGAGATCTAGTGGACATCTTTCTAATCAAATGGTAAAATTTAATGTCCTTAGTAATTAGACAATCTAATACCATGTTATTGCTAATGTGATACACTAAGTTCATGATATAATCTCTTCCAAAAATAGTTGAACCAAATCTGATCACAAAGAAACAATCCAACAAATCTACTAGACTCTTCAAAAATGTTGCTGTCATGAAAAATCTCTCTCTCTCTCTCTCTCTCTCTCTCTCTCTCTCACACACACACACACACACACACACACACACACACACACACACACACACACACAGAGTGGAGAACTGACCTAGATTAGAGGAGACTGAAGCAACCTGTCAAATACAATGCATAATCCTGATTCCTTGACTTTGAATCCCAGAAAAAAAGAGAAAGAAAAAAAAATTGTGGACAATTAGGTAAATTTAAAGAAGGATTGCACATTATACAATACTATTATGTCAACGTTAATTTTCCCAACTATAATAATTCCATGTAATTAGGTAAGAGAATGTTCTTAGTCTTCAGAGATATATTCTGAAATATTTAAGGGCTAAGGGTAATTATTTCTGTTACTCTTGAATTATTTATATGCATCCCTCTCTCTCTTTATCTTTCTATCAGTGCGGTAATTATAACCTAAAAACGGACTTTGTACATTAAACAAAATACAGCCTCACAGGTAGGCCAGTTATTTAATTCAAATAGCCAATTTAATTATTCTTCAGAAAAATTTGAGGTTTATATGAAAAAGTGGGTAAAAATAATAATTCAAGCTCATCTTCAGATACAAAATGCCAAAAGCTTAACATATTCAAGGACCCTGACTCATTTACTGTAGTCATGAACCTTCAGTCAGTAGATTCTTCAATAGGTAATCATTAATTTCACTCATCTAGACACAATGGATTGTCTTGTTTCACCGTGTTGAACAAAAGGGATATTGACTCCCTGAAGAACTATTTCAGTAACAAGGGAAAATACAGAAACTGCAATGATTGAAGCAGGATTGTATATGTTATATTTTATTTGCAATGATTGTCTTTAAAACTCAGCTCTGATCTCCCCAAGGATGAGTCTCCTCTTCACATCTGGAAAGAGGTTTTCTGAGGTATGCAATTTATTAGTTGCATGAGCTTGGGTACCTCTTGATGCATCAGTTCCCTCATTAGTAAGATAAAGTTGAAAAATATTACTTACTTTATCAGGTTGTTAAGGATAAATGAATTAGCATAGGTGAAGTACATTGAATAGTGCATAGTACCTAATAAGTGCTCCATACGTTTTAGCTATTATTATTGTTTTTTATAGTTTATGATTGGATATGTTCTCAGTCACCAATTGTGTTAATACAGAACTTTTTTTTTTTGAGATGAAATCTCGCTCTGTTGCCAGGCTGGAGTGCAGTGGCACAATCTCGTCTCACTGCAACCTCCACCTCCCGGGTTCGAGCAATTCTCCTGCCTCAGCCTCCCGAGTAGCTGGGACTACAGGCATGCGCCACCATGCCCAGCTAACTTTTGTATTTTTAGTGGAGACGTAGAGATGGGGTTTCACCATGTTGGCCAGGATGGTCTCGATCTCTTGACTCTGTGATCCTTCCCACCTCAGCCGTCCAAAGTGCTGGGATTACAGGCATGAGCCACCGCACCTGGTCAGGAAACCTTTTTTTTTTCTTCTTCTTTGAGACGGAGTTTCGCTCTTGTTGCCCAGGCTGCAGTGCAAAGGCATGATCTCAGCTCACCACAAGTTCTGTCTCCTGGGTTCAACCAATTCTCCTCCTTCAGCCTCCCGAGTAGCTGGGATTACAGGCATGCACTACCACGCCTGGCTAATTTTGTATTTTTAGTAGAGATGGGGTTTCTCCATGTCAGTCAGGCTGGTCTTGAACTCTTGACCTCAAGTGATCCGCTTGCCTTGGCCTTCTAAAGTGCTGGGAAGGAAATCTTTTTATAGTGGCAAGTCCTTTAATGAAATGTGTAGCTCCCTCTTTTCTGTATAAGGCTAGGTCCTACCCAGCAGTTTTGTTTTTCATTATTTCTTGGTCATTTTGTTTTAAAGATCTTTGGGGAATATTCCCAAATCACATTACGAAGTACTCATTTACTGGGTTAAATCATTTCAAACATTTTACTAGCCATGAGCTTCAAGGAATTTTCTGCAAGAGCTTTTTGCACATCTTTCCTGGCATTCCAGAACATTTTTGTTATTTGTTCTTACAGCCCAGTTTGTTAATGCTTATGATTAAGAAGCCCCCTTTTCTAGTGTCTATAAATGATCAGATAAACTTCTTCCCTCTAACATTTTGATGTTTTAAAATGTATTATATTATATATAAGTTATACTTATCTAACGCATGGAGGGAAAGCAAGATATTCTAGCGCCTTAGGCAAATATCACTTTAATGTATTTTCAACTGATATACAGGTGGAGGCTTCAGAATACCACATTTTGTAACGATAGTTTCAAATGTAGTTTTCTCAAGTGATAATAAAATATAAGCAATATTTCTAACATAGTGATCTCTATCATCCTTAAACATTATGTTCTTATTAAATCTGTGAAACCAGTCTTGTGAATGTGATTGTATCTATTTTCCATACATATAATGTAATTAAGTAATTTTAATTTTTAAAATATTAATTTTCAACACACTTAAAAACAATAGGAGCAGCCAGGCATGGTGACTCATACCTGTAATCCCAGCACTTGGGAGGCTGAAGCGGGAGGATTGCTTAAGCCCAGGAGTTTGAGATCAGCCTGGACAACATAAGAAGACCGCATCTCTATAAAAAGATGAAAAAACTAGCTGAACATGGTGGCACATGCCCATTGTCCCAGCTACTCAGGAGGGAGAGATGGGGTGATCACTTCAGCCCAGGAATTTGAAGCTGCAGTGAGCCAGGATCATGCCACTGCACTCAAGGGTGACACAGTGAGACCTTGTCTCAAAAACAAACAAACAAACAAACAAACAAAAAAACCAGTAGGAGGTACCCTTTGTTATACTGTAATTCTTGCTTTATAGAGACAAACATCTAAGGATTAAGTGATTAGACACTCACTATGTGTCACTGTTTGGTCTTTGTTTTAAAAACCTGCTTACACGGATTAAAAGGATTTTTGTACATGAAAAATAGGTCACCAACTGAATGAGAACCATGGATCATCTCTTCTAACAGAGGGTAAAATGATGAGAGGTCTTGTGATTCACTCAGATAAGCTGAGATATAAACTCCAGGATTTATACATTAAAATGATACTTTAGATTGGTTACATTATCAGTATATTTTTACTAAATGCCTATTTGTACTTGTTGTTTTTAGGTATTTGAAAATAAATGCTACATTTACCTTGCTATTTAAACTTTTTCTCATCAGAGTTATTAAGGACAAGATAAATTATGTGTGATTATATTTGATTTAGAATTTTGGGGTGAGTTTACATATGCTGAATACATGAAATGGTTACATTTATTTTTACTTAATAAATGGCAAGCTAAACACTCTTCCTGTAAGTTTAAAACATAATCGATAAGATTACTCTGTATTGTGATTTATCTTTTTTGTAACTTTTGTTTCCCCAGGAACCCCAGTCTTAAATCCTCCAAGGTGTCATTCATTTAGTTGTTTAACACTAAGCCCCTGCATGAAATTATAACTATGTCTAAAATCCTTTCTCACTTTGGAGGTTTGTAATCCAAGAACCAAAGATGCCAACATTCTTCCTCTGTGACAATTTTAACTATGTGGTTATGATACCTATTGCCACACTTTCAGTCATACTTGCACACACTTAAACACCATGCTTTCCCATTCTGAGTGATGGCACCCTCATCCCCACCCAAAGTGACTGTGGGTGCTACTGCTGTACAGAGTATACTGTGGTGTGCTGCCTGGATATCTCCATCATCTGGAAGTGCTTTCACAGAAAGCCATCAGGCATCAGCCTTCTTTATGAATTGCCTAGGCTGCCATGCCACTTCTCCAGGGCAGCCCACATACAATGAATGATTTGTCAATATGGAAGCGTACAGACCAAGCTCCCCTCATACAAACTTGGAACAACTTGGAAGGACATTTGCAGCTTCAGCACTCCCCAGGGATAAGTCAAGACTTTCATTGAGCCTGTGTCACAATCTGCTTTCTCCCTCTGCCCACTACTTCTTCCTTCCCTCCTCTCTCACAGCTGTTATTCCCAAGAGCATTTCTTAATAACTCTCTGACATGCTAATCTCCATCTCAGGGTCTACTTCCTGGAAAATCCAATTTACAATAGGCTGCAATAACCAAAGTCCTTGAAGTTAAGCTTTTTTTTTTTCCTGTTTATGGTACAATTTTAAAATCTCTTGCTCTATGGATGCGTGTTCTCTAGTGACAGAGATGGCATCTCCCTTAATTTGAACTTGCACTTGGCTTCAATTTCTCCATTGAATCCTTAGAATAATCTCTCTTTGGGCAGTCCAACAGGTTGGCAATAGCATCTCTTGGAACTGAAATGCATTAAAAGGCAGTTTCATTAAGTGATATAAAATCTGTGTAACTCAAGTCTTCCAAAGCCCTAGAAGTAAAATTTTCAGTATCTCATACAGTTCCTAAATGAATATTAATTTCATAACAAGAGTCAGTTTCAAGCGAGTGTGAAAAATAAATGAGTATTCATTTTTATACACAGTGGAAAGGAATCCACATCCTTGATCATCTTTCTCCAGTCTCTACCTTAATAGTTAATGCTGGCTAAAAATATCCATCGGATATTTGTCCCTATCTTTCCATTCCCATTACCTAAACGTGCAGATCCAAGTCAATTATGGTCAAGGTTGTTCCATTAACAGAAAGTTAAATCTTACCCATAATGTCTGGGATTGTATCGGGGAACCCATCCCTGATAGTTAACGTGGGTTCTTTTCTATTTCCCTAAGCATTGGCTGGTCTGAGAAATAAAGGGAAAGAGTACAAAAGAGAGAAATTTTAAAGCTGGGTGTCCGGGGGAGACATCACATGTTGGCAGGTTCCGTGATGCCCCCGAGCTGTAAAACCAGCAAGTTTTTATTAGCAATTTTCAAAAGGGGAGGGAGTGTACAAATAGGGTGTGGATCACAGAGATCACATGCTTCACAAGGTAATAAAATATCACAAAGCAAATGGAGGCAGGGCGAGATCACAGGACCACCGGATGGGGGCGAAATGAAAATTGCTAATGAAGTTTGGGCACGCCTTGTCATTGATAACATCTTATTAGGAGACAGGGTTTGAGAGCAGACAACCTGTCTGACCAAAATTTATTAGGCGGGAATTTCCTCGTCCTAATAAGCCTGGGAGAGTTACAGGAGACCAGGGCTTATTTCATCCCCTCGGCTTTGACCATAAAAGATAGTTGCCCCCAAGGAGGCCATTTAGAGGCCTACCCTCAGGGGCGCATTCTGTTTCTCAGGGATGTTCCTTGCTGAGAAAAAGAATTCAGTGATATTTCTTCTATTTGCTTTTGGAAGAAGAGAAATATGGCTCTGTTCCGCTCGGCTCAATTAACCGGCAGTCAGAGTTTAAAGTTATCTCTCTTGTTCCCTGAACATTGCTGTTATCCTGTTCTTTTTTCAAGGTGCCCAGATTTCATATTGTTCAAACACACATGCTCTACAAACAATTTGTGCAGTTAACGCAATCATCACAGGGTCCTGAGGCGACATACATCCTCCTCAGCTTACAAAGATGATGGGATTAAGAGATTAAAGACAGGCATAAGAAATCACAAGGGTATTCATTGGTGAAGTGATAAATGTCCATGAAATCTTCACAATTTATGTTCAGAGATTGCGTAAAGACAGGCGTAAGACATTATAAAAGTATTAATTTGGGGAACTAATAAATATCCATGAAATCTTCACAATTTATGTTCTTCTGCCATGGCTTCAGCTGGTGCCTCCATTTGGGGTCCCTGACTTCCCACAACAGGATTGGTCTTGCTTCCCTAAACCCTAGCATGGTATTTGATGGAGCTCAAATACATTTTAGGTATTTGTGCCCACTGTGTTACAGGTCTAAGAACAAGGAGGTGTTGTAAAACATCAGTTTTCATTACTGTCTCTCTTTCTATGACTCCACCTAGGGCATATAAATCTCTTCCCTCAGGGCCTGGACACTATTATTCCAAAGTACCTCCCAGATTCTTGTCACAGCTGCTGCATTCAACTGCTTCTGGACTTTGATGTTGACTTGAGGTAGCCTGAATTTGCTATTTGCTATAATTCTTTGCAAATTGATTGTAGACCACTCTTGTGGGCATCATCCAGAAAAGCAAACTAATCCCTACGGTGGATCTCATATCATTCTGTCTACCTCTGTCTTGGTTGCTGAGATTAAGCCTATGTTGTAGTTCTTTCCTTTCTCCCTCTTTCTTCCCTCCCTTCTTTTATGCCTTCATCCTTCCTTCCTACCTTCAACATTTGCAGGACATGTGTTTGGAGGTCTGTGGAAGGGGAAGCTTTACCTAAACAATGCTGTCAGAATTCTCTGTGTGTGGGTTCAACAATTTCCTTCAGGAATGAATGTTTTGCTGCTGACATCCAATTGCACTGTTTGCTGCTGGTGTGGTCTCTCTACTAGCATGACTGCAGGAACTGTATGTCTAGATCTGTGTCTGCCCAGGTCAGAGTCTTCTAGCTGATATCCATTCTGAGACATTCAGGGTTACCTAGAAATCAGCAGGGAAAGCCTTAGAATTCTCCATTTCTTCATTTCATCACTTGTATGTGTAAGACACAGATATCTTCTTTACAAGTAGAGCCTAATACAGTTCTATTTAAAGTGCCTAGCTAAGGATTTTCTCCTCTTATCATTTATCTATTTACTTACAGACCAACTTAGAGCCTAAAATCTCTTTCTGAACCTTTCTCTCTAACACACACAAAAAAGTTTGAAGTAAAAAATGAATATTCATCCATTTTGGTGAAATTGGAAAATACAAAAAGATAATAATTAATTACCATGAATACATTTACTAACATTTCAATATTTTTTTCAGCTTTCTTTTCATTGCACACATGCACACACATGTGTGGTGTAAAGAATAGCTAAAATGTACTGAGCAACGACTATAAGCTAGGATTTGTATTAAGCATTTTACATACATTTGACCCTCACAACAACCGTATTGAGGTCATGTGGAAAAAATTGGTTTTGTTTTTGTCTGCAGGCATCATTCCTCCTTTCAATGGGCAACAGCTCTGTGATCTTGCTTTGGGTCTTCAGCCTATGTGGGGCAGCCAGTCTAGGCGCTCTATCGTCTTCTGGGAAAGGGTTAGACACAAATCTCAAAACAGGCCAGTCAGATGCTCTCCCTGGAATTGGAATCTTGAACAGAATGACTCAGAAAGACTGAACAGCCATTTGGCCCTACTCATCCAGGTGGTGGTATCCTGAAGAGACTCCCATAGTTTTTGCTATCTAGATCTAATGAGCTATTCCGGGACCTGCACTTTCCCATGCTGGGTTCTTCAGCTCTTCCTCTGAATCTGTGAACCCTCTTCCAAAAACATAAAAAAAGTAAGCTACCAGGTTTGGTCTCTCCCACTTATCACCAAAAAAAATCCTAATCAATACAGAAACACACAGAAATATAGTAGTATTATCCAAGCTTAGAGAGACTGAAACTGAGCTTTAATGAAATTGTCATTTGTTCAAGATCACCCAGGCAATAAGAAGTGATGTCAGGTCTCCATAACATTAAACTTTGGGCTTAATTTTAGCCAACTCTCTTCTCAATGTCCCTCTGTATGGATGCATACACATGCACACATGCATGGGCACATGTGTGTATGTGTGCATGTATTCCTATATATATTCTTCACAGTTGAGATTCTACCATATTCATAACTTTAAACATTTTCAGGCTTTACTCCTTTTCTGTGACAATAAAATCATGGTAGAAATTTTCAAATTCACTGTAAATTAAAAAGAAGGTAAAATTCACCCATTATTCCAATATTTAGACTATCATCATCACTACCAACATCTCAGTATATTTTCTGTAGCCTCTTTCTTTTTCTCTCTCTCTGGGTGTGTATGTGTACAGTATATATACACACACCCAGTCACACCCAAATAAGGATCCGCACACAAATGTATATTTTTATTTATTTATTTATTTATTCAAAGTATTTATCAATTTATTTATTCAAGGTCTTGCTATGTTGCCCAGGCTGATCTCAAACTCCTGGACTCTAGCTATCCTCTCACTACCTCAGCCTCCCAAAGTGTCAGCATTATAGGTTTGAACCATTGCACCTGGCCCATATATTTATGTATATGTGGGGATGTATGCTATATGCACAGATTGCATAATAACTTTTTTCTTAACATTATGTGATAAGCATTTTCCTGAATAATTAAACTTATTTTAAAACATTTTAATGCCTATGATACATTTCATTGTATAACTATAACTTACTGTGTCTAATCATTTCTCTTTCAGACATTTAATAGCTGTTTCTTTTCTTTTTGC
Source organism: Rhinopithecus roxellana (assembly GCF_007565055.1). Taxonomy (NCBI): domain Eukaryota; kingdom Metazoa; phylum Chordata; class Mammalia; order Primates; family Cercopithecidae; genus Rhinopithecus; species Rhinopithecus roxellana. The sequence continues at coordinate 49,083,698 of NC_044560.1, read as the reverse complement.
TTTGATAAATAGTACTGCAATCAACAACTTTGTTGGCATATGATTATTTTCTTAGATTCTGAAAGTGAAATTATTGGCTTAAAGACTTTGAACATTTTAAAGGCTCTTGATATATATATTGTCAAAAAACTTTTTAGACAGATTTTACCAATTTGTAATCCCACAGCTAGGGTTGAAGAGTTAGTTTCACTCAACTCCCCAAACATGGATGCCAACTTCTGAAGAATTAATACCAATTTAAAAGTTGGAAATGATAACTTACGTTATATTTGGCATTTCTTCTAAAGTATTTTTTTCTGATTATAAAGTAATATAAGCTAATTGTAGAAAGCCTAGGAAATACGGAAGATTAGAAAAACAGTCATTTTCATTTGTATATAAATATAACAGTTTTATGATTATTCTTTCATCTTCTTCCTGTATATATATTAAAATACATAAATAATATTTATAATATTGAGGTCATATGGCTGGCACTTTCATCTAAATTTTATTTAATAGTATACATTGTGACAACTTTCCTGAGTTATCAAATATTCTCCAAAGCACTGAATCTGCTGTAAAATATTTAGTCTTTCTTGCTTATTGGGCATTGTATGAATCGATTATACAATTGATCAATACATAGCATTGCCATACATATCATTGTTCAAAGCCTCCAAATGCACTTCTGATGATTTCAATAGGATTTATGACTGATGCAGAATAAATTGGAATAATGGGTTTAAATAATATGGATATTTTAAAGTTTCTTGATAAAGATTGCCAAATTTTTCCTTCCCTGATAGTTTACTCTCTATAAAGTACAGAAGCATAACTTAATTGCTCCCCAGTTACTCTCATGAATTATTTTATTTGAGTAATTTGGTCACTTGTGGCTCTCAGTGATAAATATGTTGAGAAGTTCCCATATGTATATACGATTATAGTAACTCATATTTACAAAGTTCACAATTTACATTTACCATGTATGTTTATATTTTAATTACAATGATCTTAGAAATGTGGAGGTTGGGGGCCATAGGAGAGAAGCCAGTGGGGAATAAAGTCAAGATTCAGACCAGGTCTTCAATTCCTAAATCTTGTAGTTTTCATTAAATCACATTACCAATATTCCTAGTTCCAGCATATAAAGTGACTCCAGAGGTGTTAAGAAACTTCTGGAATAATGTTAAGGGAGTCAATAGAAAACGTACCTACTGTATTTTTAGAATGAGACTGTTTTACACTTGGGGGCTTTTAATTGCAGTCGTCCATCAGTTTTAAACTTTCAGTGTCTAAATATAAAAACGCAGCAATATAAAAAAAAGCCAGCTGTTTTCTTACTCAGAGCATGAATTGATGAGTTTATGAATGAGTGAAGTGACAGCAACACTAATAGTCTAGCCCTTTTCAATAACCTAAGCCATCTATCAGTACCTTGGAGAGATTCCAATTTTAGGTCACCTCGCCCGCCCCACTCCACCCCGCAACATTCTCAGAAAAAGTAAATTTTCAACCAAAGGAAAATGGATACGTTGATACCTTCCATGTTTTCAAAATATTTCGTTTATTTTGCTACTTGAAAACGGTCTTCCCTTTTGCCCCATGTAAAATAAAATTGCTCATGGTCTATGGTCCCGTGACAGCTTATTTAAGGAGCATTGATGGATTTTATTTTCCTTATAAATGTGGCACATTTGCCACGTGTGCAAATGAAAACATCCCATTCCAATGAGTGCCTAGGAGGAAATCAGCTCTTCCTTCCTCAAAGAGTTTTAATTCATGGGTATGATCTATTTCTTTCTTTATTTTATTTTATTTTTATTTTATTTTATTTGACACAGAGTCTTGCTCTTTTGTCCAGGCTGGAGTGCAGTGGCCTGATCTCGGCTCACTGCAACCTGTGCCTCCCGGGTTCAAGTGATTCTTTTGCCTCAGCCTCCTGAGTAGCTGGGATTACAGTCATGTGCCACCACTCTCAACTAATTTTTGTATTTTTAGTAGAGAATGGGTGTTGCCATATTGGCCTGGCTGGTCTTGAACTCCTGACCTCAGGTGATTCACCTGCTTCAGCATCCCAAAATGCTAGGATTACAGGCGTGAGCCACCTGGCCCAACCGGTATGATCTATTTCTGAAGACAACGTGGAAGCAGAGTGTGGGCTTCCACAGGTGTAGCCAGGCGGCGTGCTACCGCGAAGGAGGGAAGAAGCCTGAGGCCGGCCGGTGCCCTGCTGCCCCTCTGCCCCTTCGGCCACTAGGGCTGTGCAAGCTTCAGCCTTGCCTATCCCCATCGCGCACGCGCGCTCGCTTCCCGCGCGCAATCTCCCGCCCCCGCCCTCACTGCACCTGCCAGGTCATAAACCTCTTCCCACCCACTCTCACCCTCTCACCAAGGCTCAGGCTTGTCTCACGTTGATTGGTCAGAGCCCACGAGGGCACGTCCAATCAGCAATCCATCCTGCGCAACCTATCCCGGTTCTTCCCGCCCCCGCCCCGCCCCGCCAGCCCTCCCGGGTGCCTACCGTCTCTGTGACTGGTGCGCGGCCAGGTCACTCAGGGCGGCGGAGGGAGGTGTGCGGGAGTGGGCAGGACGGGTGGGAGGAGGGGAGGGGTGGGAGGAGGCGGGGCTCAGGTGCTTGGCAGTGCGGCCGCGGCCCAGGCAGGGGAGGGGGCGAACGCTGGAGCGAGGCGGGGGCGGGTGAGGAGGGGGTGACGCCGGACACGTTGGCAGCGCGAGGTTTCGCGCGTGAGCTGCGCGGGTCGGGCCTGGTACCGAGCTTTCCTGGGGGCTAGTAGGTCGTGGACGCCGGCTCCTGGAGGAGCGCCAGGAGGAGGGAGGTGAAGGTGTCCGCGGCGTCGTCGACGGCGGCGCCGGCCATGGAGGAGACGCGGCCGCCGCCGCAGCCCAAGCTACCCTTGTGCGACAGCCTCATGATCTGGGTGAGTGCGAGGAGGCGAGGGGGCGAGGGGGTCGAGGCGAAGAGCCTGGGGCGCCTGTTCTCCCAGGTGAGCAGGGGCTACCTGCACAGGGGTCCCGGCGCGCCCTGCCATTGGCACCTCGTGTCGTCCTTGACCGAGAGAGTGCCACCTGCGAGTCGCTGGTCAGGTGTGTGGGCGCGGGTTGGTGTCCGCGGGCGGGGGTAAAGGAAGCTGTAGGAGCGTAACGGTGGAGGCCCTGGTCTCAGCCAGAGGATTCGACCTGCCTGGTGTCTCTAACAGCTGGGGTATGAACCAAGCGCCCCCCGCCGCCCCATTTTCTCCCCCTGAACAGCGCCCTGAGCCCTGGGCTTTTTGGATCGCTGTCTTGCCTTCGTCCGCTTGGGCGTGAAGACCCTTTCTGAAACCTAATCCCGCATCCTCAAACCACCTTGCTCTACCTAGATACAGGTGGCCAGGAGGTGGCTGGCTGTTTTAGTTCCCGGACCAGTGCTCCTTCAGGACTCTAGAACATCCGATTTTGTAGAAGCCGCTTCAAAGAGATGTTTGTATTTCCCGTATGGAGAAAAAGATGTGTTGGGAGTCGGGGGTCGTTTTCCCTTTTCTCGCTGGCCCTCTCCTCCTCCAAATGGACAGCATTTTCTTTAAAGAAAATGAGTTGACATTTTTCTTTAGGATTTATCTATGTTTAGGATTTTTGTTAATTTGTGTTGGGTCTAGACAGGCATATCTGTCCCCAGATTGTTCAATATTCCAGTCAACAAAATGACATCCCACCTCTTAGAGTTACTTAGATATCAGTGCTGGCATTCAGGTGTGGTTCTTAACCCATATTGAGCAAGGATAGTGTTTGATGGGCCACAAGGTGCTGTTGATGATGCTCATCCCAAACCAGTTGTTTAGTTGTCTGTAGGGGAGTGTTTGTAGAATGGAATGTAAACAGACTGGATCAGGAGACTGTAATCGGTTGAGATTCCCTAGTGATCTAATGCATCGAATTCCAAAGAATGAGAAATCCAGGTTTATGGAAGTGTGTGAAGTCTATTGGAAATAGCCATAATTTAAAGCAACTTTTACGCTTTGTAAGTAAATAACTTTTGCTTATAGTGGAATGCAAATATTTAGGGTTCATGAGTTAAAATCAGTTAGCTCACTGTTCAGCTGAATTTTCATTTGAAATAGGTATTCGGGTGGAAGTGCTGTATTTAAGACTCATGAAACAAGGCAACATTACTTTTAATGATTTGTTTTGTTAAAAGAGACTAATTAAAGGGTGTATCTGAATCTGTTACAATTGTTGTAAACCTCTATTGACTGAATTGTTAAGCTTAGTCTTTGTGATGTCATTGACTTACATATGAGGTGGTGGAGAAGCACAGGATTTTCTTTTGTGTTGTAATATTTTAAAATATTATGTCACCGTATCCACTCTTTTAACCAGAATTTATTGACTTCCAATGTTGAGGTAGGCACTGGGGAGGACCGGAGTGGTAGCCAGAGCTGTGTGTAATTACAGTGGAAGGTAAAATTCAGTAAAAGCTGCAAAAATATCAACCAAATGATAAGAAATCACGGATAACAGAGTAAAATTGGTCATTTGCTTCAGTCTTCTCTTGGGCTGCTGAGCACTGTGGAGAAAACTGAATGACCATCCAAACTGTTGCCTCTAGTAATGCTGTTACTGCCAAATGCACCTTTTCTCATAGCATTGCCCATACTTAAGAATAACCAGACAGTTTCTCTCACATGCCTCTTAGCAAACCTTTATTGGTATTCTACCTGAGCCCCCAACTCTTCTTCCTCTCGGGCAAATTACCACCTCCTTATCCTTGGCTCTGGCTTTAGCCTCCATCCCTTCCATCTCTTCTAAAACGTTATTGTATCATTTGTTCCCTTTCTGTATTTACAGCTACTTTCTCTCCCTTGGCTTCTTTCTCTCTACATATAAACTTGCTGAAATACTCACCTTTTTAAACAGAGAAGAGCCACTACTCCATGTTAAAGTCACACCATATTTCCCCTTTTCTTCACAGTAAAATTTGAGTTGTTTTATACTCACCCTTTATGCCTCACTCAGTCTTCAACCCACTACACTTGAGTTTCTTTCCTCTAAGACTTTCACTTCATTACCAGTTTACTAAATCCAGTAAGTGTTATATTACCATTTTCTTACTTGATGGTTCCTTTGTGAAATTGTCTTAGTCTCTGGTTATCTAGTCTGTTGCCTTTTCTTTACCTCTTTAGATGATTTCCAGTGAAGTTTACTGTCTTTTTTTAAAAATTAACTAATTTTTTTGCCTTTGCCAGCAACCACACTGTTGATCTTACCACACCTACCGATCTTTCTCCAAACTCACCTCAAGCAACAGTTCTTCAAGCCCATCATGCTGCATTGACTTTCTATTTGTTGAAGAAGCTAAGCTGTTTTAATGCAGCCGGGATTTTTTCCCCTCTATCTAGAATCTTTTCTTTCTAGTTCTTCCAGAGGTTGCCTGCTTCCATTAGTCAGGTCTTAGGTCAGATGTTGCTTTTCAGGGACTCTGTTACAACCATTTCTAAAGTAGTGACCTATTTGTCTCCAACCCTTATCCCACTGTAACCTGTTAACCTCTTTCTTTCTTATCTATAACACGGTACTTTCTAAAGTAATCCAGTTGGCTTTTGGGATCAGAGCTCTTACATGACCTATTTTCTGCTCTGTCCCTAGGAGAACACTGACAACTATTGCCAATAAGACACCAAATCAAAATGGTGATAGTAAATATCATTGCCTTGGTTCTGACCTCAGAGAGTAGTGTTTCACCACTAAGTATGATATAGCTTAGTTTTTTATAAATACTTGGGAGTGAATTTTTAACTGGGTCATAGAGGACTGTTGGATTTCATCAAGTAGAAATCAGTGGAAATTTGTTCTCCAGACACAGGGAAGAGACACTAGTAGTAAAACAAATGGTCTCCTTTGGCTGTAGATTAAAAGGAGATAGTGGAACATACACATTTGTCATGATAACCCTGACCCAGAGGTAGAAGATGAAAAAAAAGTTATGATGGGGCCAAATCATGGAGGTAAGACAGTTGGGAATAACTCTTCTTTCAGCACTAAGAGGAGGAACAGAGCCAATGTCAACAGATTAGAGAAGTCATCAAAAAAAGTTGGTTATGTGAAGGAATGCCTCTTGTGGCAATTTTTAAAAAATTGCATTTTATGATTTGAAACTCACCTTAAAATAATTGATTCTTAGAAATGTCGTACTGCTACTTAGCAGAAAATTCAGGACAAAAGGGTAAATGTGGACATCATTTACATGTTGGAGGACATGTATGAGAGTTTGAAGAAATGTTTGTATAAAGATAAATTTAATTCTGCTACTTGATTCTGTGACATGGGAAATTTGTTTAATATCTTTGGACCTTACTTTCACCAATAAAATTAGAAGGTTGGACCAAATATTTTTAAATGTTTTTCTTGGTTCTTGCATTCTTTGATAGGCAGATGATTGAAAGAGTAATAATTAATATATGCCCAAATTTAGAAATTATTAAAAGTTCAATTATTTTTATGAAGATCTTAAAACTCAAAGCAATGGTTGTCTTTTTGTAATGAGGAGCTGGAGGAGGAGAATATGAAAATAAAGTTGATCCAAGATTGAGTTTCTGTTGGTTGTCAGTTGTGAAAATCCCATTTTCCTTGATTTCTGTGACATTTACATTAAAGTAGTTTAGGAACAGCATTTCCACATTTCTGATTACTTGTTTTATTTAGAAATATAGAAGAAAGTAAGGTAGTTATTTGCCAGAACACTGTGTTTAGTGATAGACACCTGTGGAAACCCTGTCTGTCCTTTCAGGCCACTCACTAAAAAGACTTTAGTTAGAAAGAATACATTTTCTTTTGTCTGTCTGCTTTGACCTCACTCTCCCCAGTAATCTGTTTTTTTTTTTTTTTTTTTTTTTTGAGACAGAGTCTTACTCTGTTGCCTAGGCCGTAGTGCAATGGCATGATCTCAGCTCACTGCAACCTCCACCTCCCAGGTTCAAGGGATTTTCCTGTCTCAGGCTCCCTAGTAGCTGGGATTACAGGCATGTGCCACCACACCTGGCTAATTTTTGTATTTTTAGTAGAGACGGGATTTCACCATGTTGGCCAGGCTGCTGTCGATCTCTTGACCTCAAGTGATCCACCTGCCTCGGCCTCCCAAAGTGCTAGGATTACAGGCGTGAGTCACTGCGCCCAGCCTCCCCACTAAACTTTTTAATTTATCACTGTTCTTGGTTGTAAGCCTTTCAATTGAGCCAAATGAAATTACATTCTGTTTTCTAATTTATTTTACAGCTATTTTAAGAACTTCTCAGAGACACTCCAGTGTTCATGGCAGTAAGGAGGGGAAATTGATTTTAATCTGAACACATAGTGGTCATGGAGGTAGTCCCTTAGCATGTGTACCTCTTATTTTGCCTAGTATTCTGTGTCTCTGAAATTGTCCTTTTAAAATCATGAATTGTGTCAATTTTGTAAAAAGTTAAATAAGTAACTCTAAGTTACATATTAAAAATTAATGTGTAAGTTGGAAGGGCTGAAAAGTGGAAGTTACAGTTTATTTTCCTTTTAAAGATGCCCTAATTCTTGGAGTTTCTCTTCCCTGTACGTCCACCCAGTTGCAAAAACCTTATTTTATATTTTAAATATTCCATTAGTTCATCATGTCCTCTCAGTCAACATTATGGTGATTTCCTCTACGCTGTCTATTTTTCTCATCAGAGCCATTGCAGGAACCTTCTAACTGGTCATCCTGACTCAAGCATAAAGCTACTCTGTGTCACTATGCTGTTCTCCAAAATATACTAAAGAATGTCACTCTTCCTTATTACTTTTCAGTGATTTTTCATCACCCAGAGCAATGGTTCTCCAAAATTGACATGTTTAAGAATCAGTTGGGGATTTTCTTATTTAATATGTCTAGAAATTCTGATACATATTGTTTCTAAACCCTATACTTGGAGAAACCCTGACTCATAGCTAATGTGCTAACAGCTGTTGAGCTCATGCCACATGCCAGGCCCTGATATAGGTATGTTTGCTGTTTCATTTAATTCCCGAACCATCTTGTGAGGTAGAAACTACCCTACTGTTTCCCATTATGTAGATAATGCCATTAACTGTAAAATAAGTCCAAGCTTCTTGTCACGGCCCTTTGGAGTCCTGTCTCTTTAACCCTGTTCGTTGTCACTCCTTTCCCAGCCTTCTTTGCACTGCAAATCCAGTGATACTGAACTGCATGTTCCCTAAAAATAATATATTTTCTCATGTATCTGTACTTTTTTCATATTCCTATTTCCTGAAGCTTTTTTTCCTTTCTTTACTTAGAAAATTTCTTTTCTTTACTTAGAAAATATGCTACTCTTGGCCGGGTGCAGTGGCTCACACCTGTAATCCCAGCACTTTGGGAGGCCGAGGCGAGTGGATCATGAGGTCAGGATATTGAGACCATCCTGCCTAACAACAGTGAAACCCTGTCTCTACTAAAAATACAAAAAATTAGCCAGGCGTGGTGGCGCATGCCTGTAATCCCAGCTACTTGGGAGGCTGAGCAGGAGAATCGCTTGAACCCAGGAGGCGGATGTTGTGGTGAGCTGAGATCTTGCCGCTGCACTCCAGCCTAGGCAACAAGAGTGAAACTCTGCCTCAAAAAAACAAAAAGCAAAACACAAAAAACAAAAACAAAAACAACAAAAAAAAGGAAAATATGCTACTCTTCCATCTAGACTTTCCATTCAGAAATCATCTCCAAGAAGTCTTTCATAAATACAAACCCTAATTAGATTAGGTGACACCCATTTTTTGCAGAACATTTTGTGCAGACTGTAATCATGGGACTTACCATATTGTCTAGAAATGATTTATGTCTTTTACTCCTCTCCTTAACTTTTGACTGAAGCTTTAAGGGTAGAAACCTGGTGATTTTCCTTTGTAGCCCCGTCATATACCACAGTGTCTCACATAGAGTAGGAGCTTAGTAAAGTGTCTCTGTGTGCTTTGAAAGTAACTGGCTAGGTTTAGTTTGTTGGTATCATTCATCTGTGTTGTGTTAGATAATGGATGTCTGAATCTCCAATTGCCAAATCTCAAAATACACAGAACCATTAAAAGTGAATTATAGTGGGAGAGAATTTTATTGGATTAAGATAGTTAAATGGTAAACTAAGAAATTATTAGCTAACAGTGAAGTGGGTGAGTATGTGTGGAAAAAGACAATCATAGTATATTTAATTTAAGATCTTTATAGGTTGAGATTACATTTCTAGAAAGTGTATGATCCATTTTAGCTCTGATGTAATTTGCTTTCTAAAATTTTTTCTATCATATTTGTTTATTGTAAAAAGAGATTATTATTCCACTTCTCTTCAATGTATACACGAATATTTAACAGATATATGTGAAAAGTTAGTATACCTAAAGCCAAATTAGATAGAAACAATTTGACATGGTAGATAGACCTTAATTCTTCAAGATGTAAGGCCAATTTTTAGATAGGAAGTAGAAGTCCTGTCTTATTTCAGAGCTCATGGATAAACCGTAAGTAGCTTTAGATTTGACATTTCTAGCCTTTGTTTTTCTATCAAATGGTATAAGTGAAAATTTAAGTTGCAAATGTTGGGTTATCTTTAAGTTCTTTTTCTGATGTTCTGCTAAATATAGACAAAACACAAGACTAGAGCTATACACCTGGCTTTGTATTATTCCAAATTATGTATTACTTATGCATGGCATCAATGTGTTTTAATGTCTTAGGCATGATTTTGTGAAATGTTTAGTTTATTTTTATAAAGTTACACAACCATAGAGACATATTAGCATAGTTCCATTTGTTTGTCTGGGTCTACATTTAAACAAAACAGGACTATGTTTTGTTTTTTTTAAATCTGTTTTCAATTTATGTTTGTATTTTGTAATGCTACCTTGTAGGTATAAAGAGGCAGTAAGATCATTTGCTTTATGTCATTTTAGCTGCAGACATTCAATACTGCCTCACCTTGTCAAGATGTCAAACAGCTGACTAGTGGAGTTGCCATGGCACAAGTTCTTCATCAAATGTGAGTAGTGGTCAGACTCTCCCTGAAAAGCATTGTAAACCCAATAAATAACAAGGAAGAAAACTTGGACTTAACTTCCAAAGGTTATTGCAACTTTATCTTACCCAGTGACATATTCAGGAATATGGCACCAAGGCATTCTTGCAGCTAGTGAACAAAAAGTTTACCACCTCATTATTCCTGACTTGTTCATAGAGATACATTTTAACTGAATATATGATCAGGATTCTTATTTATTCAAGTTAACTTATTTTAAACTTGTTATGAGCATGATCACACTATTTTAAATAAAATATATAAAAGAAACAAGTTAATGATATAATTGCTTATGGTGTTTTCTTTGGTTGTCATTTGAAGGTATCCTTGCATGGAGATTATTATCTTAGAAATAATTGGAGCATAAAATATTGGATTTGGAAAAAATTTTAAAGTATTAAGTTTTAAAATGTATTTCTGAATTAATAGTAGTAATTTATGAGTTCACCAATAATGAAATGAGGAATGAATGAAATTTGAAGTCACAGATACTGGGAAACTTTAATAAAGTGGTTGTGTTTAGGCTAGACTCATTTTATGTAATCATATAATATCAAAAGATTCTAAATCCATTTTTCCCCTAATATTTGCCGACGTTGTGTAAGGGTTAGGGTTACAGTCTATAATATGAGCTGTACCCTAAGTAGGACAAACAAGGCCAATTCTGTACTCACAATTTATTAATTAATAATTATAACAACTTTATATTAGCTTACTTTGAGACTGGAATCCTATCTCTGCTTCACTGTTTTATAGTCATATTGTTTGTCACCATCATCTTGTAAAGATTTGCTGTGATTTACATTGAAAACCCTTTAGATGGGTTAGCAAAAATTCTATGCCTGTCTTAGAAAAGCAATTAAAATGATATAAAAATCCTACTTATTTAGAATCTTCAAAATGATCTCTTGTGACTAGACTGATTTAATGGTTAATTTATGATTAATACTTTAAAAGACAAACTTAACTAACATGTTAACTTCTGAGGAGGTGACAGTTATTCTAAACTATTCTTACTCCCATTCTGTCTTAAAAATATTTCTTAAATGTTTTATTTATTTATATCTTAGTTGATTTTGAAATGATTTAATTCATCAGAGCCAAGCGTTCTGGACATAGTCCTTTTTTGATGATTTGAGATAGTCATCATTGTTTTTTGTCACTAGAATTTATGCCTTGCCTTCTTCTCATCATGCTATGTTGTGAATATTGGTGTAGATGCAGCAACACTGTGGTTGGTATGAATGTAAGGCTGGTATGCATCACTCATTTCAACAGTCTCATTCAGAGTTGTCCTTTCTATATGTTTTGGTGGGCTTTAGTAGTTTTATGCCAGAATACAATCAAAAGAAACCTGTTTTTGCCATGATGTGATCCATAGAGCTCTTTGACCTCCTATACTCTAACACTAGACGTGATGTTTAGAGTAGAGTTAATAAATTTTAGCTAATTTCTCCACCATCTGTTGGATTTTGCTGTTAACGCTGATCTTCCCTCTCTCTGCTTTTTCTTTATTTCTTCTTTCTTTTGTTTGTTATAGTCTTCTAAGAGCTTTTCTGCAGGAAAAGTAAAATAGCCAATCAGAAATTCTCTGTCTTCATAACAATTGGCCAGTGCCCTAAAATTAACCCTAAATATCTCTCTTTATTTCTCCCTCTCTCTGCTTCATTCACCCAATTTTACATGCTCTTAGGTGTCTGAGCCTCCTTGTCATCCAGGGGCTACTTTTTATTTATTTTTCTTTTTAAACTCCTTTCCAGTTTTGGAACTTTTCAGAAGTCTGGATCCTGAATAGTGAGACATAAAACATACATTTTCTCCCTGGTTGGACCAGTATGTCTTATTCCGGTTAAAAGGTTAATTTTACTATATGTCTTTGAACATTTCAAAGCACTTTAAATATGCTATAATTTTTTTTTTTCTTCTGAGACAGAGTCTTGCTCTGTTGCCCAGCTGGAATGCAGTGGTGCGATCTTGACACACTGCAACCTTCGCCTTCCAGGTTCAAGCGATTCTCTTGCCTCAGCCTCCTAAGTAGCTGGGGTTACAGGTGCATGCCACCACGCCCGGCTAATTTTTGTATTGTTAGTAGAGATGGGGTTTCACCATGTTGGTCAGCCAGGTCTGGAACTCCTGACCTCATGATCCGCCCGCCTTGGCCTCCCAAAGTGCTGGGATTACAGGTGTGAGCTACCGTGCCCGGCTCAAATATGTTATAATTTTTAACATATTGCATTGATGGCTATTGTGGCTGACATCCTATCACATCAGAATTGTTACTGAAGGTAAGAAGAGAAATTCTGCTTTTTACAGAAGTAGCAAAATTTAACCAATAGTTCTTTTCTACTTACTTGAAGCAGATGTTTTTCCAAATAGTAATATCTTTATAAAGTGGTGTCTAAACTGTTTAACTTAGACATGAAGAGCCATGGAGTTATTGCTAGGGCTCTACAGTTCCTTAATTATTATCTTCAATTTGAATATGTAATATGTAGAAGCTTTAGTTTAGTTAGTTTTTTTTTTTTTTCTGAGATGAGTCTCGCTCTGTTGCCTAGGCCGGAGTGTAGTGGCGTGATCTTGGCTTGCTGTGAGCTCCACCTCCTGGGTTCATGACATTCTCCTGCCTCAGCTTCACAAGTTGCTGGGACTATAGGTGCTTGCCACCACGCCCAGCTAATTTTTTTTTTTTTGTATTTTTAGTAGAGATGGGGTTTCACCGTGTTAGCCAGGATGGTCTTGATCTCCTGACCTCGTGATCTGCCCACCTCAGCCTCCCAAAGTGCTGGGATTACAGGCGTGAGCCACTGCGCCCAGCCGAAGCTTCAGTTCTTTTAAAAACACGTGGGAAAAAAACTATACAACTGTATTAATTTCCTAGGGCCACTGTACCCAAAGTGCCACAGACCAGGTGCCTTAAAACAGCAAAAATTAGTTCTCTCACAGTTCTGGAGGCTAGAAGTTCTAAATCAAACTATTTTCTGGACTGTGCTCCCTCCAAAGCTTCTAGGAGATGATTCTCCTTTGCCTCTTCCAACTTCTGGTAGTCCCAAGCATTCTTTGATTTGTGTCAGCGTATCTCCACTCTGTCTTCATATGGCCATCTTACCTCTGTCTGTGTCTCTTTTCTTATAAGGGAACCAGGCATACTGGATTAGGGCCCATCCGAATTCTTTATGACCTGATCTTACCTTTATTACATACATGAAAACCTTATTTCAATCATATTCACAAGGGTTAGGACTTAAACTATCTTTTTTGAAGATAGGATTCACCCCAGAACAACTATAAACAGTGCATGCCGTATCTTCAAAAGAAAGGCTTAGCTTTCATCACTTTAAGTACCGGTTAACCTCTCTGTTCCTGTTGTCTTTGACTAAACCTTTTTTTTTTGCAAGAGGGAGAAGAATGAGACAGAGAATATAGGATATTAAGAGACCTTAAGAATCATGCATTTATTTGTTTATTCACTTAGCAGATATTTGAGCATTTAACATGATAAACCATGATAGCCAACATCTGAATATTTACTGTATAAAGGCATCATTCTAGACCACATTTGAAGTTATTTCATTTAAATTTTACTAGTTTAGTGAGGTAGATGTTATTTTTACTTTGAATTTATACAAGAGGACGGAGGTATAAGTAGTTGAAATTGCTTTTGGAAGTTAAATGATAAGTAAATGACACAGCTAGGATTTGTATCAGTTTGGTCTGACTCCAAGTTCAGTGCTCCCAACTAGCTGTAATCATTGAAATGTATTGAAATCATCCTGATAGATTTTTACTTTGGAGTATTAATAAAACGAAAGTCAGTTGCTTCTAAAGTATAGATAGATGTCCATATAAGTATGGACATAAAGTATAGATAGTTATGTATACAGTATAGATAGATGTCCATGTAAGTATGGACATCCATCTATGGACATCTATCCATGGACATACTTATATGAACATTTATCTATACTTTATACACAACTGTCCAAAATATAGACCATACTTTGATGGGTTTATAGAGAAGATTTTTGGATATTTCAGGAATAATAGGTTCTGGGTATACGTTGAAGTGACCCAACTATATTGTTTGTAGTAACTAGTGGGTATTTCTTACTACCTGAATTCAGTTGGTAAAATTGTTGAAGATAAATACCCTGGATGGAGTTAAAACGTAGTAATTCTTACTTAGTTTTATTAGAAAGTAATTGGACCATGTTTTGGTTCATTAGTCCTGTGTCCCCTTTTGTTATTCGATATCCCTTGAGTGTTATTGAAATTCTGGGAAATACAAGAAAAGGAGCTAATTATTGGGGGCCAAGACTCTAAGACATGTAGAGGTTGTGGCAGAAAAAAAAAAAAAAAAGATGTCCTGAGATTTCTGAGGTTGGAGATCAAGTTTAATAGTGGAAAAGGTTGACTGCAATTATAGTTGTTTGAGAAGGGTGAATTTGTGTGCAAGAAAGCAGGAGATATATTTTTACTAGATTAGAAAGTATTTCTCTGGGCTAAAGTTGATTTGAGGTAGAAAGGAAGATGAGGAGGAATGTAAGACAAAAGGAATTATCTTGGAAAAACTAGAGAAAAATAGGTTATATCTAGATCCAATTTCTAAAGGTAATTATAGCATAGAATCATATATTTGGAGTTTTTTTTAGCATCAGTTAGAAGACTGGGGTGGTAGTCAGGGTTGTTCAGAGAAACAGAACCAGTAGAGGGTGAGTGTGTGTATAATCTGTGTCTCAATATACACACATGTGCACACACACACAGATTTTCTTTCTTTTTTTTTTGACAGAGTTTTGCTCTTGTTGCCCAGGCTGGAGTGCAAAGGCACGGTCTTGGCTCACTGCAACCTCTGCCTCCCGGGTTCAAGCGATTCTCCTGCCTCAGCCTCCCGAGTAGCTGGGATTACAGGCATGTGCCACCATGACCAGCTAATTTTTTTGTGTTTCGGTAGAGACCAGGTTTCTCCGTGTTGGTAAGGCTGGTCTCAAGCTCCTGACCTCAGGTCATCTGCCCGCCTCAGCCTCCCAAAGTGCTGGGATTACAGGTGTGAGCCACTGCGCCCAGCCCAAGATTTTTTTTTTAAAGGAATTGGCTCATGTGATTATGGAGGATGACAAGTCTAAACTCCGCAGAGTAGCCCAGCAGGCTAGAGACTCAAAGAGGAGCAGCTGGAGTTGGAAGGCCATCTACTGACACAATTTGCTCTTTCTTTGGGGGAGGTCAGCCTTTTTCTTAAGGTCTTCAACTGATTGGATGAGACCCATCTACATTATGGAGGGTAGTTTGCTTTATTCAAAGTCTACTGATTTAAATGTTAATATCATCTAGAAAATACCTTCCCAGCAACATCCAGATGGTTTTTTACCAAGTATCTGGTCACTGTGGCATAGCCAAGTTGACTCATAACTAATATTAAACATCACAACTGGCATAACTCTTTTGGTTAGGACTTTTTATTACTTAATCTGATATAAAAACAAAGTGAATTGAACAGTTTTGACTCATTAACTCAATTCATTCAGTCATTTCAAGTAAATACCTTGTTATCAGTATAGTATTTACATATTTAAATTGTTTTGGTAATTTCCACCTTAGCGTCTGGGAAAAGTTGAGCACAATTAACATTAATCTGCTCAAAAGAAAATGGTTATGTACAATTATTATGTGTTGATTATAAATAAAAAGTAAAATGATTACAAATTCCAAATAAATGAATTGAAAATAGTGAAGCCATTTTTTTGGTTATCATAGCCAGAGGAGTTATCTTTTGCTTTTAGAACATATGAGCAGAAAGATTTCAGTTTTGCATTCTTAAATTCAAATTACAACCTTGGAAAAGAAGCTCTTTAATTTTTCCCCATTTTAGTTGGCATACCTGTAAAATAAGAATTTAGATGAGACCTTTAAGACCTCTTCCAGTGCTAACATTCTGTGATTTTGAAGTTGTTTTACCCTTAGAACATTTATCACATTCTCCTTTGAGTGTAGTTATTTGTGCTTTTTACTTTTCTCCTTTAATAATTACTTCTCTAAGGTCAAAATGGTAAATTATCTTCATATTAATCTCAATTCCTTACTCAGAGAAAGCGTCCAGATATTTGTTTAGAATATAGTCTGTTAATGTAGTTCACTATATATAGTTAAATGTTGTTCTTCAAAACCTTATTAAATACATAAAAATTTAGTATAGCAATTCTTTGTCTTGGCCATCAGTATCAATTTGGGACTTTGCTTTTCATTAAAACTAAACTTGTCTTTGTAGACTTCTCATTTAAACTCATTCTGCTTAATTCTACTCAATTGAATAGATTAATTTTGGGCTTTGCCATGGGTTTTTAATAGTATCACCCAGGGCAAATTACTTAGACTCTCTCGTCCTCAATTCCCTAAATAGTAAGACTGGAAATAATAATGGAGTATTTGCCAAGTTGCCATCATATTTAAATGAAATAACTTGGACCAACATCAAGCACAGTGCTTGATACAGAGTAGACACTCATTAAAATGTTGGTTTTTCACCTCTTCAGGGTTGAGACTTTTGCATCTTCCTGGTAGCAGGGCACCTAGTATTAAATATTTAGTAAATGTTTATTAAATTGAAGGGGCAAATGACTTAAATAACTTAATATGATAAATTATTACTATATAAGTAATATTCAGTATTGTTATTAAGGATAGGCTTTAAGACATAAAGTAACTTTCTCTGTTGTCTCTATTTAATTTTTTTGTGTAATAAAAGCATTTTCATCTTTAGTATTTTTGTTATTGTTGTTTCAGTGATGCAGCTTGGTTTAATGAATCTTGGTTAAGCCGAATTAAAGAGGATGTTGGGGACAACTGGAGAATAAAGGTATGCAGAACAAATGGGAGAAGCACTTGATCCAAACGGTGGTCCTAAAATTAGCACTAAGCTAACCAAATATTTTTTTCAAATTAACTTCTAGTGCTTTTTATTGTGTACAGTTTGAGTTTTAACACATGCATTCTCTCATGTAACTACCATCATAATTAAATAGAAAATAGTCCTATTAACTCAAAATATGCACTTTGGGCCCATTCTTTATTAATCCTTACCCCCAGCCTTGCCCTAGGTAGCTATAGATCTCTTTTATGTCACTTTGGAGTTCATTTCTGGAATTCTGTATAAATTGAATCATAAAATGTTTACCTTTTTATCTAACTTCATTCACTCAGTATAATTTTTGAGTCTCATTCATGTTGCCTGCATTAGTAGTTATTTCTCTTTTTTGCTGAGTAGTATTTAATTAAACTGATATTTTGTGGTTTGTTTAGCTATTCACTTGTTGATGGATGTTTGAATTTTTATCATTTTTGACTATTGTGAATACAACAGCTACAAATATTCATATATGAATCTTCAGATAGATACATATTTAATTGCTCTTGGGTGAATTTCTGGGTGGAATTGCTAAGTTGTGTAAGTATGTGGTTAACCTTATAGGAAACTGCTGAACTGATTTTCTATTTTTAAGTCAGTTTAAGTAGGACATTTGTTTCATAGGATATATGATTTGTTGATACACAGTTCTTTTTTTTTTTTTTTTTGTGAGACGGAGTCTCGCCCTGTTGCCCAGGCTGGAGTGCAGTGGCCGGATCTCAGCTCACTGCAAGCTCCGCCTCCCGGGTTTACGCCATTCTCCGGCCTCAGCCTCCCGAGTAGCTGGGACTACAGGCGCCCGCCACCATGCCCGGCTAGTTTTTTGTATTTTTTTAGTAGAGACGGGATTTCACGGTGTTAGCCAGGATGGTCTCGATCTCCTGACCTCGTGGTCCGCCCGTCTCGGCCTCCCAAAGTGCTGGGATTACAGGCTTGAGCCACTGCGCCCGGCCGATACACAGTTCTTAACTGAATTACTGTGCTAATAATATGCTAATAACTGATCTTTAATGATGTTTCCTTTTCTTTTTCTGCTATTGGTTATTTGTGTCTTTTGAATGTATTTTCCTTGATAAGTCTGGGTAGATGTTTTTCAGTTTTACTTATTTATTTTCTAAAGGATTAGCTTATGTTTTCTATTCCATTGATTTTTCTCTCTGATTTTTATTATTTCCTTTCTCTCACTTAATCTGTTCTTTTTCTTGCTTCTTAAGATGGAAACTTAAATAATCAACTTTAAATCCTTTTTTCCCCTAGTATTAAGCAGCATCTTAGCCATATCTCACATATTTTGACAGACTGTTATTTTGTTTTCATTCAATTCAAAATATTTGGTAATTTCCCTTGTGTTTTCTCCTTTGACCTATGAGTAAATTAGAAGTAGGTATTCAAATTCAAAATATTTGAGGATTTTCTAGTTGCCTTTCTTTTTTTTTTTTTTTTTTTTTTTTTTTTGAGAGGGAGTCTCGCTCTGTCGCCCAGGCTGGAGTGCAGTGGCCGGATCTCAGCTCACTGCAAGCTCCGCCTCCCGGGTTTACGCCATTCTCCTGCCTCAGCCTCCGAGTAGCTGGGACTACAGGCGCCCGCCACCTCGCCCGGCTAGTTTTTTTTTTTTTTTTTTTTTTTGTATTTTTTAGTAGAGACGGGGTTTCACCGTATTAGCCAGGATGGTCTCGATCTCCTGACCTCGTGATCCGCCCGTCTCGGCCTCCCAAAGTGCTGGGATTACAGGCTTGAGCCACCACGCCCGGCCGCCTTTCTTTTATTTATTGGTTTCTAATAGATCTGAGAACATGCTCTTTATTGAGAAGTTATTTTATATTTATTGAGTCTTATTTTATGACTGAACTTATGGTCTGTCTTGGTGAATGTTCCATGTGTATATGAAAACAGCATGCATTCTACAGTTGTTATAGAATTTGTCAAGTTTATTGATAGTGGTATTTTTCACATCTTTATTGATATTTTCTCTTATTATCCTATATGTTTGGTATGGTATAGACTCTGAAGAGGGCCCTTAAATCTCTAGTGATGATTTCGATTTTGTTGATTTCTCCTTTGCATTTTTTTGTTTTTTACTTCATGTATTTTGAATTTTTGTTATTAAGTTTATTACACACTATATTTCTTATGTGTTCTTGAATGAATTCACTTATTATTAAATACTTTTCTTTATCCCTGGTAATATTCTTTTATTTGAAATCAAATTTGTCTAATACTAATGTAGCCACTACAGATTTTTTATGATTGTATTTTTCATTAGTATTTCTTTTTCCATTCCTTTAATCTGCCTATGTCTTTTTATTGAAAGTGTTTCACGTGGACACCTAATAGTTGGGTCTTATGATTTTATCCAGTTTGACAATCTCTATTTGATTCTTTATTGTAAAAAACTTATTTCTTATGTTCATGTTTTTGTTCAAATCCTTGAACATCTTTAAACTAGAAGTTTTAACATTGTCTCTCAATTCTTTTATCTTTCATTTCTGAACCCATGTGTATTGACTGAGTTTTCTCTTAATTTTGGTCCCCATTTTTCTGCTTTCTGTGTAGTAATTTTTTAATTTTATGCAAGATATTATGAATTTTATTACTGAGTGCTGATTTTTTTTTTCAGTTGGAATCATTTTTAATATTTAAATACAAAAAGTGAGCACTGACTTCTATTGTTTTAAACACACGCACAGGTCTAACAACCAAACTGTGCAGGGGAAATGAACTCCTGATCTGTCTTCCACAGTCCCCATTCTGTGGCTGAAGCTGCAGCCAGCCTCCCTCCTCTCGTGCATAGGGATTCATAGTGGCCACTTTACACTACAGGTGTAATGCATTTTGTCTTTCACATTGCATGCATATCCCTCCCCAACAGCTCCATTCTTTAAAAAAAAAAAAATTAAAAAATAAAAAAGGCAATCGTTAATGGTCAGGGGCAAATCCCTCCCACTGTCATCGGTTCCTACCCACAAGGGGAAGGTGACATCTTCCAGTTAGGAGCAATTTGGTGAAAGGAGTGGGGTGGCCAGAGCAGGAATAGCCGTCTGCATGGCTGCACTCTGGTATCAGAGTGAAGATAGAAGTAAGGATAGTGTGGAGGGCACAGTTGCAAGTTGAGTCTTTCCATGAGACAGTGTGGGGAGAATTCTCCCCACCAGGTTTAGATAGATCAGTGTGCCAAAGTTAAAAAAAAAATCCAAATAATCAGCAGTTCAAACACTTGAATTTCAAACTTATCCCACTGGGACAGCTCAAACAGCAGTAACAATCTAGATCTTTCCAGGAAGTGAGGGTAGAGCCCCTGGCTTTCCTCCTGAGAGCCCTGTGTTAGGTCCTAGAAGTATCTACTGCTGCTGCAGTTGCTGCTGTTGCTCCATTTGCAACTTCTCAGTCTCAAAGACAATGGGAAGAACCAGGATCATAAAGGAAGTGGTCCCAATCCACGAGGCTGCCCTGGAAAATCTGTACATTTTTTGAGCCACAAAGAGGGAAAGATCAAAAGTGGCTCCGACCGCGGACCGGGCCCTCTCTGGAAACATCTCTGTCAGGCCCCATAGTCTCTCTGACAGGGTCTCAACTAGCTCCTCATGGTCGTCCTCCTCCAGCTCCTCCTCAGGCTTCTCCGCGTCGCCTTTCGGGAGCAATTCGTCCGGGGACTGGGGTTCCCCGGCACCGGCAGCAGCAACGGCGGCAGCCATGACTGAGTGCTGATTTTTGAAGTTTTGTTTTGTTTTTCCAAGACAGAGTTTCGCTCTTATGCCCAGACTGGAGTGAAGTGGTGCAATCTTGGCTCACTGCAACTTCCGCCCCCCAGGTTCAAGTGATTCTCCTGCCTCAGCCTCCCAAATAGCTGGGATTACAGGTGCCCGCCACCACACCTGGCTAATGTTTGTATTTTTAGTAGAGATAGCATTTTGCCATGTTGGCCAGGCTGCTCTTGAACTCCTGACCTCAGGCGATCCACCCACCTGGCCTCCCAATTAAGTATATTCTTTTGAGGAGTGTTGAATTTTGTTCTTGCAAGCAGCTAAGGTACTTGGCATCGGTTTGATCCTTGAAAGGCCTATTTTTGCCTGTGGTGGGGGCCAGAGCTAAAGTTATTCTTTCCTTTAGGACTAAGTTAGACCCATTACTAAACTGTGACCTTTTTGGCGTCTTTAGTGAATGCTTTGTGCATGTAGCATGGTGTCTTCATTCCAGCTAGTGAGAATTTCAAAAATCTTTTGGCCTATGCAGTCTTTGGGAATGTTCAGTTTATAGTTCCCTGGATTGTTATTTCTTTGGAAAGAACATTGAGTTTCACCCATCCACATGCAAACTGGTATTTAGCCAAAGAGTCAAAGGAACCATTTTACACAAATCTCCAGAGCTCGCTCTTTCCATAGCTCCCATCTTTTCATCTGTCTGCCCTGCAAATTCAAACTGCCCAGGCCTTCCAGAACTTCTGATGTCTGTCTTTTCAGTCAGTGAGAACAGCAGGCTTGGTTTGGTTTCCACTTCCCTACGCTGTAGTCTGAAAATTGCCTCAGGACAGCTTGTACTAGTGTAGGGCTCATTTTCTGTTTGTTTTCGTTCTTTCAGAAAGCAGAGTTCTGTACTACTTGTGCTCTAAAGCTTGAAAACAATTGTTTAATGTATTTTGTCTTGTTTTCTAATTATTAGTGACAGGAGAGAAAATCAAAACCCAGTTAACTTGCTCATGACCGGAGGTGGACATGCCCATATATAAATTTTTAAAGTTGTCCCTTGGGTTCATTGTGCCGCACTTTAAATAGAATCACCCTACTTAACTAAACACTGATTAAATCTCTGATGGTTAAAAAGCATCGTGTGTTTGTATTTACAGAACTCTATTATAATGTTTTTGTTGTCCTTTTTAATTAGGGGAGAATTTTTATTGTCTTTCATGCTGGCATAACTTTTCTTTCATTATTAATCTGAAATAAGAATCTCTTATTTTTTTCACGTTAGGCCAGTAATTTAAAGAAGGTTCTTCAAGGAATTATGAGTTATTATCATGAGGTATGAAAAACATCTGACTTTGTTTAAATGCAAAATGCTATATGAAAATTACTTTAAGACTGAAAAATCACTTGTTTTTTTTGCTTATAATATTTTACTGGAATGTAAGTCATAATTGGAGCATGTTTTATTGCCATTTTTATGGAATACTCATTTGTGAAAATGAACAAGTTTAAGCTTAGATATATTGATTTGTAAGATAACATTGCTTAGGTATTGATACTCCCCAAATTGATTATTTTCAAGTAGAATTACCTTCATCTTTAATATAATTTGATTTTGTGCAATACTATAAAGTAGACTTTAATTGAAGTAATTTTCTATTTAAAGCATTATTTTGACATTTCTTCCTAGTGTAAACAATAGCAAAGACATCACTGAGATTATGCTCATACAAGTAAGTTGGAAAAAATGCAAAATGAAAGTAGTATTATAAAGTCACTTTAGATAGTACATTAGTAAAACAGTTTGTTTTTTTCTTATTCAGCATCATAACAAGTTCTCTAGTAGGGTGTTTGATATGAGTTTATTGCTTAATGATGGGCAGCTTTTGAATGACTTTTCCATTGAAGAATTTTTGTTTCTATTTTTTAAAGTTGTCACACAATTAAATTTGTAATTTCTCCCAAAAATGTTTAATACTCTCTAAAAATTTTCAATTTACTGAATACCTAAAACTAATTTTGAAACTTTTTTAATGCCAAGAACCATTTTAATCAGGTAAAAAATAAGAAAAAGAAAGATAAGACCAGGAAAAAAAATTAATCCACTAGATTTGTTGTTCATTTGTAAAAGTGCAGTGGTTTACATTGTGTTTCTCTGTTAATTGATTATATATGAAAATATTATGAATATTCTTTGGCTTAACATAAGCTTGTTATTTAATGGACAGGAATAAGTTTTGTCATAGTAGACTAGGCCAAGTGCTTCTTAAATTAAATTCTTCTCTCTGACAGTGGAATCAAAGGATATTCGATGTGAAACCAAAAGGGAATATAGTGCTTTTGGTTGGTTACTCAGAATTTTGGGATGTTGCCTGAACATTGCTACCTGGTTTTAATCAATAATTATTGATTTGTCATTTGTTATTTTATCTTAGTTGTTTCATGAATCTGTAATTTTTCATTGTAACAGTATTAAATGTAGCAAATTATATGCAGCCGACATAAATGAGTGATCTAATTTATTTTAATATTGTAGTTTTTGGGGCAGCAGATTTCAGAAGCACTTATCCCTAATTTAAACCAAATAACCGAATGTTCAGATCCAGTGGAGCTTGGGAGGTTGCTCCAACTTATTTTAGGTTGTGCGATCAACTGTGAAAAGAAGCAAGGTAAGTGAATTTCAATTATTTGAGGATTTCTACTTTCTAGAAACAATCTACATTACTATACAAGCTAGCTAAAATGTACTATTAAAACTTGGCAGAAAGCACTCTGAAATGTAAACCAGAAGATCTGAATTCTAGCCCAACTCTGTCATTGAAAAGTGGCATACCTTGAGTGTCCTATTTGTACCTGGATTCTGATATTCATATTCAGTGGCTAAATTAAATGTATTTTAGTTTAATTAGTTTAATATATATCCAGTAAATAAGATTTAGTGGATATTCAATAAAAATTGTACTTATTCATTTGCTACATTGTGTCTATTTTACATGTAAGAACTTTATGTGGATTCAGTTTTCATAAACATTCAGCTACTAATTTGTAATTCAGGTTTCTTCAGATAACAGTCTGCTCTTTTCAGAAGCATATCTGTCCAATATATCCTCCAGATAAGTAGTCTAATGATATAAATGGAATTGATGCATTATATTGGTATATCCAAACACAGTGATCCATATTTTGCTGAGTACAAAAGGATCATATTTGGTTGCATGTAATGCTGAATGATGAACTGAACAGGCCCAGACCTCCTTCCCTTGAGGGCTTTCATCTGTTTGGGTGGTGAGACCTTTGATGCTGCTGTTGTATTGCATGATTCATCCAAACTTGTTCTTAGTACACTACCTTTATGAAAGAATAATGTTGAGTGCTTAAGTTTGCAAACTGCAAAATACTTCAAGCCAGGGCCTTGGAAAACATTCAACATTGTCTAATGAAGAAAGGATAGAAGTTGTGATAAATTTACTAACAAACTCCGAAAGGAGAAAAATAAAACAAAATACATGAAATTAATTGTAGTTTATCAATTATAAAAGGACAGTGACTAGGTGTCAGAGAATTTTTATATTAGTCCATCTCTACTACTTACTAGAAGTTTTTTTCTAGGACAAGCCAGCACTTCTCTGTAGGCTTTTATTTCTCGCTTATGAATAATGTTAAAGATCTGTATATTGGGTTTTTCATAAAAGCAGGTACGTTAGCTCATGGAAGGTTAAAACTTCTCTAAATATTTAATCGCAAATTGACAAGTAGTAATTTATTTATAAATCTAGTTATTTTTTGTTGTAATTGTGATTCTTTTTATTTTTTCATTGATTAATGCTTTGTTAATATTTTAATTGCTGGTTATTTGTAACTTATTTTTGCTTAATTAATCTTACCAAGTTTGTAAGTTTTATTAGTCTTTTTCAAAGGGCCAACTTTTGGCTTTGATTCTATTTTGTTGTTGTTGTTGTTTTTTTTTTTGAGACGGAGTCTGGCTCTGTCGCCCAGGCTGGAGTGCAGTGGCACGATCTTGGCTCACTGCAAGCTCCGCCTCCCAGATTCACGCCATTCTCCTGCCTCAGCCTCCAGAGTAGCTGGGACTACAGGCACCCGCCACCGCGCCCGGCTAATTTTTTGTATTTTTAGTAGAGACAGGGTTTCACCGTGGTCTCAATCTCCTGACCTTGTGATCCGCCCACCTTGGCCTCCTAAAGTGCTGGGATTACAGGCGTGAGCCACCGCGCCCTGCCCTTATTTTGTTTTTACTACTTAATTTTGTTGTCCTCTTTTATCTCATTCATTTGTCTTGTGAATTAATCAGCTGTTCCTATTTTAAGCTATAATTGACATTTTAAGTGGCACTTTTGCCTTAGAGTGATTATTTTGTTGTGTCCTACAAATTTTAATATTACATGTAGTATTTCCATAATTTACTTCTAAGCACTATTGAGCAATTTTGTCCCATTTAAAAAAGGAATTCGATTCCTAGATACATAACTTTTTAAAAGTTTTCACACTTTTGTACTTTGCCGTGTTAATTTATTTTTATTTTTAAATTTTTTTTTTTTGAGATGGAGTCTTGCTCATCGCCCAGGCTGGAGTGCAGTGGCGGGATCTCGGCTCACTGCAAGCTCCACCTCCCGGGTTCATGCCATTCTCCTGTCTCAGCCTCCCGAGTAGCTGGGACTACAGGCGCCTGCTACTGCGCCCGGCTAATTTTTTGTATTTTTAGCAGAGACGGGATTTCACCGTGTTAGCCAAGATGGTCTCGATCTCCTGACCCCGTGATCCACCCACCTCGGCCTCCCAAAGTGCTGGGATTACAGGCGTGAGCCACCGCGCCCGGCCGATTTTTGAAATGATTTTTGAAATGATTTCAAGGTACTAACTGCAACAATCTCAATCTTGAAAGAATGAACTCATTTGGTTAACAATACTCAGTTTATCTTGGTGAGGAAGGAAGACATATTGATAGGCAAATAACGTATTTACATGAAGGATTATCTGTGGGTAAATGAATTCTTATAGTCTGTTAATTTGATGGGTGAGGTACTACATGTAAAGGGTAGATTTTTTTCAGATTTGATTTTTTTAAATCATAGAACATATTCAAAATATAATGACACTGGAAGAGTCAGTTCAACATGTGGTCATGACTGCTATTCAAGAGGTAAGTTATATCATGTTCCTATGAGTATAAAAATCCTAAACCAAATTATATAAAACTTTTCATACTTTATGCTTTTCTTATAAACTTGCTCTTTGTTGTAGGCTTACTTACCCTTAGCTAGCGGGTCTTCCTTTTCTACCCACCAAAATATTTTAAAAGGCCTTTAAGCCCAATTTTAGTACCTTTACATTTTAAAAGCTGGTTAATAAATTAATATTGTCAAGTCTTTTTTAAATCAGTGGTCCTCAACCTTTCTGGCACCAGGGACCAGTTTTGTGGAAGACAAATTTTCCGTACAACCGGGGTGGCGGGCGGGGGGAAGGTTTTTGGATGAAACTATTCCACCTCAGATAATCAGGCGTTAGATTCACATAAGAAGTGTTCACAGTGGAGTTTTTGCTCCTATGAGAATCTAATGCTGCTGCTGATCTGACAGTGACAAGTCCAGGTAATAATGCTCTCTTGCCTGCGATCACCTCCTGTGCAGCCCAGTTTTTTTTTTTTTTTTTTTTTTTTTGAGATGGAGTCTCACTCTGTTGCTCTGTCGTCCAGGCCGGAGTACGGTGGCGTGTGATCTTGGCTCACTGCAAGTTCCGTCTCTGGGGTTCATGCCATTCTCCCGCCTCAGCCTCCCAAGTAGCTGGGACTACAGGTGCCCATCACCACGCTGGGCTAATTTTTTGTATTTTTAGTAGAGGCAGGGTTTCACCGTGTTAGCCAGGATGGTCTCTATCTCCTGACCTCGTGATCCACCCACCCTGGCCTCCCAAAGTGCTGGGATTACAGGTGTGAGCCACTGCACCCGGCCTGTGCAGCCCCTGGTACCAGTCCGTGGCCCGGGGGTTGGGGACCCTTCCTTTAAATAACTTCAACTAAGCAGGAAATGCAGGATAAACAGTCTGACCTGACAGGAGTTTTTCTTTTCTCTTTTTTTTCTGCCAGTTATGACAATCTTTCCTGAATTTTTCATTTATATATACCATATGCATTTTCAAAATGTTAGATCTGTGAGCAAATATGGTGGTACTTAGGTTTTAGAGCCAGGTAAGCTGGATTAAAGCTAGTCTAGTTATGTAAGTGGAGCCAGGAAGGATTCAGAATTAATTAATGTGATGCGGTATTGATCATCAGTAATATGTCTTTTAGAAATTGTATTGAAATTCTTCAGTACACAAGTATTTTGAATATATCTATGTATTTAAAGCACAGTTTACTTAGGTGTCCTCACTAATATGCTTGAATTTGTGTTATTAAGTTAAACCTCCAATAAAGTTTTTATCTGAATAGTGTTCTAAGAATCCTCAAATTAAGGCAAGGAAAAGCTAAATATAAATCATTTTACTATCCTTTCAAGAAAATATATTTTACTTCATAAACATCACATTGTTATACTTAATTTTATTATTTTAATTTCCAAGTTGATGAGTAAAGAAATATTGAGCTCTCCTCTGAATGATGCTGTTGGAGAATTGGAGCAACAGGTGAGTGTTTTAGTATGGAAGAAAAATGTTGAAAGCAATGTTAGGGTTTCTTTGCCAATTACTCTCATAAGGCTTACAAAAAGAGCATATACAAGAATATTTTCTTCAATGAAATTTAGTTGATTCTTCTGCAAGATCCCAATTGAATGGAAGTGGTGTTGGTCTCCAGAGGTTTTTGTGATCATGTTGAAAGAGTTGAGTGACATTGAACATTCTTTCTGACACTTGTAATGTAGTTTGGACCATGCTGTATGGTTACACAGTGAAACAGGACAATTAAAAACAAACTCTGCTAAGTTTTAATTTATCTAGTAATGTAATTTTTTTCACTGTTGCTCTCCTCTCACTTGATATTGAAGAAACAGCTCAAAGGTCCTGTATTCAAGGCTCCTTTCCTTCAGGACTGTTTTACAGGAGGAAAAGACACTCTTCTCCCATTTATAACCCAATATGGGTTATAGAAAAAAGGGTAAAAGGAAAGGCAAATGCATTGAGTACTTTTTCTGTTATATTTTTAGACACGTCTTCTTTTATGAGTGTCTCCAGTCATCCCAAGAAGTATTTCAAAAGAAAATGTTTAAAGAAATAATTTATTTAAATGTAAACATGCCATGTTTTTTTCTAAACTTTTTTTCTGTAATAAAACTAAACAATGCCTTCTCTAATACTTGTAAAAGTAATTTGCAGGGATTTACATAAAATTTACTTCTGTGGGACCATAGCCTTCAATGTTAATAAGGTCATGTAAATATAATTCACACAAAGACAACAAATTAAGACTCATTTATTATTATTATTATACTTCAAGTTCTGGGTTACACATGCAGAACATGAGATTTTATTACATAGGTATACACGTGTCATAGTGGTTTGCTGCACCCATCAACCCGTTACTTACATTAGGTATTTCTCCTAATGTTATCCCTCCCCTAACCCCCACCCCCAACAGGCCCTGGTGTGTGATGCTCCCCTCCTTGTGCCCATGTGTTCTTATTGTTGAACTCTCACTTATGAGTGAGAACATGTGGTGTTTGGTTTTCTGATCTTGCGATAGTTTGCTGAGAATGATGGTTTCCAGCTTCATCCATATCCCTGCAAAGGACAGGAACTCATCCTTTTTTATGGCTGCGTGGTATTCCATGGTGTGTATGTGCCACATTTTCTTAATCCAGTTTATCTTTGATGGACATTTGGGTTGGTTCCAAGTCTTTGCTATTGTGAATAGAGCCGCAATAAACATACATGTGCATGTATCTTTATCGTGGAATGATTTATAATCCTTTGGGGATATGCCCAGTAATGGGATTGCTGGGTCAAATGGTATTTCTAGTTCTAGGTCCTTGAGGAATCGCCACACTGTCTTCCAGAATTGTTGAACTAATTTACACTCCCAACAAAAGTGTAAAAGCGTTCCTATTTTTCCATAACCTCTCCAGCATCTGTTATTTCCTGACTTGTTAATGATCGCCATTCTAACTGGTGTGAGGTGGTATCTCATTGTGGTTTTGACTTGCATTTCTCTAGTGACCTGTGATGATGAGCATTTTTTCATATGTCTGTTGGCTGTATAAATGTCATCTTTTGAGAAGTGTCTGTTCATATCCTTTGCACATTTTTTGTTGGAGTTGTTTGCTTTTTTCTTGTAAACTTGTTTAAGTTCTTTGTAGATTCTGGATATTAGCCCTTTGTCAGATGGATAGATTGCAAAAATGTTCTCCCATTCTGTAGGTTGCCTGTTCACTCTGATGATAGTTTCTTTGGCTGTGCAGAAGCTCGTTAGTTTAATTACATCCTATTTGTCAATTTTGGCTTTTGTTGCCATTGCTTTTGGGTTTTAGACAGGAAGTTCTTGCCCATACCTATGTCCTGAATGGCATTGCCCAGGTTTTCTTCTAGGACTTTTATGGTCCTACGTCTTACCTTTAAGTCTTTGATCCATCTTGAGTTGATTTTTGTATAAGATGTAAGGAAGGGGTCCAGTTTCAGTTTTCTGCATATGGCTAGCCAGTTTTCCCAACACCATTTATTAAATAGGGAATCTTTTCCCTATTGCTTGTGTGTGTCAGGTTTATCAAAGATCAGATGGTGGTAGATGTGTGGTGTTATTTCTGAGGCCTCTGTTCTGTTCCATTGTTCTATATATCTGTTTTGGTACCAGTACCATGTTGTTTCTGTTACTGTAGCCTCGTAGTAAAATTTGAAGTCAGGTAACGTGATGCCTCCTGCTTTGTTCTTCTTGCCCACAATTGTCTTGGCTACGTGGGCTCTTTTTGATTCCATATGAAGTTTAAAGTAGTTGTTTCCAGTTCCATGAAGAAAGTCAGTGGTAGCTTGATGGGGATAGCATTGAATCTATAAATTACTTTGGGCAGTAAGGCCATTTTCATGGTATTGATTCTTCCTATCCATGAGCATGGAATGTTTTTCCATTTATTTGTGTCCTCTCTTATTTCCTTGACCAGTGGTTTGTAGTTATCCTTGAAGAGGTTCTTCACATCCCTTGTAAGTTGTATTCCTAGTATTTTATTCTCTTATTAGCAATTGTGAATTGGAGTTCACTCATGATTTGGCTCTCTGTCTGTTATTGGTGTATAGGAATGCTTGTGATTTTTGCACATTGATTTTGTATCCTGAGACTTTGCTGAAGTTGCTTATCAGCTTAAGGAGATTTTGGGCTGGTATGATGGGGTTTTCTAAATATACAATCATGCAAACAGGGACAATTTGACTTCCTCTCTTCCTATTTGAATACCCTTTATTGCTTTCTCTTGCCTGATTGCCCTGGCCAGAACTTCCAATACTATGATGAATAGGAGTGGTGAGAGAGGGTATCTTTGTCTTGTGCCAGTTTTCAAAGGGAATGCTTGCAGGTTTTGCTCATTCAGTATGATATTGGCTGTGGGTTTGTCATAAATAGCTCTTAATGTTTAGATACATTCCACTGATACCTAGTTTTTTGAGAGTTTTTAGCATGAAAGGCTGTTGAATTTTGTTAAAGGACTTTTCTGCATCTATTGAGATAATCATGTGGTTTTTGTCATTGATTCTGTTTATGTGATGGATTATGTTTATTGATTTGTGTATGTTGAACCAGCCTTGCACCCCAGGGATGAAGCCGACTTGGTCATGGTGGATGAGCTTTTTGATGTGCTGCTGGATACGATTTGCCAGTATTTTGTTGAGGATTTTCACATCAATGTTCATCAGGGACATTGGTCTAAAATTCTCTTTTTTTGTTGTAAGACTCATTTGTTAATAGGTAAATATAAAAAATAATTTCCCATATCAGTGTATATGTGTGTTGTGAGAAGAGTATATTTTTTCTATTTTTCTATATTTGTGTCAAAACACCATTTACTAAGATTTAGGACATTTTGTATTTCAGCTTAAAAAAGCCTTGGAAGAACTTCAGGAAGCACTAGCAGAAAAAGAAGAACTGAGGCAAAGATGTGAAGAATTGGATATGCAGGTACGGGAAAAAACCCTGAAGTGAGAAAAACTTCCTCTTTAAGTTTACAGAAGTTTTTTATTGTAATTAATTAGTTGGCACTATGTTTTATAGATTAGGTTTCACTTCATGGAGGGAACATTAAAAGGATTTCTTATAGGCTTGAATATTCAAGCATGAATTTCATAAATACTTTTCTCTGATAGTTGAAATTTGCTGGCTTAACTTTCTTTGAGAAAATCACTCTACTAATTGTAGAATTTCAACTGTTTAGATAAGGACTCCATTTTCATTTTTGTAAAATGGGAAAATTAAAGTTTCTACTTCATATTGTATATGTGAATATTAAATAGAGGTAATTTATTAAAGTATTAAGTGGTGCCTGACACTTCCCCCACCAATACATTAAAGTATATGTTCATATATATGTATGTAGTCACTTACGGCAAGTTTTTGCTAACATGTATGTATATATGAACATGTGTGGTTATAATCTTATATGCACATGTATGTTAAAATGAACTTGGCATGAGCAAGAATAGTTAATGGTTAAGAGGTTAGATTGTCAAACCAGACTACCTACATTCAGTACCTGGTTATATTACTAGCTGGTTATGTGCTCCAGGCACATTACTTAATTATTCTGTACTTCAGTTTTTTCTTTTGAGAAATGAAGTGATGATAGCATATATCTCCCAGAGTCGTCCTGAGGGTTAAATGAGTTCATATATATAGCACTTAGAGCCTGGCATGGAAGTGCTATGTATATTGTTTGCATATGATGTTACTGTTACATCAAAATACAAATGTGCATATTATGCAATAAGTCTAGAAAAAGGTGTACAGAAGGTTAAGTGTACCTTCATAATATGCTGTATGTAAATGGCATTTTTTTGTTTAAATAATGAGCTAAATTTGTAGTTGATTCTCTGAAAAGTGTAAGGGCAAGGAGCAAAGGTGTAGTAGTAGTATCCTTGCTAGAGGAAGTAAATATCTAAAATGACAGGGCTGGATAATGCTTCTAACCCTCAAGCATTTGCAAATAAGGAAAAGAAAAAGACTTGGTTAGGGTGACTAGTCACTTAGTGCAGTGGGAGCACTGGAATTCAGGTCTTCTAAATTCATCTGTAGAAACCAGTCCTCTGTATTTGAACGAAGTAAGTGTCTCAAGTAGGGGAAATTTAATCTGTTCTCCTTCGCACCTTTCCTAACTGCACATTGTAACATACACCTTCAAACACATGCAAAGTACCTGAAATGTGTTCATTTTAAATAGGATCATATTCACCCTGTAAAATACTTCATAGGAAGATTGAGCCATTCAGATATTACCATTCTCTCGTAGGATCTAAGTACAGTCTTCTGAGAAATTCTTATTCAATAAAGAACACAAAATTCCACATTTAAAGATTTGCGTGTTTGTAACAAATAATGAAGGGTATATGATCTGGTTTTAGGTGAAAAGTGCAGAAATCCCAAACAGAGAGAGACAGAGGTAGGTGCAGATTGAACTTATCACCATGAGAGCTTGCTGCAGGAGATGCCTGACCAGCGCTGAGTCATGGTTCTAGGGTGGGAACAACGAATGTGCCTGTCTGGCACCCTCCTTACTCATGTCTGTGCCAGAAATGCCTCTGGAGCTACATTGAGGCATACGGATAGGAGCAAGATTGGTTATTCACCAGGTGTTCAAAACTAAAATTTGCCCTTGGTGTTATTCTGTTTTAGAAGAGTCCTACCCAGTTTTGATGACTGAGGGTGTTGTTTTTCCTCTGTCAGTCATTTTTTGACAGCCCCTACACTCAAGCTAGAATGAGATATTTTCTTCTTTGTGCCCTACCCTTACCCTATAGTGTGCTTCTATCAAAGCACCTTCAACATCTTTTACATAATTGTTTATATTTCTACTGTAAGGGTCTTAAGGGCAGAAACTCTTTATTCTTTTTTGTATCTGAATCATTTTGAATTATTATGCATAGCAGGTAATAGTAGTCATTAAACAGTTTACATAATAGGCATGGGTGCATGCATTGAATTTAGGAACAGAAAGTTATTTCTTTATATTGTCTGCCCAGGAACAGTTTCCCAGACTTTGTATTTCTCATTTAGAAGACAGTAACTTGCCTATATACTATGTTCAGGGCAATCATTTGATGTTAATTTCCTATTCTTTGTGTCGTGTAGTCATATTTACATAACTGGATTGAATTGCATGTTTTGAAAATATGGATAGCAAACTTGTTCAGTAATACACTGGAAATCAGAAAAGGTTAATCAATGGTTTTTCAAACTAATTCTTAATCATATGTAAAACTTCTGGCCTTATGAAAAGACACAGCCTTAGCTATGCATTTTTAAAGATGTTTTCAAATGGAAAAGAAGTAGAACCAGGAGAGAAAATCACGCATGTTTTAAAAATATGAGTTAAAAAAGTTGCTCCAGGTATTGATATTGATGTGGTTCTATACTAAGATGTTTTTATTCATTTTAAATCATAAGCAAACAGTTTAAATGTGCAAATGGAAACAGCTTAGCTTTTTGTTATTGATTCATTAATCAGATATGCTTATTTCTTGAATATGTGATGTGTGACTGACAATTTTATACTCTAAACCTATCATGATAACTTTGAACATACGTGTGTATATTTTGGCTTAGTAGGTGACGTCATTCTATAAATTAGTTTATACCTAAAAGGGGAGACAAATTAATTTTTTGAAGTTTCATTTGTGCATCCAATTTTAGAGACTTGAAAACATTTTCTTCCCCAAACAAAGGCAGGCATAGCATTTTAAAGATATAGTTACTTTATTTTCTCCATATGTGTATTGATTTGATTTCTTTTGTTTGACTTAAACGTCCTAGACTCTGAATTCTACATTCAGAAGGATCCTTAGAACTCATCTAGTATGACAGACCAAGCTATTTAATGGCTTAGTCAGATCTAAAATCTGAACTCTAGACTCTAATAAGAGTTTTTATTTGTTTGTTTTTTCTACTGGTGCATATGTGTGTGTGTTTGTTTCTTAGGTGACTACACTTCAAGATGAAAAGAATTCTCTGGTTTCTGAAAATGAGATGATGAATGAGAAACTTGACCAGTTGGATGGCTCTTTCGATGATCCAAACACAGTGGTTGCAAAAAAGTATTTTCATGCACAGTTACAACTAGAACAATTACAGGAAGAAAACTTCAGGTAGCATTTTTAATGGAAATCATTTTATGGAGTTCTGTCTATTATATTAGTAGCAAAAAGTCACAGTATTAACAACTAATTACTAAGCTTTGTTAAGCATCTTTAGGATACTGATTAAGCTCCTGAAAATACCAAATGGTATAAGTGGTTCCTGCTCTCACAGGGCTAAGATTCACTTACGAAGTGAGAGATACACATAAAAACAAAACCATTTAAATACATGTTAAGGACCAAATCAAGGCCACAGGAAAGCCAATAGGAGTTCAAGGGAGTGATTGCTGAAACCTGGGGAGAATTGGAAGTTTCCTAAATAGGATAGGTAACCCTGTAATAAATGGAAAAAATGTAAATCGTAAGCCAAGTAGATGCTTTTCATTTTAACTTGTATATTCTTTAACAAAATCATGTATTCTTACCTTTAATAAACATTGATTATCTTTTGTGTGTTTACCACTGAGCCTTGAACTGGAAGACCTTGAGAACAGGCACTTTAATTGTACTATATATTTTTTTGTTACTTAATTTGGATATAACTTCAAACTCACAAAACAAGTTATAAGAATACTACAAGGAACTTCTTTACACCTTTTACTCAGGTTCAACATTTATTTTCCAGTTTTCTCCATTTGCTTTAGCAGTCTCTGTATATAATCATATAATTTGCATATTTTAATCTGGGCCGTTTAAGAATGAGGACATTCTCTTATAAGCCACGTTATTTTCACATTATTGTGAAAAATGATATAACCATTAAAATTGGGATCTTTTTCTGGACTCTTATTTCATTTCTGTTAGTAAATTTATGCCTATATGACACTATATTAATTACTGTGGTTAGAGTATGACTTTTGAGATCTGGTAGTGTAAGTATTCCAATTTCGTTCTTTCTTTTCAAAATTTGTTTTGGCTATTCTAAGTCTTTAGCATTTTCCCATAAAATTGAGAATCAGCTAGTCAGTTTCTATTAAAAACCTTTTCAGGATTATGATTTGGGTTGTATAATTGATATCTTATAGAAAATTCCTATCTACGAATGTGGTCTCATTTATTTAAGTATTTAATTTCACTCAGCAGTGCTGCTTGGGTATAATTTTATACCCAAGTATTTTATGTTTTTGATGCTATTGTAAATGCAAATTCAGAATTATTGTGAAAATTTGCTGCTAATCTGTAGTAGATGTATAATTATATATTGAAACTTTGATCTTACATCCTGAAACTTGTATCTTAAATAGATTGAAACTTTTATATCTTGCAGAGTTTTTAAATTCACTTATTGAGCTGGTAATTTGTTTAGATTAAAAAAAAGTCCATTCCTGCTGCTTTAACAAAATACCTTAGACAGGGTAATTTGCCAACAGTGGAAATCTACCACTCACAGTTCTGAAGACTGGGAACTCCAAAATCAAGGCACCAGCAGATTCAGTGTCCGTTTGAGGGATCCAAGATAGTTTCTTCTTGCTGAATCCTTAGGTTCCTTTAACCTCTTTCATAAGAGCACTAATCCCATTAAAGGGGACAGAGCCCTCATAACTTAATCACTTCCCCAAAAGCCCCACCTCTTAATACCACCACAGTGGGGATTAGGTTTTAACATGAATTTTAGAAGAATACAGACTACGGAATCTATAGTCATTTAATCTATTAATAGAACTTTACGCCTTCCTTTCATTATTTCTGTCTTGTATTTATTTTCCTTGCCTTATTGCAAGAGCAGCCATCATTGCTTTTTTCCTGGTCTTAGAGGGATCATGTGCAATTAGGATCCATCAACTATGGTGTTAACTGTAGAGTTTTTCAATGTGCTTTTTGTCAGATTGAGGAAATTCCCCTTGTTTCCACCTTGCTAAAAGGTTTTTGTTTTTTGTTTTTGTTTTTTCAATCATGATTGGGTGTTGATTTTTGTCTGATGATTTTTCTGCATCTTGAAAAGATGGTGTAGTTTTTCTTTTTCATTCTTTTAATATATTGATTGATTTTTGAATGTTAAAAACCTACATTCTGGAGATAAACCACTTTGTTCATATTTTATTCTATGTATGACTAGATTCAGTTAATAATTTAAAATAATTTTTATAACTGTCTTTATAATAGATATTGATCTAACTTTTGTCTCTTGTCATGTCTTGTTCAGGATTTGTTATCAGACTTCTGCATCTTACAGAATAACTGAGGCATATTCTCTTTTATTTTCTGAAAGAGTTTATGTAAAAACGTTATTTCTTTCTGAAATTTTTATACAGTTTATCAGTAACACAATTTGGACCTATGGTTTTCTTTGTGAGTGGATTTTTACTGACAAATTTAATTTCTTTAATGGTCATGGGGCTTTTCAGATTTCCTATTTCATCTTGTGTCAGTTTGGTGAGTTGTATTTTTTAGTATATATGTTTATTTAAGTTGTTGAACTTATTGACATGAAGTTGTTCATAATATTCTCTTCTTATCCTTAAAATTCAGTGTATATGTTTATTTAAGTTACTGAATTTATCGACATGAAGTTGTTCATAATATTCTCTTTTTATCCTTATAATGACTGTGGCAGATGTGATGATACATACTCTTTTACATTCCTGATATTGCTTGGGTTTTCTTTCATTTTTCTTGATCACTCTTGCTAGAGGTTCATCAGTTTTCTTAATACTTCAAACTTCCTTTATTGACTTTCTATATTATTGGTTTTAGATTACTTTCTTTGAATTTATGTTTCTCTTCTTTCTCTAGCCTCTTAAAGTTGAAACTTAGATCATTGATTTTAAGCCTTTCTTTCTTTCTAACATAAACCTTTAAAACTGAGAGACACTGGTTTAGTGTTGTCCCCCAAATTTGATTGCTTGTCTTTTTGTTATTGTTTAGTTTGAAACATTTTCTAAATTCCATTGTGATTTTTTTTCTTGACTTGTGGGTTATTTAGGAATGGGTTGTTTAATTTACAAAGATTTAAAGCTTTTCTAGACTTATTGCGATTGATTTCTAATTTAATTAACCTTTATTATTAGAGAATATGTTCCATGATATTTCAGTCTTTTGGTATGTATTGATACATGTTTTATTCATCATCAAATATTTTATTGTATTGAGTGTTATGTATGCATTTGCATATATATTCATGCAAGTTATAATCTAATTATGTAATTATAACAAATCATAGAAGTTACAAATACTTACTTTTTTATTTGTTCAAGGCTTGAAGCTGCAAAAGATGATTACCGTGTTCACTGTGAAGAACTTGAAAAGCAGCTAATCGAATTCCAGCATAGGAATGATGAACTGACTAGTCTTGCGGAAGAAACAAGAGCCCTGAAAGATGAAATAGATGTTCTTAGGTATGGCATGTCTTAAAAAATATAATTATGCCATTTCTGAGCTATTTAGTCAATTCAAGTATTTCATATTTTAATCAGGGATTCATAGGATTATTCCTGTATGTCAAGTATTGATCAGTTTTTAATCCAGGCTGATAGTTTTAACTTCTTTTATGTTTGTTGTTTGGGCTTGCAGTTCATGGATAATACTCAGTTCTTCTGAAGACATTTTCACATTAGAACCCATAAATCCAAAATGAGACCATTAATTAAAATTTTATAAACGGAGTACTTATAGATATGTTTAACTTGACTTGCTTGTACCTATCACATTTTGTGAAATTTTTGTGTAAGGAAATGTATTCTCAATCCATATTTTGACATTTGATAAACTATAGATCAAATATAGGCAAGAATCCTAACTTTCTTTTAGAGAGGATTGTCATTTGGCAATATGAAGTTTATATTTACTTTTTTCTTATGAAATGTTAGTGAACAGTCTGTCCACGTGATCTTTATATTTTTTTGTTAATTTTTCTTAATTATTTTTTGTAGTTCCTAATACGCATTTGAAACAAAATTTGTGTAATCATTAATTTGGACCTGCTTGTGATAGTGAAGTGATTTGGTTTACTTGTTTGTTTATTTATATATTTAAGTCAGGTAAGCACATCTCCAAAGGGAAGTGCTTTCCCTGACAAGTTTATAAATTTAGTCAACTTCCTAAATACAGTAAGTCAAATACTTTGAAGGAAACTATGCTGAATGTTACACACAAAGGAAGGTTGGCCTATAAGCTGCAGAGCAGCTGAGTTGTTCAATTTTATGTACAAAATTATTATTTTTATTCATTATGCTAATACATGAAATAGTTTGATAATTTAGTGTGTCAGATGTGAAGCATTTTTATTTTGATAGCTTTATACCAAAGAGGTTGAACTTTAAATGGATTTAGGCTGGAGTCTGTTTCCAAAGTTCTCACAATGTTTACAGTGTCCTCACTCATTCTCATTTGCTTTTCTTTTTTCTTTTTTGTGATAGTTTGGAAGATTCATTTTACAGCCAAAGTAAAATTATGAGTATATACTAGTTTATATACAGTAATGCTTAGTCTTTATTATTATAGGGCTACCTCTGATAAAGCAAATAAACTGGAGTCAACAGTTGAGATATATCGTCAGAAGCTACAAGATCTGAATGACCTTCGCAAGCAGGTGAAAACTTTACAGGAAACTAACATGATGTATATGCATAATACAGTCAGTTTAGAAGAAGAATTAAAAAAAGCAAATGCAGCACGTACACAATTAGAAACATACAAAAGGCAGGTAAGAAACATCTTAATTTTTAATCGATAAAATTGTAAGAGTTTGTTATTCCTTTTGATTTCTTAAGAATGGTAAAGAAATTGAGAAGCATTCCATGTAATAAACTATGAACTTACTCTGATGAATTTCTTTCTTTAATGTTAATTCAAGGATTGATAATTGAGTTTGAGTTATCTGGGTCTTTTACCTTTTAACTACCTTCTGAAATTATTTTTTCTTTTGAGATTTTATTGTTTATTAGCATTTCTGGTAAGCAGGGTTAATGCCTTAGAGAATGGAGCTGTAACCTGAAATACTCGTTTTGCTGTTTACTAAGTAACATTAGAAGGCTGACTTTTAATTTTTTTGGCTAAACTATTTGATTAATTTTATGTTAATTCTTGTCTATATGTTATTTTCCACAAGTATTTAGAATTAGACTGCAATTTTAGTATAGATATTTTATTCCTAATCAGTTTTTCATTTACTTAATTCTGAAAGACTATTGAGATTTATGCACTTATATACTTTTAAGGACTTTTTTTCCTTTTGTTTCTGACATTAGGTTCAAGATCTTCATGTTAAACTTTCCTCTGAATCCAAAAGGGCAGACACACTAGCGTTTGAAATGAAACGACTTGAAGAAAAACACGAAGCTTTACTTAAGGAAAAAGAGGTAAACAAAGATATAATTGATAAGGAATATTTCATTGTTCTTTTAGTTTTGTAATGCCCTTGCTGTTTCTATAATGGTGGTGATGTCTACCAGTTCTGTCTTCCTCCAAATTGAATTTTTTGACATAGAAGTGTCTTGTAAAAATGACTTACATCTTCATTCAATTTTTAAAGTTTTCTTCACAATGGCAGATGAAATGATAGAGCCAAGGTCATAAGTCTCAATGAATATTTTCTGATTCTAGTCTGTCAGTTGCTTGGGATCAAAGACCATAGATAATAATTTTGTGTTGGCTTTATTAAGATTTAATTGACATACCATAAATGTCACCTAAGGTATACAAGTCAGTGGTTTTTAGTATATTTACAGAGTTGTATTACCATCATCATAATCATACTTTAGAACACTGCCATCACTCTAAAAAGAAACCTCATGTCGGTCACCATTTACCCTGCACTCTAATCCTCTCAGCCCTACTCTTAGCAACTGTTAATCTACTTGTTGTCTACAGATTTTCCTAGTCCTTCTAGAATATGTAATCATACACTTGGTGATTTTTGTGACTGACTCTTGCAAGGTTCATCTGTGTTGTAGCATGTATTAGTGCTTTATCCTTTTTATTGCTGAATAATGCCCCATTGTATGGATATACGGCATTTTGTTTATCCATTCACGCATTTATGAACATTTGGGTTGTTTTTGATTTTTGGCTGTTACGAATAATGCTGCTATGAATGTTTATGTGCAAATTTTTATTTAGATATATTTTCATTTTTCTTGAGTGTATAGGCAGAAATGATATTGATGGGTCATATGGTAACCATGCTTAACTTCACATCTTTATCAACACTATTATCTTTTTGATTTTAGCTATCCTAGTGGATATAAAATGGCATATCATTGTGTTTTTGATTTGCATTTCTCTACTGACTAATGTTGAGCATCTTTTTTGTGCTTATTAGTCATTTGTATATCTTCTTTGGAAAAATGCCTCTTCAAATCCTTTCCCCATGTTTTACTTAGGTTATATGCTTTTTAATTATTGAATTGGAATAGTTTTTGTATATTCTAGATACAAGTTCCTTGTCAGGTATATGATTCGCAATTTTTTTTTCTATTCTATGTGTTGTCATCCCACTTTCTTGATGATGTAGTTTGCAGCACCAAGTATTACATTTTGATGAGATCAGAGTTACTTGTTTTTCCTTTTGTTGCTTGTCCTTTTTGGGTGATGTTTCTAAAAAAAAAACATTGTGTAACCTAAGGTACAAGGATTTATCCTGTGTTTTTCATTTAAACAGTTTTATGGTTTTAGCTCCTATATTTAATCTGCGATCCATTTTGTATATGGTGTGAGGTAGGCATCTGGCTTTATTCTTTTGTGTGTTGATATCCAGTTGTCCCAGTACCACCAGTTGATAAAACTATTCTTACTACATCGAATTGCTTTGGTATTTTTGTTAAAAATCACTTGGCCATCATACTTTAATAGTGTATACATGTCATTATACATTAATGAAAATTCACAGGGTGTATAACAAAAAGAGTAAACCACAGTATAAATGATGGACTTTAGTTAATAACATGTATCAACATTGGCTCATCAATTCTAACATATTACCACACAAATGCAAGATAGTAATAATAGGGGAGACCAGAGTGAGAAGAGGGTGAGAGGAATATAAAGGAACTCTGTATTTAATTTTTCCAAAAACCTAAAACTGCTTAGAAAATAACTTCTATTAATAATTTAAAAGGTTTAAAAAAATCACGTGATCATAAATGTAAGGGTTTATTTGAGGTCTTTTAATGGTTTATTATTGGTCTTTATGTCTAATCTTATGCTACTACCACACTCATATATTGATTATTGATTACTGTAGTTTTGTAGTTAAGTTTTGAAATTGGAAAGGGTGAGTTTTCAAACTTTATTCTTCTTCAAGGCTGTTTTTGTTATTCTGACTCCCAAGCATTTTCACGTGAATCTTAAAATCAGTTTGTCAACTCTGGCAAAGAAAAAAAAAAAGGCAGCTGAGATTTTTGTAAGAACTTCGTGACCTGTAGATTAATTTAGAAATGTTGCCACTTAACAGTATTAATTTTCTGATCCATGAATGTGGGATATCATTTCATTTATTTAGATCGTAAGTGTCCTTCAACAATGTTTTGTAGTTTTCAGTGTGCAAGACTGGCACCTTTTAAACATGTATTCCTAAGTGTTTCATTGTTTTTGTTGTTATTTTAAATAAAATTCTTTTATCAAGATCATTTTTGGGTTTGTTAACTGCTAATATATAGAAATTTAATGGAGTTTTGTGCATTGATCATGAATCTTCCAGACTTGTTGAATTTGTTTACTAGTTATAGTTTTTAGGTAAGTTTCTCAGGATTTTCTATATATAAGATTAGGATGTCTGCAAATAGAATTGGTTTTACTTCTTCATTTGCAATCCTGATACTGTTTATTTTTCTTGCTAAATTGTACTGGCTAGAATTGTCAGTACAATGTTAAATAAAAGTGGAAAGAACAGATATCATTCTTTAGGTTCTGATCTTAGGGGAAGAGCATTGGATTTTTCACCATTATGTATGATATTAGCTGTGAGTTATTTGTTTTCATTTTTGTTTTTGGATGCCCTCTGTAAGGTTGAAGAAGTTTCCTTCTATTTGTAGTTTGTTGCATTCTGTTATAAAAGAGTATTGGATTGTGTCAGATGCTTTTTCTGGATCAGTGAGATGATATATAGTATTTGTACTTTATTATATTAATATGATGTATTACATTGATTTTTTCATAATAAACAGATCTTGCATTACTGAGATAAATTCAACTTGTTCATAATATATACTTTAAAAAGTATGTTGCCAGATTCAGTTTGCAAATATTTCATTGAAGATTTTTCCATTGGTATTATAAGGGATATTGGTTTGTAATGTACTTGTGAGGTCATCACCTGGTTTTGGTATCACTGGCCACATAGAGTGAGTTGAGACATTTTCCCACGTTTTTATGTTTTGGGAAAGTTCATGAAAATTGGTATTAATTCTTCTTTAAATCTTTTGGGGAGTTCAGTTTTCTGGACCTGAGCTTTATTTGTAGGAAGTTAACAAATTACTGATTCAATCTTTTTAGTTGCTCTAAGTCTATTCAGCTATTCTATGACTTCTTGAGGTAGTGTTACTAATTTGTGTCTGTCTAGAGATTTGTCAATTTAATTTATCTAATTTATTGGCATACAGTTGTCTATTGTTGTTTCTTCTTCATTTCTGTGAGAAACCAGGGAATTTTGCTAAGTAGTGATATCCTCTCCTTTATTTGTGATTTCTGTAATTTGGATTTCTCTGTTTTTTTTTTTTTCTTAGTTAGTTTAGCTAAAGATTTTTCAATTTTGTTCATCTTTTCAAAGAACTAAGTTGTGGTTTTACAATTTGTTTTCTATTCTCTATTTTATTTATTTTTACTCTAATCTTTAATAATTCATTGGTAAAGGAACACAAATTCCTTTGTATATGATTATTTTTTTTCTAGTTAAGATAGAAAGTTAAGTTATTGATTTGGAATTTTTCTTGATTTTTTAAATATAGATACAGCTGTAAATTTGCCTCAGGGTTTATTTTGCTACGTTACGTGTTTTGGCATATTGCATTTTTGTTTAATTCTTTTGAATTTATTTTCCCTTATGATTTCTTCTTTGACACATTGGTTACTTATGAGTATCTTGCTCAATTTTCACATATATTTGTGAATATCCTAAATCTCCTTGTGTCATTGATTTATTTAATTCCATTGTGGTCAGAGAACATACTTTGTGTGCATTCAGTCCTTTTAAATTTATTGAGCCCTGTTTTATGGTCTAGCATATGGTCTGTTCTGCAGAGTGTTCCATGTGGATTTTTTAAAAAATGTGTATTTTGCTGTTGGGTAAAGTATTTATATGTCAGTTAGCTCTAGTTGGTTTATAGTATTGTTCAAGTATTCTACCTTGAATCTTTGTGTATAGTTCTATCTATTATTGAAAGTAGGATACAGATATTTCCAATTGCTGTTATATCATCTCTTTTTCCCTTTAATTCCGTCAGTTTTTACCTTGTGTATTTTAGGTCTGTTAGGTTCCTTTATGTTAGTAATTGTTATATCTTCCTGATAGATTGATTTTTCTAATGTCTCTTTTTTCTGGTTACCATATTTGTCTTAAAGTCTGTTTTGTTTAGTATTAATATAGTCCTGTATCTTTCTTTTGGTTACTGTTTGCATCATTTTTTTCACCCTTTTATTTTCAAACTATATTTGT
This sequence comes from Rhinopithecus roxellana, assembly GCF_007565055.1. Taxonomy (NCBI): domain Eukaryota; kingdom Metazoa; phylum Chordata; class Mammalia; order Primates; family Cercopithecidae; genus Rhinopithecus; species Rhinopithecus roxellana. The sequence goes on along the minus strand of NC_044560.1, from coordinate 49,040,207 downwards.
GTCTTTGATACTAAGGTCTATTTCTTTCACTTAGCATTTACTTAGATCATTTTTAATCAATTTTGCCAGTATTTGCTTTTCGATTGGAGTGTGTAATCTACATTTAATGTAATTACGGATAAAAATAGCATTTAGGTCTGCCATTTTATTTGTTTTCTATATGTCTTTTTTTCTCCTCCATTTTTCTACTACTGCTTTCTTTTGTGTTGTTTTCAATATACCAGTTTAGTTCCTTAGTTTCTTTTACAAGTTTCTAAAAGCTATTTTCTGATGGTTGTTATGGGGGATTACAATTAGCATCTTACCTTGAAACAATCCATTTAGAGTAAATGGTAACCCTAATTTCAATAGTATATTGAAAACTACTCCAAAATAAAAACTTTTTTTCCCCTCTGCTTTATGCTATTACTGTCATACAAATTACATCTTTATGCATTATAAACTCATTAATACTGTTTTTTAATTAATGCTTTGTACTATTGTCTTTTAAATCAAATTGTAGACTAAAAGAGTTAAAAATACATTAATTTTATGTGTGTGTATAAATATATGTGTGTATATATATGTGTGTGTGTGTATATATATATATATATTTTTTTTTAGATGAAGTCTCCCTCTGTTGCCCAGGCTGGAGAGCAGTGGCACGATCATGGCTCACTACAGCCTCTGCCTCCTGGGTTCAAGCGATTCTCCTGCCTCAGCCTCCTCAGTAGCTGGGATTACAGGCGCCCACCACCACGCCCGACTAATTTTTGTATTTTTAATAGAGACGGGGTTTCACCATGTTGGTCAGGCTGGTCTTAAACTCCTGACCTTGTGATCTGCCTGCCTTGGCCTCCCAAAGTGCTGGGATTACAGGCATAAACCACTGTGCCCAGCCATTAAAATATATTTGTGTATATAGTTACCTCTGTTGGTGTTTCTTTGGCTAAATTCAAATTACTCACTAATGTCCTTTTATTTCGACCTGAAGGATTCCTTTTAGTATTTTTCTACAGAGAAAGTCTGCTAATGACACATTCTCTGTTTTGTTTTGTTTACTCTTGGAAAAATTTCAGTTCATCTTTCATATTCAAAAGATGTATTGCTAGATATAAAATTCTTGTTTGACAGTGTTTTTCTTTTAGCATTTTATGTCATCCTACTGTATTATGGCCTCCATTATTTGATGAGAAATCTGCTGTTAATCTTATTAAGGCTCCTTTTATGTGATGAATCCTTTTTCTCTTGCTGCTTTCAAGATTTTTGCTTTGCCCTTGGCTTTTAGCAGTTTGACTTTGATATATCCAGGTGTGTGGATCCCTTTTAGTTTATTGTACTTTGAATTTGTTGAACATCTTAGAACTATAGATTGATGATCCAAGGTTGGAAAAAATTTGATTTCCAGATTTGAAATATTATATTATTTAAATGTCAGGTTTTCAACAAAAATGCAAGATATACAAAGAAACAGGGTAGCCTATACATGGTAAAACAACAACAAGAAGCAGTCAACAGAAACGGCCAGTGAGGTGTCCTAATGGGTGAATATACTAGACTAATATAGAGAGAGCTATTCTAAGTATGTTCAAACAGCTAGAGCAAACCTTTTTTTTTTTTTAAGCAAAAACAAACAAAAAAGAACACTTTATTTTAGGTTCAGGGATACATATGAAGGTTTGTTATATATGTAAACTCATGTCATGGGGATTTGTTGTAAAGATTGTTGCCTCAACCAGGTATTAAGCCTAGTACCCAATAGTTATCTTTTCTGCTCCTCTCTCTCCACCAACCCTCCGCTCTCAAGTAAACCCCAGTGTCTATTGTTCCCTTCTTTGTGTTCATGATTCTCATCATTTAGCTTCCACTTGTGAGAACATGTGGTATTTGGTTTTCTGTTCCTGTGTTAGTTTGCTAAGGATAATAGCCTCCACCTCCATCTATGTTCTTGCAAAAGACATGATCTTGTTCTTTTTTATGGCTGCATAGTATTCCATGGTGTATATGTACCACATTTTCTTTATCCAATCTGTTATTAATAGACATTTAGACTGATTCCATGATTTTGCTTTTATGAATAGTGCTGCAGCAAACATTTGCATGCATGTGCCATTTTTAAAGAATAAGGAAATTTTATAAATTTTCATAAAATTTGGCAAGTTTTTAGCAATTTTTCTCTTCTTCTGGGTTTCCTGTTATGTGTATATTGGCACACTTGATGGTGTCCTATAGCCCTCTGATACTCTTCTGCTGAAGTCTGCACTGAGCCTATCTAGTGTTTTTTGTTGTTGTTGTTTGAGACATGGACTTGCTCTGTCATCCAAGCTGGAGTGCAGTGGTGCAATCATGGCTCATTGAAGCCTTAACCGTTTGGGCATCAAGCAATCCTCTTGCCTCAGTCTCCCTGGTAGTTGGGACTGTAAGCACACTCCACCATACCCAGCTAATTTGTGTGTGTGTGTGTGTGTGTGTGTGTGTGTGTATATATATATATATATTTTTTTTTTTTTTTTTGGTAGAGACAGGGTTTGCCATGTTGCCCAGGCTGGCCAAACTCCTGGGGATCTGCCCACCTCAGTCTTCCATAGTGAATTGTTTGTTTGTTTGTTTTGCTTTGCTTTTTTTAATTTTAATTTTAATTTTTTTAGACATGGGGACTCACTATGTTGGCCAGGTTGGTCTTGAACTCCTGGCCTCAAACAATCCTTTCACCTTGGCCTCTTAAAGTACTGGGATTCCAGACATGAGCCACCACAACCAGCCCCAATAGTGAATTTTTTATGTGGTTTATTGTTCTCAGCACCCTCACTGGCTGTTTGTTAACTTTTTTTTTTTTTTTTTTTTTTTTTACCCTGTGTATAGGCTATTCTGTTTCTTTGTGTATTTTGTATTTTTGTTGAAAATCTGACATTTAAAATAATATAAAATTTCAAATCTGGAAATTAGATTTTTTCCAGTCTTAGGGTTTATTGTTGTTGCTGTTTGTTTTTTTAAGTGACTTTTTTGGGACTAATTCTGTAAAACCTGCATTCTTTGTATTGTGTAGCCACTGATATCTCTGCTTAGTTACCACTGTGGTTAGTTCATGATTGGTCAGAGATTATCATAGATTGCCTTGAGCCTTTGGTAAAGGCTGTGACATTATGTGTGTTGGAAAACACCTTCATTGCTTAGGCAGTTTGAAGCTCTTGCCTTTGCCTTCCTGTTTGCTCAGGGCCTCATGTTTATACAGTGCTGAGACAATGGGGGCCCTCTCATGTCTTTTCTGGGCATGTGCACAGCCCTGTACTTGGCTGACCTTCGAGATCTCTGGGAACATGTCAGAGCTTTTTAAAGATTCCTGTGGGCATCTTGTTTCTCAAATCTTTCTTGCAAATTTTTGGTCAGGCTCTTGTGTACTACAGCCATTATCATAGCCTTCAGTACCTCTGGTGGCAAACAGTTGCTGATGATTCTGTTTGCCTAATGTCTTGGAAATACTTCGTGCAGAGCAAGCAGTGACTCAGGTCAAATCATGAAGAGTCCCTATAAATGGGGTTTACGGCGCTGCAAGACAGGTTAAACAGTGACAATTCTCTGTGAATGGGGCTTTTTAAGGGAGCCCCATATCCATCCAGTCTCTACCCATTCTGGTGGCTGCTACAGCTGCTGGTTTTCACAGCTACAGTGATTGAAAGGCTGCTTGTTTTCAAGGTTACTGCGGAGCTGGGGAGACGGGAATAGTAGAAAAGTTAAAAGAGCAAAAAGCTTGCTGTTCTAACCAAGGTTTAGCAGGTTTGCTTTAATAAATGCTCACCTGTTATAGGCCTTTGGTTTATTCCTAGAATTCTGAAATAGTTGATAATGACAAATGTGCTAGTGTGTGCATTACATTAATGGAGGAACAGATTTACAGAGGTCTTCGTGCCTGCTCCTGCTAGATTTCCAACCTATAGGGTTCAGAGATCCTTAAGGCACCTATGGACCCCTTGAATCAGTTACCAATTTACTGCTAAATTGATTTGAAACATGTAATGGACTAATTAGGGCTTTGTTTAGTGACTTGGAACATAACAGCATTTAATACATGACTTTGTATTCAGTGGTATTTTTCACGTTCTGGGAAAATGATTTAAACATGAGCCTTCTGTCCGTAACCTAGAAGGTTGTCATTGGTGTAGGCTCTAAAATAAAATAGTCAATGATATGAAGTACCAGCTTGCTGTCCTTGGGAAATGGTGTTTTTCCACCAATGGGTACCTCCAGGATACTACTTATCATTTCTTCCAGTTGAGTTTCACAACAGTGGTAAAAAGAAGTAACTGGTCTCCGGCATCTCTTACACGCCAACCTATATTCTAGATCCTTGACTAATACCACCTTTGTTATTCAGAACACCTTCGCAAGGTTTGTGTATCGGTATTCCTATTTTGAAGTTATATATATTAAAGCCAAAGAGTTATATAAGTTGCCTAAGACAATATAGCTAGGAAGTGGTGAAATTGGTATTCAAACCATGATCTTTATGCCTCCAAAGTCCATGCTTTTTTATTACTCCAGTTGCATATCTGTCCTCTGTTACATAATTGCATTCATTTTGTTCAAAGATAAGCTATCTGATGGGGAAGTCAAAACCATGTATAAAGACACATTATTTATGTAACCTAAGAAATGAGCCTCTTAAAACTAAAACATTGTCACTTAAAATTAAGCAACAACTATTAAACTAGTTAAGATAAATTATTGTAAGCATAAAGTACATTGTTTATAGGCAGAATTAAATACTTTGCTGATATCAACAATTCTTTTCAGAGACTAATTGAGCAGCGTGATACTTTGAAAGAAACGAATGAAGAGCTTCGATGTTCACAAGTACAACAGGACCACCTAAACCAAACAGGTTACTTTTGTTAGATTTAGAAAAGTTTCAGCCAGGGCAACATAGTGAGACCCCATTCAACAAAAAATAAAAATTTAACCTGTCATGGTGGTGCAGGCCTATGGTCCTAGCTACCTGGGAGGCCAAGGCGGGAGGATCACTTGAGCCTAGGGGTTTGAAGTTGCAGTGAGCTATGATTGCGCCACTGCACTCTGGCCTTGGTGTGAAAGAGAGAAACAGAGAAAGAGAGAAAGGAAAGAAGGAAGGAAGGGAGGGAGGGAGGGAGGGTGAGAGGGAGGGAGGGAGAGAGGGAAAAGAAAGAAAGAGAAGGAGAGGGGAAGGGAGGGGAGGGGAGGGGAGGGGAGGGGAGGGACGGGAAGGGAAGGTTTCTTGACAGAGAGACCCTATTGAAAGAAAGAAAAAGGCAGGCAGGCAGGGAGTAAGGGAGGGAGGCAAGGAGGGAGAGAGGATTTTTAGAAAAATAGTTGAAATACTGAAATGCTAATTTATTTTTTGTTATTTTCTAGGTGCATCTGCTGCAAAAAGTTATGAAAATCTTGCTGCTGAGATTATGCCAGTGGAATATAGGTAAATTTGTTTTGTAATTTGATAGAATTATATTTAATATTATAATTTTGTTCTTTTTTGTAAATGTCTTGGCCTTTAAAAACTTATGACTCATAGAGCTGAAAATTACTGTTTGATCTACTTAAACTTTCTAAATCAGATTATTATTGCTACCACAGCAATTTAAAATTTTATCAGAAGTAAAATTTCACAAACCCTTGAATAACATATTCTAGTTTTTATAACATGACCCCCAAGTGCTATGTTATAATTGCTGTAACTAGGGAGGTTTAAGTATATACTTTAAAGTTAGAAAATTATTAGAAAACAAAAATAAACAGGATTTCACAAGCCTTTGATGGGGGAAGTGGTAAATGTATAAAGTAAGAAAAGTTACTTATCTTGCTTAGTGGGGAGTCAATCATTAAATTAAAATTAGTAATTATAAAAAATAGCCATATGAGCTTTTTTTGTAGAGTTATGCTGTTGGCATTCAGAAGAACAAAAATTGGGATTAATTGAAATTAGTTGCTTTTGAGGAATGGGATTTGGCAGGGGAACAACTAAGGTAGAGTATTACTTCCGTATTTAATACAAACAATATTAATATCAATTATATTAATAAAAGTTGCAGTTTTAAAAAGTACATGTAAATCTTTAATACAATTTTTTTCAGAAACAAAAGATCTAGAAACTGTCTTATTGCCATTATAAAGTATATCTTAAAAGTTTAGTCAAACTATAGTTTCTTAAATCTATTGCTTTTCTTTTATGTGTTTTCTAAGCATGTACTATTTGTTTCCTTTAGCAAATATTTTCTAAATTACCAAAGTAAAATAATTTCTATTATCTCTTCAAGAATGGCATAACAACAATTTAATGATTTATAGCATAATCCTATGTGGTACCTGTAAAATTTTACTGCCTTTTTTAAAGGCACAGTCTTGCAGTATACATAATTTTTTCTTAAACACTTTCAGAAGTTTTTGTTGCAGTTTGAGAGTTTCATGCCCTACCAGCTGTGCTAGCTGGTCCGGCTTGCATCTTAAAATGGTAGCTATTGAGTGAACAGGAATTTCCTTTTTTTTAACTAAAGAACATAATGACTCATATTTTTAAAAATTAAAAAAAGATTTTGTTTTGTAACATCAGGGAGGTGTTTATTCGACTGCAACATGAAAATAAGATGCTTCGCTTACAGCAAGAAGGCTCTGAGAATGAACGTATTGAGGAACTTCAGGAGCAGCTAGAACAGAAACACCGTAAGATGAATGAACTGGAAACTGAGCAGAGGTGATGTGCTCCTTAGTAATTGAAAATCTTGGTGATTTAATTACTGAGCCACAAAATCTTGATTCGCGGAAATGGAAAATATTATTGTAGTTAAAGTAATTAGAAAATATTATTGTAGTTAAAGTAATTAGAATTACCTAGAAATAGTTCAATTTTTTTTTTGTTAGTAGTCTTTCATTACTATAAGCTTTACTCTGTGAAATAAGTCAAGTGATTCATTTCAGTTATATTTATAAAATATATGGATAAGCTGTTAATTTCAGCAGTCTTGGTTAACCAGGCTACTTACTCTTTTTATTTTTTTTGAACAGTCTCGCTCTGTCACCAGGCTGGAGTGCAGTGGCACGATCTCTGCTCATTGCAGCTTCCACCTCCCCGGTTCAAGTGATTTTCATGCCTCAGCCTCCCAAGTAGCTGCAATTAGAGACATGCACGACTATGCCTGGCTAATTTCTGTATTTGTTTTCTTTTTTTTTTTTGTTTTGAGATGCAGTCTTGCTCTGTCACCCAGGCTGGAGTGCAGTAGTGCGATCTCAGCTCACTGCAACCTCCACCTCATTGCAACCTCCACCTCATGGGTTCAAGTGACTCTCCTGCCTCAGCCTCGAAAGTAGATGGGACTACAGGTGCACGCCACTATGCCTGTCTAATTTTTTTTGTATTTTTAGTAGAGATGGGGTTTCAGCAATTTGACCAGACTGGTCTCGATCTTCTAACCTCATGATCCACCCGCCCCAGCCTCCCAAAGTGCTGGGATTATAGGCATGAGCCACCGTGCCCAGCCAATTTCTGTATTATTAGTAGAGATGGGGCTTCACCATGTTGGCTGGGCTGGTCTTGAACTCCTGACCTCATGTAATCCACCTACCTCAGCCTTCCAAAGTTGCTGGGATTATAACCATGAGCCACTGCGTCTGGCCCACCAGGCTACTTATTCTTGAATTTCATTTAGATATGTTCACAATTCATGAAATTTGACAAATGAATAAATGACAGTTTGGCTTTCTACTGAAGTCTAGTGCATAGATGAGATCTAGATTGTAGAATCAAATTTAAATCCCACTTCTAATTTATTAACTGTTTCTGGACAAGCTACTTAAACTTACACTCAGTGTCTTCAGGTGTAAATACAAGTTATTAGGAAGACTACAGATAATGAGCTTAAAGCAAATCATGTGCTTATGTGGTATCAATGAAGTGCTCAAAACTTGTAATAATAATATGCTTTTCTAAGTACTTTTTTGCTATTAACTCAGTAAATCGTCATAATAACTCTATGAAATAGTAACCATGATTAGCTCTTTTTCTATGGATAAGGAATATGGATACGGAGAAGTTAAATAACTTACCTAAAGTTATACAGCTAGTAGTTCTGGATCCTCCATAATGAACTCTCTGTCAATCTGATTACTGAGTCTTTACTCTTAACTACTATGGTAACTTGCCTGTTATAAATGGCACACTTACTATAAGGGTATTTAGACTTATTTAACCTTTATTGAATCCTAGACACCAACAGAAATTTTAGACACACTTGAATCTTACCTTTCTCAAACTTGTGTGTAACTTGTGTGTATAATGTTACATAAACTGTGGTTAAAAGAAGAATAACAATTTAGTTTTCTTTTTTTTTTTTTTTTTTTGAGACGGAGTCTTGCTCTGTCGCCCAGGTTGGAGTGCAGTGGCCGGATCTCAGCTCACTGCAAGCTCCGCCTCCCGGCTTCACGCCATTCTCCTGCCTCAGCCTCCCAAGTAGCTGGGACTACAGGCGCCGCCACCTCGCCCGGCTAGTTTTTGTATTTTTTAGTAGAGACAGGGTTTCACCGTGTTCACCAGGATGGTCTCGAACTCCTGACCTCGTGATCCGCCCGTCTCGGCCTCCCAAAGTGCTGGGATTACAGGCTTGAGCCACCGCGCCCGGCCAACAATTTAGTTTTCTAAAGAGGCCATTAAATATTACTATTTTATTCAGTTCAATACCAGTTGTTGGCACTTTTCTGAAGAGACCCTTAAATATTACCATCTTACTCAGTTCAATACCAGTTGTTAACACTTTTCTGAAGAGACCCTTAAATATTACCATCTTACTCAGTTCAATACCAGTTGTTAACACTTTTCTGAAGAGACCCTTAAATATTACCATCTTACTCAGTTCAATACCAGTTGTTAACACTTTTCTGAAGAGCACTAAATATTATTATCTTATTCAGTTCAATACCAGTTGTTAACACTGGGGAAATTATTTAAGCTTTTAAGGAATTAACATAGGAAAGTAGACATGTAAATAGATAATTGCTATATTATGTGATAACTACAACAATGGGATATAACAGGCAGGTGAGTGAGTGTGTATGTGTGGATATACATAGAGGGAGAGGGTGATGCTAACTGTTGCTGGTAACTTCCTGTGGAAGTAACTCTTAAGCAGAGTTTTAAAGAATGAGATATTGCCACATTAGAATCTGAATTAGTTGCTAGTGGTAGTCCCTTTAATTTAAATTTAAGAAAACATGTGGAAATGATTGGAAAATGGGGACTTTCCTCTTCCAATACACTGTGAAATCTGAAACAGAAGATGGAAATCTAGTTTTCATTCATTGAAAATACAACTGTAGAAAAATTGAGCTGGTTTTCTGATTTTTCTACCAGTGAGTACAGTGTAGAAATGTTTTTGCCACCGACTTTTAAGTTTCTTAAAATTTTAAATGTAGGCATATGTACTTTCAGGAAAAAAGTTTTATTTTAAAAAATATTTCCTTAGAAGTAGTCTGCCCTACTTCCTGTTGTACCTAGGCACAGATAATTATTCCGCATTTGTCATTGCTGTAAAAACATATTTTAGTTAAATTGCTAACTGAATGTACCTTTGTAGATCCTTAACTGCTTTGACTTTCAATACAAGTAAATGCTTATGACTCATCTTACAATAGGCTGAGCAAAGAGCGTATTAGAGAATTGCAGCAGCAGATTGAGGACCTCCAGAAGTCTTTACAGGAACAAGGTTCCAAGTCTGAAGGCGAAAGTGTAAGTAACTTAGACATTATAATAATTCTGCTGTGTATGGCTTTTCTTTAATAGGTTATGATGCCCAAACTAATCTTGTGTTAGAAAGTGCAGCCCTTTATCATTGAGAAAATCCTTAAATACCGTATATATCTGCATAATAGATGCAGTGATTTTGCCAACTTGGAGCCTGTCAGTTGATCATCTACATTGGAAGGTGATTTCTGTCTGTCCTACTTCAGCAGCTATACCAAAGTTCATGATGATTCTTGATCATCATTCAACATCATTCAACAGCTATACCAAACTTCATGATGATTCTTGATTCAGAGCATACTGCAATTGAGGGCTTCATAGTTCTGCTGGAATTCCAACAGGGCTGGCCTGAGAAAAATCCAAATAATTAGCAATCAGAATTGAGGAAACCTTCTAATAGGAAAAGAGAGAATGGGAAAGTGATTTCTACCTAAAGAGCAAGCTAAAAATGGATTATACCCATCTCTGAAGGACAGAAACTTTAATACAGCCTTGGAGGCATCACTCATTTCTTCCTCCTTCCTCAATGATTCATGGCCTTACCGTTTTCTGATGGTTTTTGATGGCAGATATTGTGAGGGCAGAGATAAGAGGATTTAAAAGATATCAAACTTAGCCAAAATCTGACTATACCTAGCAACTTTTCTAGAGTTTGATCTTTTTATGTGAAGAGAAAAAGAAGTAGTGATTGAGAGAGTGATTAACTTAATTAAAAATAACAAGGAAAAAGGACTAGATATGTGTTAGGGATATCTTGATTGATTGAGATTAGATAGAATGCTAGGTGATTATACCTGTGTTGATGGGGGAGGAAACCATGCAGAGTAAGAAAAGAGATGAAAAGGAAAATTGAAAGAGTTGCATTTCCTTTCTGTCTTTTATATGCTTTATATTATTTTCTTTTTTTTCCCTGGGGGCTTGGAAAATAGAAATCGTCTCATGCATGGCGGCATCTCATATGTGCATATATACGGTATTGTAACTTCTCTAATACAAATATTATTTTAAGCCACACTAGAGAATACTTTTAAAATGAGATCTTTTTGGAGGAGCACATTTTGGCTTGCAGTGTTTTAAAGACAAATGTCTTTATTATTTTAATATATTGGTATCCAACTCGTATTTCAGATTATATATTTTAAACACTTCACCTATATAGTAGGTGTGGAACAACTATTGCAATTTAAAGTACTGTTTTTTAAAAGAGGAAATTGTATGTTTAAAATTTTGCTTTTTAACAATATTCAGTTGCTTCATTTTGGTGTTAGTTATTAAAGGATTTGCAACTATAATAATAAAGTTTTATTATAAAGGTAATTATTTTAGATCTTTAAGTTTGTTCCTCATAAGAGGCTCAAAATCTTAAAATTTTTATTCTGAATAATTGAGTTTCTAAATATTTTAATGTTTGATACTCCTCAGTATATCACATTCAGCTTGCATTTGCTGTTTTTCAAGTTCAGATTTAATTTTTATTACATTCAGAAATATGAGGCATTTTTCTTTCTGTCGTATGCTTTTATATTTCATTTTCTATTTTTCCTTTCCTTTTTGAAGTAAAAAAAAAACCTAAAGAGTTTATGCTTCTTAAAGTGTGTTACTAGAAATACAAATTTTAAAAATATTTATAATTTTGCCTGGTACACCTTCAAAAGAAGGTAAAGAGATTTAGATGTCTGGAAAATTGACCTTTGTCAAGATAGTCATCTTACAGCAATTTTTTTTAAATTTTATAGTCCAGCAAATTAAAGCAGAAGTTGGAAGCTCATATGTAAGTAAAACTGATATTTCTTTTCAAATATGAGAAGGGAGGAGTTGTAAAAGCCTCTAAAGTTAATCTCCTTTTCGTATTTTGTTTAGAAAAGCAAATATCCTGATGCTAATTGATATACTTGCTGCAAAAAGTGAAAAGCATGCTAAAGATTCAGCCTGCCTGCTACCCCCATCCCAAACTTCTACATCTTTCAGTTGTTAATATCATTTCAAAAGTTTAAAAAAACAGATAACTATCACAACTAGATTATATGGGATGTTAAACCTGTAAAATATTTTACTTTCTTAGGAAGCAAGGGTGGCAAGGGAAACAATTTAACCTTTTTGGCACCTGCTATGTGCCTGTTTACATCCTCATGACAACCCCTGTAGTCAGGCAGATAGTATTCCCATTTCACAGGTCCACACCTGTGAAATCTGAACCAAGGGTCAGAAAGCAACTTGCCTAAGATCCACAAATGTTATATGGCAGAGACCAGTCTCCATGCTTTTTCTACCACTTAGGGAAAAACTCACAGAGGTCCATGAAGAATTACAGAAGAAACAAGAGCTCATTGAAGATCTTCAGCCAGATATAAATCAAAATGGTAGGTATCTGTGAAAACTTGGATCAGACAATAGTATATCCAAGGACTTACCCTTTTTTACTGAAGGATGCAAGGTCTATGTGTACATTTTTGCACAATGTGTAGATACATATATTGTAAATAAGGACTATGATAATTTTTAGTGCTGAAGTCATTAATAAATGATATATTATTAAAGCAAAAAATAATAAAATGAATTGATGGATATATGGGAGTATCAAACATTAAAAAATAAAATTAATCTGTGGAAATGTGGGTAAAAATGATTTCAAATCAGATTGATATGAACTTTAAAACATTGTGTAGAAATTCGTTATTTTTCCTGTGATTGTGCTTACTGTAAGGTATGTTTGCTACTTATACTTGATAGAAAGGAGAAAAACAGCTAAATAAAGCAGATTATTGATTTTTTTTAAGGGTCAAATAATAAATGATTGAGAATGTGTTGGTTGTATTTCAAAACTTTTAGATAAGAATTCACGGCCGGGCGCGGTGGCTCAAGCCTGTAATCCCAGCACTTTGGGAGGCCGAGACGGGCGGATCACGAGGTCAGGAGATCGAGACCATCCTGGCTAATACGGTGAAACCCCGTCTCTACTAAAAAATACAAAAAACTAGCCGGGCGACGAGGCGGGCGCCTGTAGTCCCAGCTACTCGGGAGGCTGAGACAGGAGAATGGCGTGAACCCGGGAGGCGGAGCTTGCAGTGAGCTGAGAGCCGGCCACTGCACTCCAGCCTGGGAGGCAGAGCAAGACTCCGTCTCAAAAAAAAAAAAAAAAAAAAGAATTCACTACAAAGAATAAATAACAGGCTTTTCTTTTAAGTTCTCTTATCTGTCTTTAGAAAATAAATATAAATGTAATTTTATGTGAGGATGAAGTATTTTAATAGGTAGTAATTATTAATAACTGTTTCATTTTATTTTTATTAATAGTACAAAAGATCAATGAACTTGAAGCTGCTCTTCAGAAGAAAGATGAAGATATGAAAGCAATGGAGGAAAGATATAAAATGTACTTGGAGAAAGCCAGAAATGTGAGTGACTTATCTTTCAGAGTTCAAGACTTTGTGGCCTGTGTTTTAGCAAGGCCCATTTCACTGGATTTTTCTGCCATTCTTGTATCTGTATCTAATCACTTCTCTTTTAACTGTATTACCCTACCTGTCAGGTTTCTGTGGTATTTCCTGATCAGTTCTCATACTCTTAGTCTCACTCATCAGTGTCAGATAAAATAAACCATAGCTAATAGGAACTGTTTAGACATAGACTGTAGTGATGTCAGAGAGAGTGATGGCTATAAAGTATGGAATCTTTAGTTCTTGGCAAAATAAGCCTAGAATTCTTTTTTTTTTTTTTTAATTGTATTTTAAGTTCTAGGGTACATGTGCACAACGTGCAGGTTTGTTACATATGTATACATGTGCCATCTTGGTGTGCTTCACCCATTAACTCGTCATTTACATTAGGTATATCTCCTAATGCTATCCCTCCCCGCCGTCCCCACAATAGGATCCGGTGTGTGATGATCCCCTTCCTGTGTCCAAGTGATCTCATTGTTTAATTCCCACCTATGAGTGAGAACGTGCGGTATTTGGCTTTCTGTTCTTGCGATAGTTTGCTGAGAATGATGGTTTCCAGCTGCATCTATGTCCCTACAAAGGACACGAACTCATCCTTTTTTATGGCTGCATAGTATTCCATGGTGTATATGTGCCACATTTTCTTAATCCAGTCTGTCACTGATGGACATTTGGGTTGACTCCAAGTCTTTGCTATTGTGAATAGTGCCACAATAAACATACGTGTGCATGTGTCTTTATAGCAGCATGACTTATAATCCTTTGGGTATATCCCCAGTAATGGGATGGCTAGGTCAAATGGTATTTCTAGTTGTAGATCCTTGAGGAATTGCCACACTGTTTTCCACAATGGTTGAACTAGTTTACAGTTCCACCAACAGTGTAAAAGTGTTCTTATTTCTCCACATCCTCTCCAGCACCTGTTGTTTCCTGATTTTTTAATGATTGCCATTCTAACTGGTGTGAGATGGTATCTCATTGTGGTTTTGATTTGCATTTCTCTGATGGCCAGTGATGATGAGCATTTTTTCATGTGTCTGTTGGCTGTATGAATGTCTTATTTTGAGAAGTGTCTGTTCATATCCTTTGCCCACTTTTTGATGGGGTTGTTTGTTTTTTTTCTTGTAAAGTTGTTTGAGTTCTTTGTAGGTTCTGGATATTAGCCCTTTGTCAGATGAGTAGATTGCAAAAATGTTCTCCCATTCTGTAGGTTGCCTGTTCACTCTGATGGTAGTTTCTTTTGCTGTGCAGAAGCTCTTTAGTTTAATTAGATCCCATTTGTCAATTTTGGTTTTTGTTGCCATTGCTTTTGATGTTTTAGACATGAAGTCCTTGCCCACGCCGATGTTCTGAATGGTATTGCCTAGGCCTTCTTCTAGGGTTTTTATGGTTTTAGGTCTAACATTTAAGTCTCTAATCCATCTTTAATTAATTTTTGTATAAGTTGTGCGGAAGGGATCCAGTTTCAGCTTTCTACTTAGGACTAGCCAGTTTTCCCAGCACCATTTATTAAATAGGGACTCCTTTCCCCATTTCTTGTTTTTGTCAGGTTTGTCAAAGATCAGATGGTTGTAGATGTGTGGTTTTATTTCTGAGGGCTCTGTTCTGTTCCATTGGTCTATATCTCTGTTTTGGTACCAGTACCATGCTGTTTTGGTTACTGTAGCCTTGTAGTATAGTTTGAAGTCAGGTAGTGTGATGCCTCCAGCTTTGTTCTTTTGGCTTAGGATTGTCTTGGCAATGCGGGCTCTTTTTTGGTTCCATATGAACTTTAAAGCAGTTTTTTCCAATTCTGTGAAGAAAGTCATTGTAGCTTAATGGGGATGGCATTGAATCTATAAATAACCTTGGGCAGTATGGCCATTTTCACAATATTGATTCTTCCTTTCCATGAGCATGGTATGTTCTTCCATTTATTTGTGTCCTCTTTTATTTCACTGAGCAGTGGTTTGTAGTTCTCCTTGAAGAGGTCCTTTACATCCCTTGTAAGTTGGATTCCTAGGTATTTTATTCTCTTTGAAGCTATTGTGAATGGGAGTTCATTCATGATTTGGCTCTATGTTTTGTCTATTACTGGTGTATAAGAATGCTTGTAATTTTTGCACGTTGATTTTGTTTCCTGAGACTTTGCTGAAGTTGCTTATCAGCTTAAGGAGATTTTGGGCTGAGACAATGGGGTTTTCTAAATATGCAATCATGTCATCTGCAAACAGGGACAATTTGACTTCTTCTTTTCCTAACTGAATACCCTTTATTTCTTTCTCTTGCCTGATTGCCTTAGCCAGAACTTCCAACACTGTGTTGAATAGGAGTGGTGAGAGAGGGCATCCCTGTCTTGTGCCAGTTTTCAAAGGGAATGCTTCCAGTTTTTGCCCATTCAGTATGATACTGGCTGTGGGTTTGTCATAAATAGCTCTTATTATTTTGAGATACGTTCCATCAATACTGAATTTATTGAGAGTTTTTAGCATGAAGGGCTGTTGAATTTTTGTCAAAGGCCTTTTCTGCATGTATTGAGATAATCATGTGGTTTTTGTCTTTGGCTCTGTTTATATGCTGGATTTTGTTTATTGATTTGCATATGTTGAACCAGCCTTGCATCCCAGGGATGAAGCCCATTTGATCATGGTGGATAAGCTTTTTGATGTGCTGCTGGATTCGGTTTGCCAGTATTTTATTGAGGATTTTTGCATCGATGTTCATCAGGGATATTGGTCTAAAATTCTCTTTTTTTGTTGTGTCTCTGTCAGGCTTTGGTATCAGGATGATGTTGGCCTCGTAAAATGAGTTAGGGAGGATTCCCTCTTTTTCTATTGATTGGAATAGTTTCAGAAGGAATAGTACCAACTCCTCCTTGTACCTCTGGTAGAATTCGGCTGTGAATCCGTCTGGTCCTGGACTTTTTTTGGTTGGTAGGCTATTAATTATTGCCTCAATTTCAGAACCTGCTATTGGTCTATTCAGGGATTCAACTTCTTCCTGGTTTAGTTTATTTCTGCCTTCATTTTGTTATGTACCCAGTAGTCATTCAGGAGCAGGTTGTTCAGTTTCCATGTAGTTGAGCGGTTTTGATTGAGTTTCTTAGTCCTGAGTTCTAGTTTGATTGCATTGTGGTCTGAGAGACAGTTTGTTATAATTTCTGTTCTTTTACATTTGCTGAGGAGTGCTTTACTTCCAACTATGTGGTCAATTTTGGAATAAGTGCGATGTGGTGCTGAGAAGAATGTATATGCTGTTGATTTGGGGTGGAGAGTTCTGTAGATGTCCATTAGGTCCAGTTGGTGCAGAGTTGAGTTCAATTCCTGGATAGCCTTGTTAAGTTTCTGTCTCACTGATCTGTCTAATGTTGACAGTGGGGTGTTAAAGTCTCCCATTATTATTGTATGGGAGTCTAAGTCTCTTTGTAAGTCTCTAAGGACTTGCTTTATGAATCTGGGTGCTCCTGTATTGGGTGCATATATATTTAGGATAGTTAGCTCTTCCTGTTGAATTGATCCCTTTACCATTATGTAATGGCCTTCTTTGTCTCTTTTGATCTTTGTTGGTTTAATGTCTGTTTTGTCAGAGACTAGGATTGCAACCCCTGCTTTTTTTTTTGTTTTCATTTGCTTGGTAGATCTTCCTCCATCCCTTTATTTTGAGCCTATGAGTGTCTGCATGTGAGATGGGTCTCCTGAATACAGCAAACTGATGGGTATTGACTCTTTATCCAATTTGCCAGTCTGTGTCTTTTAATTGGACCATTTAGTCCATTTACATTTAAGGTTAATATTGTTATGTGTGAACTTGATCCTGTCATTATGATATTAGCTGATTATTTTGCTTGCTAGTTGATGCAGTTTCTTCCTAGCATCTATGACTTTACATTTTGACATGTTTTTGCAATGGCTGGTGCCTGTTTTTCCTTTCCATGTTTAGTGCTTCCTTCAGGATCTCTTGTAGGGCAGGCCTGGTGGTGACAAAATCTCTTGAGCATTTGCTTGTCTGTAAAGGATTTTATTTCTCCTTCACTTATGAAACTTAGTTTGGCTGGATATGAAATTCTGGGTTTAAAATTCTTTTCTTTAAGAATGTTGAATATTGGCCCCCACTCTCTTCTGGCGCGGAGAGTTTCTGCTGAGAGATCTGTTGTTAGTCTGATGGGCTTCCCTTTGTGTGTAACCCGACCTTTCTCTCTGGCTGCCCTTAACATTTTTTCTTTCATTTCAATTTTGTTGAATCTGACAATTATGTGTCTTGGAGTTGCTCTTCTCAGGGGGTATCTTTGTGGCGTTCTCTGTATTTCCTGAATTTGAATGTTGGCCTGCCTTACTAGGTTGGGGAAGTTCTGGATGATATCCTGCAGAGTGTTTTCCAACTTGGTTCCATTTTCCCCATCACTTTCAGGCACACCAATCAGATGTAGATTTGGTCTTTTCACATAATCCCATATTTCTTGGAGGCTTTGTTCATTTCTTTTTACTCTTTTTGCTGTACACTTCTCTTCTTGCTTCGTTTCATTCATTTGATCTTCAGTCGCTGATACTCTTCCAGTTGTTCGAGTCAGTTACTGAAGCTTGTGCATTTGTCACGTAGTTCTCGTGTTATGGTTTTCATCTCTGTGAGTTCTTTTAAGGTCTTCTCTGCATTGATTATTCTAGTTATCCATTCATCCATTCTTTTTTCAAGGTTTTTAGTTTCTTTGTGCTGGTTACGTAGTTCCTCCTTTAGCTCTGGGAAGTTTGATCGACTGAAGCCTTCTTCTCTCAACTCGTCAAAGTCATTCTCTGTCCAGCTTTGTTCCGTTGCTGGCAATGAGCTGCGTTCCTTTGGAGGGGGAGATGCGCTCTGATTTTTTGAATTTCCAGCTTTTCTGCACTGCTTTTTCCCCATCTTTGTGGTTTTATCTGCCTTTGGTCTTTGATGATGGTGATATACTGATGGGGTTTTGGTGTGGGTGTCCTTTCTGTTTGTTAGTTTTCCTTCTAACAGTCAGGACCCTCAGCTGTAGGTCTGTTGGAGTTTGCTTGAGGTCCACTCCAGACCCTGTTTGCCTGGGTATCAGCAGTGGAGGCTGCAGAAGATAGAATATTGCTGAACAACGAGTGTTGCTGTCTGATTCTTGCTCTGGAAGCTTCGTCTCAGGGGTGTACCCCACCATGTGAGGTGTTGCTCTGCACCTAGTGGGGGATGTCTCCCAGTTAGGCGACTCAGAGGTCAGGGACCCACTTGAGTAGGCAGTCTGTCCATTCTCAGATCTCAACCTCCGTGCTGGGAGATCCGCTGCTCTCTTCAAAGCTGTCAGACAGGGGCATTTACCTCTGCCGAGGTTTCTGCTGCTTTTTGTTTAGCTATGCCCTGTCTCCAGAGGAGGAGTCTACAGAGGCAGGCTGGCCTCCTTGAGCTGTGGTGGACTCCACCCAATTTGAGCTTCCCAGCGGCTTTGTTTACCTACTTAAGCCTCAGCAATGGCGGGTGCCCCTCCCCCAGCCTTGCTGCCGCATTGCTGCCACCTTGCAGTTAGATCTCAGACTGCTGTGCTAGCAATGAGGGAGGCTTCGTGGGCATGGGACCCTCTGGGCCAGGTGTGGGATATAATCTCCTGGTGTACCGTTTGCTAAGACCCTTGGTAAAGTGCAGTATTAGGGTGGGAGTTACCCGATTTTCCAGGTGTTGTGTGTCTCACTTTGCTTTGGCTAGGAAAAGGAATTCCCTTCTCTCTTGTGCTTCCCAGGTGAGGCGATGCCTCGCCCTGCTTCAGCTCTCGCTGATCAGGCTGCACCCGCGGACCAGCGCCAACTGTCCCACACGCCCCAGTGAGATGAACCCAGTACCTCAGTTGAAAATGCAGAAATCACCCGTCTTCTGTGTCGCTCACGCTAGAAGCTGGAGGCTGGAGCTGTTCCTATTT
The DNA here is from genome assembly GCF_007565055.1 of Rhinopithecus roxellana. Taxonomy (NCBI): domain Eukaryota; kingdom Metazoa; phylum Chordata; class Mammalia; order Primates; family Cercopithecidae; genus Rhinopithecus; species Rhinopithecus roxellana. Next base: position 49,021,141 of record NC_044560.1, on the reverse strand, counting down.
GGCCATCTTGGGCGCCGCCTTCAGCCTAGAATTCTTATTTGCTAGAATCTTTGCAGATTTTCTAAGAATACAGTTTTTCTAGAAACAATATGAACATTTTATCTTTTGTAAAAATTTAGCGTTTTAAACATATTTGAAATTGTTGTATCATTTAGTTTTAGATTAGACAGTTAAACACTTTTCAAATGTTCATCAGACTCAAGGTTTAACAAGGTAGAGGTTTACTTCATAGTCACATTGAGTCCAGCCATGAATGGGGAAGGGGCACCACTTCTCCATGTAGTCATTCAGAGTCCTAAGCTGACAGAGATTCTGCCTTCTTCAGCATAGGGATCCCAGGTTCACTTGACCTTGTCCAACTAGTACAGAAGAAAGACAGCCTAGATTGCATAGGAGATATGTAATGGGCGAGGCCTGAAAACAGCATAAATCATTTTCACTCCCACTTTGGAGTGCAGGCATGTGACCACACCACATTTATGGAACAGACTTTGCAAAAGTGAAATAATGCCTACGTAATACTTAGTTGTGTGGAATATAACATAGTTTACTTAAGCATTATCCTACTATTGGAAATAATCTGTATTCATTTCCTTTTCCTTTTTTGCTCCTATAAAGAAGACTATAGTCAACATAATTATACAGAAAGCTTTCTCTTTGTTTTAGTTTATTATCTTAACCTTATTTCCTAGAAATGGAAGTGTTGGGTCATAGGATAAGACTATAAGATGCTTGATATGTATTTCTAAATGACTTTTTAAAAGGACTATAACTAATTAAATAAAACCATGACAATGAATACCATATTCTTGCCACCATTGAATAATATCATTTAAAAGACAATTGCTTGCTTTCATAAATATGATTTTTTTTTCCCATTACCTTATTTGGGGCAAGAGGTTTAAATTGCTGGTTAAGATACTGGTTAAAGTAATAACATATGTCCATTGTAGAAAATTCAGAAAATATACAAATCACAACCATTTATCACTTAGAGATAATAAACTATGATTTTCTCTTTGTAATTAAATTCATATAAATTATTCAATGTATTCTGCTTTTATGGTGTGCATTCCGTGAGGGCAGCTACCATGTCTCCCATAAATTGCTGAATCCTCATCTGCCAGTATCTGCCACATAGTTGTCACTCAGTAAATGATTTTTGGATGAAAGAAGGAGCCACAATAATATTCTGGTATTTTACCATCCAGTCTTCTTCTTTTACCTCTATGAATATAGGTGAAATTGTCCTAACTCATTAAATAATTTTAAATATTTTTAATAGTTTTATAACTACATCATGCCGATGTCCCTGTTTGAAATTTATGGTGTTTGCTTGAAATATATTCTTGACATTTCTGAATTGGTTTTCTAACAGAATGCTATCTCCATAATTTAGCCGAATCTCTTTACTACATTCTGGTTAAACATATCTTTTTACTCAATTTTTAGTAATAACATAAATGCGATTCAGCACCCTACCTTTTGCAAATAAAATCACCAGCATTATTTATATTGATCTTATATATTGAATTACACTTGACTAGATAATAATAGTAAAAAAGATTATTGTTAAGAATTTCTTCTGTGTGTGTTATTCTTACTTTATAAAATCAGTAAGTTTCCTTAGAGTTATTGAATTCATTTTGATTTTTTAAAAAATTCTCAAGTCAAATAAATATAGAAAGGGTTATTTCAAGACTTTAATGCCTAAAGTTTGAGTATTGAAAAGGCTAGATAACTATTTCTATGTACTGAGCTTTGGAGAAGGGAAATTTGATTTTGGAGTGGGGACATTTATATTTTTCTTGTTTATTTATACTGTTTCTTGTATATAGAATGAGTTATTTTTGTTATCCCAGTTAGGATTGTAAAACAAGCTACAGTTAGCTCTTGGATGAATTTGTGGATTATTTTCCACCTTACACGGTTTTTGTAAGATATGTTCTATATGTTTTAATACTTTAAAATATAAAGTGAGCATAACATTTTTTTCTTTAAATAGGTAATAAAAACTTTAGATCCCAAGTTAAATCCAGCATCAGCTGAAATAATGTTACTAAGAAAGCAGTTGGCAGAGAAAGAGAGAAGAATTGAGATTCTGGAGGTAAAACTTTTATATTTACTCATCTCTTAATTATTTTATAGAATCCTGGTAATTGCTGTCATATATTTGCCATTAATGATGAAGTTTTACGAGAAGTTAAAAATGTCATGTTTTAGCATCCAGGGTGTTTATTACAAAGCATCTCACTGGCCACCCACTAGATGGTCTGTGTGTAGCTCATATACCCTGTTTATATGCAGCGTTGTAGCTCTCCTTGTCAATAACGGGCATTATATGGATATCCCTGACTTTCTAATAGAGTCCTGCTATAATTTTTTAAAGCTTTTTAAATTATGCAAATATGATTTCATTTGGGGGATAAAAACCTGACCTTTACTGTTTAAAAAAGATACTGTGCTGACTCAGTCAACCACATTTTTCTTACCTTTAGCCGTTTCTCACCTGAACCTAAACAAACTTATTAATAGTGGAATTTCTGGCAGAAGGAAGTACTCACAGAATCCTAGTGAACTCCTGAACTATAAAGTGGCAGTCTTAGTTATTAATCATGCAAAATTATATTAGTAATGGCATGCTCTCATTAATTAGCTGAGTCTAAATTTTAAAGATATTTTAGTGTTAGTGATTATATTATTTTTATGATACTTAGGTAAGTATGTCACTATGGAATTATGTATTCTTAGATTTATAATTGAGCACGTTCTGGTTTCCTTTGCAAAGTGTTTTACAAAACTACTATATTTAATACTGTAGTGAGATTTGATGCTATTCTTGAAGTAAATATATACTACCTTTTAATAACATATGCATAATTGCAGAGCCATGTTGAATTCTACCTTCTGGCCTTGAAATTCTCATAAATGGTACTCAGTTTCTTTTTTTTTTTCTTTTGATATGGAGTCTTGCTCTGTCGCCGAGGCTGGGGTGCAGTAATCTCAGCTCACTACAACCTCTGCCTCCCAGGTTCAAGCAATTTTCTTGCCTCAGCCTCCCTAGTAGCTGGGATTACAGGTGCATGCCACCACACCCAGATAATTTTTGTATTTTTAGTAGAGATGGGGTTTTGCCATGTTGGCCAGGCTGGTCTGGAACTCCTGACCTCAAGTGATCCGCTCTCCTCTGCCTCCCAAAGTGCTGGGATTACAGATGTGAGCCACCGCACCCAGCTGTATTCAGTTTCTTTTCAAATCATCTAGGAATGTTATATTTCAAAGAAATGCACCCTATTTATGTACCTTTTTCTTGGTATTTGAGCAAGTAGGTATGAACTGTGGTAGAAATATTTTTATTTAAAGACTTAAAGACTTTAACATCCCCTCCTCCGTACATCCATAGTACAACACCATTCTTCCTACATCCATAGTACAACACCAACTTGATATGCCCTTGCTATCAATGCTTGTCCAGTCTATGTTGTGTGTTCTCAAAAGCACTGGGTAAGGAGATCTGTCTGAAGAAATGCTATTAATTCTTCAAGTTCTAAGTCAAATATCTCTTTCTTTATTAAACTTCCCATGTATTCTTTAGGGGAAGTTTAATACTGTCTCACTCTCCACAGTGAGTCCATGTACTTTGAACTCATGAATTTATTCTACAACAGCATTGGTTTTCTTTTTGGTACCTATGTACATGTCTTGAGGGCAAAGACTGTATCTTTTATCTCTGTACCCTAACATTAAATATTACATAACTCAAAGGCCAGGGTTGCAGCATTATTAGTAACTTCTTGTCTTAAAATTGTTGCTTCTCCTCTCTGGCTCGCCATCTTCTCATCTATAAAATGATGAGACTGGGATTGGATAATTGCTGAAATCTAAGTTGCTCTGTTTATGTCCCAGTGAAAGTCAGTGAAAATATACACTATTGTTGATGTTTGAAATGTACATCCCCAACAGATATGATGAGAAAATAGTCCCTGTAACTGTAAGACTCTGAGGAAAAGCTTAGGTTAAGTCACAGCATGTGGGCGTTTAATTTGTGTGTATTCATCTAGACACACACTGCAAAAAGTAAAAAGGAGAAATGTAATGTAAATAGCAGAGGCTGTTCTATCTGCCATCCCTCTTGGGAATTCTGTGCCTGGACTGGGTGTGAGTCTGAACAAGAGCATCACCTCTCTTTTGGGCTTGGTTCTTATATACTTTTTGTATCATGAACATCCTATGTAAAAAGATAATAGTATTTATATAAACCAAACTATATCTGGTACTCAAGAAAAGTATGTCAGTCTCTGTGATGGCACATAATTATGGCTATGGAATCTAGTACACAGGTCACCAACAATTAAGAGAGAAAAATTTGTATTAAACTTTCTAGGCAACTTAAAAAGATTTTTTTCCAGGTATTTTTGACTATGTCTTCTTTCTCCTTAGTTTTGACTCCTTCACAGGTGCAGCTCTGTTTTGTTTACCTAAGCCAGTTGTTACTTTTTTCTCTAGATATGGGGGGCAGTAGTCTTAAAATCACCAGTTGTGTATATTTATGTTTAAATCACTCTCTTCTACCAGTAAATTTCTTGAAATAAAAGTTTATTAGTCACAAATCTTATTCCTTCCTAAAGGTGTTGTGCATACATTTGTGCTTGATTCAGTTTACATTTGACTACATTGTGTGTCTCACAAGTGCAATCTTTAGATTCTCTCAGTAATGAGCATAGTGAAGAAATTATTCTGTCTTTAGTAATTTGGGATAATTTCTGGGATTTTAATTGTCCTCGTATCTTTTTTCAGAGTGAATGCAAAGTAGCAAAATTTCGTGATTATGAAGAAAAACTCATTGTTTCTGCCTGGTATAATAAGGTGAGCTGAAGTTCAGCAAATGATTGGATGAGAACAGTGTTTAGCAAACTTTTTTGACCAAGTACAACATAAGAAAATATATTTTATTTTATACCATAAACCAAGACATAGCATGTTTGTGTGTATGACTGAAACAAAAGTTACCCTGTGTATTGCACTCAGATATTTTGTCATATTCTCTTTTAATGTTGATTCTAATCCACTAAATTGATTTTGTGACTCATTAGCGTTTAGCTGATACATATGAAGCACAGGTGTAATAATTCATAAACCTTTTTTAATTTGCCTTATTTGAGCTGAAACATTCAATTTTTGCCCATAAAAGATTTCTGAAGAAATATGAAGATCTGTGTAATGCAAAATTAAATGCTTCTAGTACTCAGTATTTATTTGAACATCCTCTAAAGCCTCAGTGTATCCTTTACTGTGTTACTTTATTTTTTCTATCCAGGGGTCACTCTTCATCATTGTCTTTTTGTCCTACCAAGGAGAAAATAGCATAGTTTGAAATGTGTTTTATTTTGTCATTGGTAGTATCAGTGGGATATTTTCAAGAGTAGCATTTCATGATGTATGTGGTTCTTTTGTATTATTCTAGTCAGTCAGATATGCTATTATCTACTTTTATCTCTTCTTATTTGTACAAAGGCATATCACTTATTAACTTCCCACGTGTGAATGTTGTGCTCCACCAGAAAGCACTAGTTATTCTTCCTGAAACATGGCTCATGCTTTCATGACACCATGCTTTTCATCTGAGGTCTTTCCTTTCTTCTGTTGGGTAAAATGTGGCTTAAAGGGCCCTGAAGGAAATTACATTTGAGGTATTCTCAGAACTTTCTCTCATGAGTCAGTCACCCTAGTTGAGATCAGTGACTATGTATTATTTATTTGTTCTTCCATGACCTCTTAATACATACATCAGTGAAGATATTGTAGCCAAGTAGTCCATGATTGATTCATTTTTTAACCTATATTTGTTGAGCATCTCATATCCATGTACTATACTAGTTACTAGTGATGCTAAGTTCAGTAAAATTGTGTTATGTGGTCTAGTGGGAGAGTAATGACTTCCCTTATAAGAAACTCAACAGCCAATATATGGTAATTTATCAGGTATCAATATCGAGATAGACTATAGTAAATTTAAACTATACTGGTGGTTCTCAAACATTAACATGCCTCAGAAGACTTGTTAAAACACAAATTGCTAGACGCACTGGCAGAACTTCTGATTCAGTAGGTCTGGGTAAGGCCCCTAAATTTGTATTTTTAACAAATTCCCAGGGATGCTGATCTTGTTAATCCAGGGACCACCCTTCAAGAACCTTTGATCTAAGCCGTTCTATTGTGACATGTCTGCTCATAGGTGATAGAAGGATGGCCCAAACACAAAAATTTGTTATAATTAAGTCTAATTCCAGGCCATTATTTTAAGTTACTGTTTTAAATAATTTTAAATTTAGTGGATTAGAGAAACTGGAGTTTGTGCCTTCTTACTAGCATTACCATTTCACAGATTAATCAGCTTCTGAACCCTTATTTTCTGTAAAAATGAGGAAAGCCTTAGCTTTATAGATTGGTTTTAAGGATTAAATGCCTTTGTGAGAAGCACTTGGCAAACTCTGTTTAGTCATGTTAAATAAAAAATATATGTTTTTTTTTTTTTTTCAGAGTCTAGCATTCCAGAAACTGGGGATGGAATCTAGACTTGTGAGCGGCGGTGGTGCCTGCAATGACACTAGTGCATGTACTCCCGCACGGTCTTTCTTAGCACAGCAACGGCACATCACCAACACCAGAAGAAATCTCTCTGTTAAAGTCCCTGCTACAACATCTGATTAAACTGAAAAAAAAAAAAAACAAGAAAAAAACATAGAAGTGTCCTTAAAATATTTTGTACCTTTCAACTAAGTACCAGATTGAAAAAGAAGTTTATGATGCTGGATATCAGGTATTTTAAAATCAACATGCATCAAATTAATTTTGCCAGTTGACTTCAAAACCAAGTATATAATTAGCCATCTCTCTGCGGGAGCACATTTGAATAATTGGAGATGTAATTATACACACATTTCAAACAAACATTTGTCTTTTGAGAGTATTATAATTTCAAATTGGCCTTGTATATTTTAGTTAAATGTTTTCAGTTGTACTAGTAACTTAATTAATTTTCAATAGCTATTCAGTAATACTTAATCTTAAAACATTATCTAGATTTGTTTAAATTTTTTTGCTTTTTATCGATTTATATAAAAACAGTCTTGACGCAGGCACATGGAGAACTATGCAAGGGTGATTTGAGTTAGTATATACAAGGCTTTACTTCTGTCCCCTAATTCTTCTATTGAATGTGTACCTCTACCTTGTCATGTCATGGAAGATATAACATTTGGAAGATTTGACAATTGGAATGACTTTGGAATAATAAAAATTGATTATTGGAAATTTTACATATTCTGAAAATCTCATAGTTCTAATTTGTACCTATGGCAAATAAGGGCTTCTGGACATCATGTTTAAAATGTTAAGCATAAGAAATAAATCTGGTAAAATAAATAAGCATAAGAAATAGGCAACTTTCTGATGGAAAGCAAGCAAAAAAAAATTATATATATATGTATATATATATATATATATACACTTTTTGTGAAATGTCTATATACTTTTTAAGGTAATTAATGAAGATTTCAGTTATTGCTTTTAAGCATAAAATTATATTTAGCTTCTGCTGAAAAATTGTATCATGTAATAATTTTGCTTCATTGAAAAGGGATGTTGCAGTGATGAAACAAGGTGGGGTCAGTTTGATTTTGTTTACTTATTAAGGAGTTCATCTTGGGCTCAGTTTGTGGTATTCAGTTCGTTTCTGCTCAAAGCTCTTATTTTCAAAGGCGTTACTTTTCAACTTTTGGGGTCATTTTTAAAAGTTAGCACTTAAGAATTTTAGTTGTGTTAAATATGTGCTGTCCTATATCATAGCCATTAGCCATATATGACAATTTAAATTTAATTAATCATAAACTCAGTTTCTTGGTTGCACCAGCCACATTTCAGATGTTCAGTAGCCACATGTGGCTAGTGGGTACCATACTGCACAGGGCAGCTATAGAATATTTCCATCATTGCAGAAAGTTCTACTGGATAGCACCATAGTAAGTCTTTTTAAAGTAACTTGGAAATACTATTTGATACTAGATGTTAGACCACAAAAAGAAGAAAAATGTTAGGACTATTTCGGATATAAAAAGGAACCGAATTGTGGCATAATTAGCACCTTACATTCCATACAGTTGAATACCTTATGCTGTGACAACCATAGTTAATCATTTCAGTGCTGTTCAGCATACATACCTATCAGCAGTGTGTCTAGACCGGGGTCAGCAGACTTTCTGTGAATGGACAAAGAGTAAATATTTTAGTAAATGTCTTAGGCTTTGTGGACTACATGATCTTTGTTGCAGGTACTCAACTCTGCCATTATAGAGTTAAAGCAGCCATACACAATATATAAACAAAATGGGCATGATTGTGTTTCAGTAAAACTTTATTTACAAAGACAGGTGGTAGGCCAGATTTGGCTTGCATGCTGTAGAGCTGTGGTCTAAATTTTATTCATAGCCTTTCTTTGCAAATACAGTGTGAGTATTGTTCCATTTACAGTGTTATTATTTTTTAGATATCTGGTTTTTAGATTTTTGCCTGGTAACTTTTTACTGAAAATACAAGAATTTCATACTGCATTTGCATCTCCGAGATTAGGGAGCACCTGTCAGGATATTTTGTTCTATCAGGGTTACTTCTGTTGACTACCTCCTAGATTTTGATACAGTTATATTGTTGAGTTTCATTTTCATACATTATTGTCGTGTCTGCTTGCCTGTGAACTTCTGGTAAAATAATAAAATAAGCCTTTGAAAATATTTTAGCATGGTATTTAACATTTTCTAAATATTACGGCATTTTGACATATTTTAGTCAGTGAAGACATCTGCCCCTTTGGTGTTTCTACTTGCTTATGATTGAGATTTTACAAAGCCTTCAAGCTCCATTTTAATGGAATTTATTGTAAAACATTAACTTTAATAAATTAGTGTTTTCACAGATCAGATCATTATACTTGGAATTTCTAAATCGTGCAATTTCTGGATAAGGACATAAGGCTAGATTCATTTTTCTTAATAGAGGAAAAGCAAATTTTCTGATTTATCACTTTTCTAGTTGATAAGTAGAATTTAAAATGTTTGATATGTAAGTATTTATATAAGACTAATGTAATTTAAAGTTCTGTATTATTGTGATTAATTATACAGAAATTCAGGAACTGATCAGAAGTGAGATTCTTTTCCACATCTGGTTAATGTAGTGAGTTGACACCCTGTGGGTGGTAAAGCATTATAAACATTTCATCATGAACCATGATTTATACACATCTGTGTTGTAAGGGAGGGTTGAGTACATCTACCAATAAAGAGATATTCAGCATTTGTCTATTTGATAAGGAATTAAATGTCCTAGTGATTATAAAGTAAAACCACAGACCAATTTGGAAATGATCTTCAATGTTGAGCACTTGCTTTAACATTAAAATTCCTTTTCTTTTTAAGGCTAAGGGTGTGTACATACCGCATTGATGTCTATGTTGAGATTAAGTTATGTATTGAGAACAATTTGAAGTTTATTTTTTCAATGAATAAGGCTGTCAAATGATTTAGTATAGATTAATGATATCTTTTTTAGAAATATTAAAGTGAGTATTCCTCATTATGTCATCATTTCTGATAATTAGAGTGCTAATTTGAATGTTAGATAATGTTTTCACATCTATACCTATTTCTTTCTAGGGGCACATCTGACCATGGGGCTTGGGGGTGACTTTTAGGCCACAGTAGTGTCTGTGTTAGGTTCTCTAAATGTGTATTTAATGAAAAACATTCCTATGTAAAAATGTGTGTATATGAATGTATGCATACATTCTTATTGTGCGCCTGTACATTGTGAAGAAGTAGTTTGGAAATTTGTAAAGCACAAACCGTGAAAGAAAATAGTGTGGAGTTATTAAATGATGTAGCACAAATGTAATGTTTAGTTTATAAAAGGTCCTTTCTATTTTCTATGGCAAAGACTTTGACACATGAAAAATAAAACCAATATTTGATTTATTTTTGTAACTATTTAGGATATTATTTTAAATAAATGATTGTCCATTATCAATATAATAGTTGTGAAATGATTTAAGTAAATAAACTTTATGCTTCTTTGTCTCTTGATTTTGATGGGTTTTTAGTGGGCATAAATGCATGTTTATTTGCTGCATTAAATAGAGGACTGAAAATATTTAGGTTGGTAAAGAAAAAGTAATTACATTTTTCTAATTTTGTTTTTCCTTTTTTGGGGGGGGAATGAAAAGATACATTAAATGATTTGGGAATATATCTTTTTATGTCTCCAGTTTCACCTCTGGAACCTAGACATCTTGCATTAACATGGAATCAAAACATTTCTGGGGCCGGGTGTGGTGGCTACGCCTGTAATTCCAGCACTTTGGGAGGCCGAGGCAGGCAGGTCACTTGAGGTCAGGAGTTCGAGACCAGCCTAGCCAACATGGCAAAACCTCATATATACTAAAAATACAAAAATTAGCCAGGTGCGGTGGTGCACGCCTGCAGTCCCAGCTACTTGGGAGGCTGAGGCACAAGAATCACCTGAACTTGGGAGGCAGAGGTTTCAGTGAGCTGAGATTATGCCACTGCACTCCAGCCTGGATGATAGAGTGAGACTGTTTAAAAAAAAAAAAAAACCCAAGACATTCCTGGGTAATATAATTTTAGAGACTGCTATTTATCCCTGAATATCCATTCTACACCTCTTACTTTAGTGATAGAATCCCATATTTTAGCTTGTTACATTATTATCCAGGAAAAAAAGAGAAAACCAAAACTGTGCTTCCCAGATTCCTATATAACTAGGTGGGATACAGCTTTGTTCTACATATCTAGCTTGAATGTACACAATTCACATTCCTCAAGTTCCAGGGGATATGGAACTTTCAAGCTTCTCTCATTGTCTTTGGCTTTTGACAGCTTGTCTATCAAAGATGGTCAATTGTGGATCTAGGTGTGGACTTCTTCAAATTTATTCTATTTGCGGTTTGTTGAGTTTGGATCTGCAGACTAATGCTTTTCATTAAACTTGGGAAATTTTTGGCTATTATTTCTTGAAACGTACTTTCTTCCGCTTTCTATCCTTTTCTCTGGTACTCTCATTATGCACCTGTTTATACTTGGTGTCCCACATGTCTCCAAGGCTCTGCCCATTTTTCTTCATTCTCTTTTGATTCTGTTCCTCAGAATAGATCATCTCATTGATTTATCTTCAAGTGTATCTCAAATGTGCTGCTGAGTTCCTCTAGTGAGTTTTTTATTTCAGTTAGTGTACTTTTGAAATATAGAATTTCTAGTTAGTTTTTTTATTATTATTATTTCTAGCTCCTTATTGTGATATCTTGTACTTACTGTACTTTTCAAATCTAGAATTTCTAGTTAGTTGCTGTTTTTTTATTTCTAACTCCTTATTGTGATATTCTATTCAGTGGAAAATCATTCTCATATTTAACTTAATTCTTTAGCTAATAATTCTTTAGGCTCATTGAACATACATAAAGCTTTTGTCTAGTAAATCCAATGCCTGGGCTTCTTCAGAGACTGTTTCCAATAACTTCTTTTCATCTTGTCTATGAGCCATTGTTTTCTGTTTCTTCACATGATTCATAATTTTTTATTGGAAATTTGGCATTGTAAATAATATGCGGAAACTCTGGAAATCAGACCCCACCCCATGGTTTATTATTGTTCCTGTTGTTGCCTTTTGTTTAGAGACGAACTAATTCTGTAAAAATTCCATTCTTCATTATGTGCAGCCACTGAATTCTGTGCTTTTTAAGCAAAGTGTTCAGCTAATTTTGGACAGAGATTTCCTTAAATGTTTTGAAATAAGTCTCTCAGCCTTTCCCAAAGGGTTCTACGTGTGTTTTGGGTTATACCTTTAACACACCAGCAGGTAGTTTACAATTCTATCATAACCTTAGTTTCTTGCTTACACAGACCCTCACAGTCAGTCAGAGATGAGAGATTAGGGTCTTTCCAGGCCTTTGCCTGGGTCAGGCATGTAGCCCTCACGTGTGCATGGCCTTCTAGATTCCTAGGCATATGTTAGAGTGTTAGAACCCCCGTGGGCATCTCTATTCCCAGTGTAACCTTTTAATTCTCTGTTAGCTCCAACTTGTATTGCTACCTCGGCTTACTGTAATGTTGCACAATTGTCACTGATTTTTTTTTTTTTTACAAATGTCCTGTAGTGTGGTTCGCACAGAATGAGTGTTTAGTAAGGTAAAATAAAGACAAGTTCTGAGAATGGGGCTTTTCAAGGAACTGCCAGAGAGGTCATATAATGATAACTTTCTGAGAATGGGGGCCTTTGGGGTGCTTTAAACCTATTCTGCTCCCTCCAGTGGCTGCTTGATCATTGTTATTCACAGCTACCAAAATTGTGAGACTGTTGCTTTTAAGGATACTTGAGAGCTGGGGAGAGGAGAACAGGCATAGGGCAAGTTAAAACAGAGCTCCCTGTTCTTACTGAGAGCAGCTCTTCTTTTTTTAAAACAAATGCTTAGGTTGTTGTGTGACTTCGTTTAATTTTCAGCATTCTGGAATGTTGATTTTGATTATTTTTGCTCATGTTCTCAGTGCCTTTATGGAATGGATTTTTGGAGCTCCTTAACTTACCATTTCAGAAGATTTCTCCACAAGTCAGATTTTTGAAAGTAGGAGTGACCTTAGTAACCAATATTTCAAACCCACCTTTTCCAGAATGTGAAATTAAGGAATATAGAGGTATAGGGCTTTCTGCATGGCTACAGAAAATTTATGGCTCACTGCAGCATTAATGTCACTTGGCTGCTTGCTCTTCCCTACCCCTCACCCCCACTATATGTCCAACAAACATTTCCTGAGCATCTGCTAGGCATGAAACAGGTACTGAATGTGTGTGAACAAGACACAGTCACCTCTGAAAAGCTCATTTTAATTGGGAGACTATATGGAAATAGGAAATAAAATATTTTAAATTAAATTATCAGGGAATGGAGGAAGAAGCAACTAACCAAGAGTCAAGAAAAATGTCATTGGAGAGTTAACATTTAAGCTGGCCTTTACAGGATGAATAGGAGTCTGCCAGGTATAATTAATCATTTCTGGCAGGAAAACTAGCCTCTATAAAGACATGAAGATGCTGAAGGATCTGGCCTATTTAGGGAAGTAATAGTTCAGTACTTTGGCAAGAGAAGTACTAAGAGATGTAATTCAAAAGGTGAATAGAATTCAGATCACAAAAATTACCATATGTCCACCTAAGGAGCATTGCCTTTCACATGGCTGTGCAGGCCCTACATCAGGGGTGTCCAATCTTTGGACTTCCCCAGGCCATGTTGGAAGAAGAAAAACTGTCTTTGGCCATGCATAAAATACACTAACACTAATGATAGCTGATGAGCTAAAAAAAAGAAAAGAAAGAAAAAGAAAAATCTCATGTTTTAAGAAAGTTTCTGAATTTATGTTGGGCCTCATTGAAAGCCATCCTGGGCCGCTTGTGGACAAACTTTACATGGTCCAACTCGAGGGCACCATTCACCTAAACTACAAGTGAATGGCAGCCTGGGGTTTTTACAACATAGCAGCCATACTGAAGAATCTTATCCTGTAGTCAGCAGGAAGAATATCTTGTTCTGTGGTCACAGGAAAAGATCAAATTGCCTGCGGAAAAAAAAGGTCTAGAAATAAGTTCTCCAAATTGCATAACAGAATAAACCAGATGCTTCTCTGAAATAACCATACAGCATTACTACTGTAATTATCATGTTACTTTGATCTCACATTTTCACAAGAAATACAATGCAGGTGTATCTGACAGCATAGGGTAAGTTATGCTGCAGTAGTAATTCTGAAATTTTAGTTTATAACAAAATAGGTTTATTTCTCCCATCATATGTTCATCTTGAATAAGCTGTGACTCTGCTTCGTGTCTTTGTCATACTGGACATAGGGTGAAAGACCCTTATTTAGAACACGGGTGGTCTCATGGCAGAGAAGAAATGTGTTGCACTACTAGCCAGCTTGCAAGCACTTAGAAGTGGCTTGTGGAACTTTTGCTCTCATTTTATTGATCAAAGCCTATCACACGGCCATTCCTGAATTCATGAAGGTGGTTGCACATAATCATCCCACAGGGAGGAGCACCACAAGGAGAGGCACCCCAGAGAGGGACAGTGGACTTTTGACCATCATATACTCCACCTCACCAGGTGTTGTTCTACTTTTCAGACTAGGAAACGATTTCAGGAAAGTAAAGTAACCTGTTTAATTCACAAGCAAAAGGTAATAAATGGTAAAAACCAGGAATGGAATTCAGGCCAGCTTAGCTACAAAGATCTGACCTCCATTTCATCTGACTCCCATTGCTACCCCACTGAGTCTTTTAATGTTGTTTTGTGTGCATCAGAGCCCTGTGATGTCTTTGGACTTCAGATGTATTTTGGCAAAGAGAAGTCTTTGTTCTGACCCTAATTGTTATAACGAACATCATCAATGACAGAGCCAGTCTCTGAAAGTGTCCCTTTGCATTTGACCCCTTCTTGCTTAACTTAATTCTTTGTCTGTTTCAAAAGAGGAAAAGGTCCTTAGCTTTCCAGAGCAGAACAAATAGCTCGTGTGAATACACAAAAACTGTATGACCCAGAAAGTACAAAATGTTCATTCAGGGCATCAGGCTGTTGTTGCGAAACAAGCATGGGGAAATGGGCTAGGTGGCACCACTCCAGAAAGCCAGCTGGGACTGAAAGAGTGAGGTAACACAGAAGCCTGTGCTCCTCCACTGCATCCCTGGAGGGTAATCATAGAAGTTAGCATGAGGGCTGTGAAATAGGTCATGGGGTGAGGTGACAAGGACAGAGGGGTAGTGGCAGAGATCTGACTTCTGGTGATAGGTCCCACCTAGCACCAACCCACAATGATTCCACTGATTTTGTTCATTAATTCACTATTAAACACTACCATGTTGCAGGCACTGTTCTTAATACTGTGGACTCAGAATTGAACAAGACAGATACTGCTCTTGCCCTCAGGGAGTGTAATGTATTAACTATTGCTGTGTGAAAATACACCTGAAACCTCAGTGGCTTAAAACAGTAACCATTTATTTAACTCGCAAATCTTAGGTTGGAAATTTACGCTGGCTTGGGCAGTTCTTGTCTGGGCTCACTCATGCAAGTGCATTCAGCTTCCAGATTCGCTTGGATCCAACTCCTCTCAGGTCCTTATGCACAGCTCTGGAGGCTGGCCAGCTATCAGCTAGGGCAATGTGATGGCAGTGATGAAGCCACATGTTTCTCATCCTGCAGCACAGTAAAGTGGACTTGTTTAAATGGTGGCAGGAGAGTCCCAGAAAAGCAAGCAGAAGCACACGCAGTCTCTTCGGCCCTGGGGTCAGCAAGGAAAGTCATTTCACCACCAGTCCAGCCTCAAGTAAAGGAGATTATGAGTAGACAGATGCTAGCTCGTGAGGAGAGAAGCTGTAAAGTCACATTTCAAAGGGTGTAGACCAAGGAAGGGAGTTATTGTAGCCTCTTTTTACAGATAAATATAACTCTCAGCCAGACTTAAGTTCCATGAAAAATACAACAGAGTGGAGAGACTTCTGTTTCATGCTGTGACAGTAACTGCACTGGACTAGCCCTTCTACCACAAGAAAAACCAGAGAAGTGGACAAGGTAAATAAACTTTTCAGATATTGGAGAACTGAAAGTGCAGGACCATGCTTCCCAACAGAGAGGAACAAATGAAGTGAGCTCTACAATATCTGGCTTTCTAGCTGGAGGGATTTACTAGACTCCATTTCAAGAAGCAGGGAAACAATCAGAACACAGTAGTCTTGCTAAGATGAGAAAATAGACTGGAGTTTAGGGTGACTGACATGGGTAGAATTTGTAGAACAGAGAAAGGTAGAAGCAACAGCAAGAGCGAGCTCCAGAAATCTTGAAAGAGATCAGCTGAATACCAACCTCTGTGTGTGTAGAGCGAGACTCCATGAGGTTGGGCAAAGGACACCTACCAGAAAACACCTACCAGAGAGCTATAAGCTTAATGATTGCCATAGCTTTTTTAAAATTTTTATTATTTTCCTTTAAGGTCTGGGATACATGTGCAGAACGTGCAGGTTTGTTACATAGGCATACATGTGCCATGGTGGTTTGCTGCACCTATCAACCAGTCATCTAGGTTTTAAGCCCAGGATGCATTAGGTATTTGTCCTAATGCTCTCCCTCCCCTTGCCCTCCACCCCCTGACAGGCCCCAGTGTGTGATGTTCCTCTCCCTGTGTTCATGTGTTCTCATTGTTCAACTCCCACTTATGAGTGAGAACATGTGGTGTTTGGTTTTCTGTTCCTGTGTTAGTTTGCTGAGAATGATGGTTTCCAGCTTAATCCATATCCATGCGAAGGACATGAACTCATTCTATTTTATGGCTGCATAGTATTCCATGATGTATATGTGCCACATTTTCTTAATCCAGTCTATCATTGATGGACATTTGGATTGGTTCCAAGTCTTTGCTATTGTAAATAGTGCTGTAGTAAACATACATGTGCATGTGTCTTTATAGTAGAATGATTTGTAATCCTTTGGGTGTTCACTCAGTGATGGGATTGCTGGGTCAAATGGTATTTCTGGTTCTGGATCCTTGAGGAATCACCACACTGTCTTCCACAATGATTAAACTAATTTACACTCCCAACAACAGTGTAAAAGTGTTCCCATTTCTCCACATCCTCACCAGCGTCTGTTGTTTCCTGACTTTTTAATGATTGCCATTCTAACTGGTGTGAGATGGTATCTCATTGTGGTTTTGATTTGCATTCCTCTAATGACTACTGATGATGAGCTTTCTTTCACATGTTTGTTGGCCGCATAAATGTCTTCTTTTGAAAAGTGTTCATATTCTTCGTCCACTTTTTGATGGTTCTTTTTAAATTTTACACCTTATACAATAATTAACTCAAGATGGATTAAAGACTTAAATGTAAAACCTAAAATCATAAAAACCCTAGAAGAAAACCTAGGCAATACCATTCAGGACATAGGCATGGGCAAAGACTTCACGACTAAAACACCAAAAGCAATTACGACAAAAGCCAAAATTGACAAATGGGATCTAATTAAACTAAAGAGCTTCTGCACAGCAAAAGAAACTATCATTAGAATGAACAGGCAACCTCCAGAATTGGAGAAAATTTTTGCAATCTATCCATCTGACAAAGGTCTAATATCCAGAATCTACAAGGAACTTAAATAAATTTGCAAGATTACCATAGCTTTTACAGGGTTGGAATTAGCTATATTCATTGAGAGTGGAGAGACTATACTGAATGCCTCAGGCGATCAATAGAGACCCCGGATAAATCACTCTTTAGGAGCCCTCGAATTAAGGCTACTTTGAACCTACTCTAATAAAGCTTTAAAATGAGCTTCAAAAGATTAAGGTGTCCTACAAGTAAATTAACTCCCTATTAAAATAAAACTTAATACTCTGCAAAGGAAGACAATGGAAACACTCAACAATGAAAAACGTACATAATAATTACTAGACATAAAGAACTGGGAATATGTGACCCATAACAAGGAGAAAAACTCAGTTAAGAGACACAGACACAAACAACAGGCAAGGACTTTAAAATGAATAGTATAAGTATATTCGAAGATCTAAACTAAAATAACAGAGAAATAGCAACTATATTTAAAAAGATGCATTGGCACTTCTAGAAAAATAAAATATATGAAATAAAAAAACTTAATGGGTGGGCTTAATGACAAACTCGACACTGCGGAGGAAACTAAGAGTGAACTTAGTTGAACTTGAAGACAGAAACTTGAACAGAAACTATCCAAACTATCCCATAGAGAGAAGAAACGCTGAAAAATATTAACAGAACCTTAGTGGCCAGTAATTCAACATCGAGGGGGCCTCATATGTATGACTGAAATCCCAAAAATAAGGGAGCAGGGAGTGGGTTAAGAAAAAGTATTTAAGGAAATAACGGCCACAATTTATCCAAATTTTCTAAAAACAATAAACTCATAAATACAAGAAGTTTAATAAACACCAAGTAAACAATGCCAAGATACATTATTACCAAATTGCTGAGGAGTAATGATTAAGAAAAAAAGCTTAGTAACAGCTGGAAGACAAAAGACTCCTAATGAATAGGGGAACAAGGATGTGAGTGATTGTGGCCCTTTCATCAGAAGCAGCATAAGCCAGGAAAAAATGAAATGACATTTTCAAAGTGCTATAAGAAAAAAAAAACTGTTAATTTATAATTCTATATATGGCGAATTTTTTGTTCAAAAATGAAGGCAAAATTAAGACATTCTGTGATGGAAGAAAAAGAGAGGAGGAGGGAGAAAACCTGGGGAGAATTCAAGGCACAATATATTGTGGTGGTTTTCAAGAATAAGTGAGATGGAGAGGAGTCAGCTTGGGGGACTTCGTCAGCACATATCCCTCCCCCAAAGATGGTTATGCAGTGATGGCAGTGGTGAAAGATGTTGCGAAGCCATGTGTATTTCACAAATGTTTCCTTTGGTTTGCATAACCCAGTGGGGACCACTAATGTCCGTTGATTTTTATGTTTATAATCCCCCATTTCTCACTTTCATCAGCACTGGAATGAGCTCTAAGAAGGGATGGTCCTGTATCTCCCTTTGTTAACCACTATCTGATTCATTGTATGTGCTCAGTAACTGTTTGTTGAATTGATTTAAAAAGACTTAATGTGAGGCTTGGTATCAAAAGCACAGCTCCATCTTTGTTTTTCGAGTAGAAGAAGAAATTCATAAGGTTTGGTTTTTCCACAATTAGGGAGGTACCACTAGCATATGGGTGTATTGAGGAAAGCAATGCAAGTTTACCAAGTGAGAAAACATTATTAGCAATATTATAGGATGCTGTCATACATTCAGAGCTAACCAGAATAAAAGGAAGGAGCATCTTCCATTGCAGATGTACTTGGAACTGTACTTTCAGATAGTTAATGGCAGAAACACCCGTGTATATGTGTGATAGAGTAAAAATAAAAACATGGCAAGGAATCTTTCATAGTGAATGTCACAGCCCAGAAAAGAAGGCTCCAGTGTTTGCCACATTTATAGCCCAGTCCTCTTCTTGCTGTTCACAGCACTGATCCTGAGCCACAGCAAGATCCTGGGGTGTCCTGTGAGTCATTTATCCATTCCTTCATTCAACACAGAAAGAGAAATAACACTCATTAGGATGTCACTGTGGGCTGGATATTATATTTGTAACAGGATATCAAAATGGGGTTCTTCATCGCTCAGTTTCACGTGGAGTCCCAGTTACTGCAAATAGTACATGCCAAGTGCTATTAAACCCACAGCTGTAAAGTAAGGCACTTGGAATCCTATGTGAGACTTGCCACAGGGGCCTCAGATAACTGTTTTTGTCACCCTTATAGCCCATTGCCTACATAGAGGACTAATGGAAGAGGCAGAGACTTCTGTGGTGAGGAGTGACAAAGACTCAGCTCCTCTAAACCCTCTAGGCATTGACCTTGGCATCTGTCCATGTGGAGCCTAATGGCCAAGTTGCAGCAAGAATCTTGCCAAGTCAGTTTAGAGGCAACCCCTGACCCCTTGATATCTGATCCAAATATTCATCCCCCACCCTTGGTACCGGATCACTCGGGTTGGTCTTCAGCAAGAATCCTGTCCAGTGGATTTAGCCAGAATCTGTCCTTACTCCTGATATTTCCTCTTAGATTTTCCATTCCCAACCCAGCTGTATTTGGAATTGAGCCCGGTTCTATACTGAAATCTCCTTTCCCCTATTGCAATAGTTCATGACTAAAATTTGTTTTCACTGCTTTAAATGCAGTTCAGCTCTGGTTTTCATTGACAGGCAGATCCTCCTGACCTCCCACCCATCTCCCATGAAGCGGGAGAGGCACATGGTTTCCCCTCACCAGGTGAGAGACTTCAAGCCAAGAGAGAGTTACCTGTGCTCTGTATTTCTCTGGGAGGCAAGAATCAGTGGCACATAGAGGCCTGAAAGTTCCTCTAGGCAAGAGGTTGGGTGAGGCTCCAGTGGTAGCTGAGGCGTGGGGGCTCTGTTGGAGGAAACTGTACTGCTTCTCACACTGCGACAAGTGTGTGGGACTCCATGTGGGCCCCATGGCACAGCCAGCATGGGGCTGTCTTGGATCCCAACAAGAGGAGTCCTGGAGGGATAATGTGTCCTGAAGAGGAGCTGCACTGGCAGATGCCCCAGAGTGGGAGAGCAATGTTAAGCTAAGGAAAAAACACTGTCCATGTCAAAGGTGCTGCACATGAAGGGCCCTGGTGGGATGGGGTGGGTGGTGGATGAGGTAAGAATGCCCATGAAGGAGGGAGCACTGGACCAGAGAGAAGGGCCGGCGAACCCCTGCCCACCCAGTCTGGAAACCTTCCAGTTCTAAAACTGAGTTGAGGGAAGCTAAATCAATGAATGTATGGAGTTATATAGATTGTATATTTATTGGACTGCAAATTGTAAGGACCAAAATGACACTTAGGAAGGACGGTGAGGACAGGGATGTTTGTCGTATCAGAAATGTAATGAACCTTGCCTGAAATTTCATTCAGAGGCAAAACAGATATAGTTCGTAGACTGTGGTGGTGGGGTGAGGTGGAAATAAAGCCACTTTTGTCTTGCATTCTAATGAATCTTATTCCCCTTCAATCTGTTACACAGACAGAATTTCATGTTTTCATATTTATCCTTATTACCACATAGTGAGGTACTGTTTTAGAGGAAGAAATTGGAGGCTTGAAGGTTTAAATATCTTGCTCAAAGTCACAGTAAGGGGCTGTGGAGTGACAAATCAGGACAAGCCGGGACACTCATAACTAGCACCCTACCTCTTTCCTTTAGGTGGCTTAGAGAAAAGTTGGATAAGTAGGCTTGACTGAGCTCAAGGGGAGTACAGCTTGACACTAGGGGTGTCCAAAGTTTCCCCATTCTAACAAAGCCGTGTCTTCACCCAGGAAGCTGTCCTTGCTCCTTAGTCACCTAGTCAGCCCTGCCTCCTGTCTATAAATATGTAGGGTACTGTATTAGTCCATTTTCATGCTGCTAATAAAGACATTCCTAGGAATGTGCAATTTACAAAAGAAAGAGGTTTAATGGACTCACAGTTCCAAGTGGCTGGGGAGGTCTCACAATCATGGTGCAAGGCAAAAGGCACATCTCACATGGTGGCAGACAAGAGAGCTTGTGCAGGGAAACTCCCCTTTATGAAATAATCAGATCTTGTGAGAACTGACTATTACAAGAATAGCACACATGAAAGACCCACCCTCATGATTCAATTATCTCACACTCCGTCCCACAACATGTAGAAATTATGGGAACTACAATTCAAGATGAGATTTGAGTGGGGACGCAGCCAAACCATATCATTCTACCCCAGCCGCTCCAAAATCTCACATCCTCACATTTCAAAACCAATCATGCCTTCCCAACAGTCCTTCAAAGTCTTAACTCATTTCAGCATTAACTCAAAAGTCCACGGTCCAAAGTCTCATCTAAGACAAGGCAAGTCCCTTCTGCCTATGAGCCTGTAAAATGAAAAGCAAGTTATTTTCTAGGTAAAATGCAGGTACAGGCATTGGGTAAATACCAATGTTCCAAATGGGAGAAATTGGCCAAAACAAAGTGGCTATAGGCCCCATGCCAGTCCAAAATTCAGCAGAGCAGTCAAATCTTAAAGCTCCAAAATGATCTCCCTTGACTCCATGTCTCACATCCAGGTCATATTAATGCAAGAGGTGGGTTCCCATGGTCTTGGGCAGCTCTGCTCCTGTAGCTTTGCAAGGGATAGCCTCCCTCTTGGCTGCTTTCACAGGTTGGCATTGAGTGTCTGCAGCTTTTCCAGGCACATGGTGCAGCTATCAGTGGATCCACCATTCTGGGATCTGGAGGACAGTGGCCCTCTTCTCACAGGTCCACTAGCCAGTGCCCCAGTGGAGACTCTGTGTGGGGGCTTCAACCCCACATTTCTTTTCCACACTGCCCTAGCAGAGGTTCTCCATGAGCACTCCACTTCTGCAGCAAACTTCTGCCTGGGCATCCAGGTATTTCCATACATCCTCTGAAATCTAGGCAGAGGTTACCAAACCTCAGTTCTTGACTTCTGTGTACCCACAGGCTCAACTCCATGTGGAAGCTGCCAAGATTTGCGACTTGCACTCTCTGAAGCTACGACCTGAGCTGTACCTTGACCCCTTTCAGTCATGCCTGCAGCAGCTGGAATTCAGGGCACCAAGTCCTCAGGCTGCACACAGCAGAGGGAGCCTGGGCCCAGCCCACAAAACCATCTTTTCTTCCTAGGTCTCCAGGCCTGTAATGGGAGGGACTGCTGTGAAGACCTCTGACAGTCCCTAAAGACATTTTTCCCATTGTCAGCTCCTTTTTTACTTACGCAAATTTCTGCCGTCAGTTGAATTTCTCCTTAGAACATGGGATTTTCATTTCTGTCACGTTGTTAGACTGGAAATTTTCCAAACTTCTATGCTCTGCTTCCCTTATAAAACTGAATGCCTGTAACAGCACTCAAGTCACATCTTGAATGCTTTGCTGCTTAGAAATATTCTTCTGCCAGATATCCTGAATCATCTCTCTCAAGTTCAAAGTTCCACAACTCTCTACGGCAGGGGCAAAATGCTGCCCGTCTCGTTGCTAAAACATAACCTTTGCTCCAGTTCCAAACAAGTTCCTCATCTCCATCTGAGACCACCTCAGCCTGGATTTCATTGTCCATATCATTATCAGCATTTTGGTCAAAGTCATTCAACAAGTCTCTAGAAGGTTTCAAACTGTCCCACATTTTCCTGTCTTCTGAGCCCTCCAAACCATTTCAACATCTGCCTGTTACCTAGTTCGAAATTTACATCCACATTTTCAGGTATTTTTTCAGCAGCGCCCCATTCTACTGGCACCAATTTACTGTATTAGTCCCTTTTCACATTGCTGACAAAGACATTCCTGAGAACAGGCAATTTATAAAAGAAGAGGTTTAAAGGACTCACACAGTTCCACAGGACTGGGGAACCCTCACAATCATGGTGGAAAGTGAAAGGCACATCTCACACGGCAGCAGGCAAGAGAAGAGAACATATGCAGGAAACTCCCCTTTATAAACCCATCAGATCCCCTGAGACTTATTCTTATCATGAGAGTAGCATGGAAAAGACCTGCCCCCATGATTCAGTTACCTCCCACTGGGGTCCTCCTACAACACATAGGATTTATGGGAGCTAAAACTCAAGATGAGATTTGAGTGGGGACATGGTCAAACCATATCAGGCACTATGAGGTCAGTCCCCCTCCTGGACCTCTCCTGGGTGCATGCAGCCCCACTATGCCTGACTCAGGCACACTTTCCTAACAACTCAGGGTATCCTGTGTGTCCTGCTCCTCCTCTGCTATAAGTCCCTCAACCTCCAACCTGCTTTTAAATTTATATTGCAGCATGCATGTGTCTGCATCTCTTTGTAGAAGAGCGGTAGAGAGAAGATCCACAGCCTGGGTGCCTTTTGGTAAATCCATGCCTCATCTATGATACCACAGATCATGTTATATTGCTTGCACACCATGTGTCATCAGGCACTGACAAAAGACAAGGGGGTCAGGGGCCCTGGAGCTTCCAAAATAGATGGAAGAAAAAGAGAGTTAGAAGAGTGCATATAGAACAAAATATTTGTGTGGGACAGGAAGTGTTTGGACAAAACGGGGGCTCATATTTTAGAGCCTCTCCACGAGCTTTGAGAAAAAAGATATTTTCCTCAGTTACTCACAGTCATCTATTCCCCATGGTTTCTGATTAATTGTGCTCACATCCTATTTGGCCCAGGGTCCCATTGCATTTATCAGGTCAGGATGAGTTCCCAGTATTTTTACACTTATTTCCCCAAGTAACAGGTGTGTACTGCCCATCTAGAGTCACAGAAGATGCACAGCAGAGTAGAAATGGAACTCAGAGATAACTTCAACAAAGTCCTTCATTTTACAAATGAGGAAAGTGAGACACACAATGTATTTTGGCCAGTGTCCATTTGAGTCTCCTACTTGGGTGATCTGATTGGTGAAAAATGGAAGTCCTGGATGTTTGAGAAGTTCAAGTTCAAAGCCTGATTTGATTGGTTTTATTCTCAGAATACCACTTGGCCTGTTTTCTAGAGATGCAAATTTCTGGTGGGTTACAAAAAAAAAAAAAAAAAAAAAAAATGCACATAGGTGGGGCTCTCACTTCCATTTTTTCTTTTACTAGGAAAAGATCAAAGCCCCCTCCTACACATTAAAAACCCAACCATGTCATCCAGACATACCCTTTTCTTGGCTCCCCAGCTAGCTTAGCAGCAGTCAAATATTCCTCCCATCCTTTTCTGTTTCCCTTTCTCACAGCATCAATTTAATTGGCTTTTCTCTGAATCCCAAGCAACAGGAAGAAAGAGCCCTGTGACTTCATGGCCCATTTTCTTTTAAGCTATTTAAATTACTTAGGTCTAACTGCTCGCTGTGGTTTTGATGTTTGTCCTCTCCAAAACGTATTTTGAAACTTGGTGCATATGCTGCAGTGTTGGAACGTGGGGCCTAATGAAAGGAGACTGGGTTATGAGAGCATGGCCTCATGAATGGATGGATGTCATTGTTATGGGAGTGGGTTCATTGTCGTGAGAGTGGGCTGATATAAAAGTGAGCCTGGCACCTCCTGCTTTCTGTCTTTTGCATCCACCTGCTTGTCCTTCTGCTTTACTGCCATATGATGACACAGTATGGAAGCCCTCACTAGAAGCTGCCACAATGCCCTTGGACATCCCACCCTACAGAAATGTGAGACAAATAAACTCCTTTTCTTTATAAATATCCAGTCTCAGGTATTCTGTTATAGCAACAGAAAACAGACTAAGACACCACCTTAGGAAAAATGATCTTTTTATAAGGCTTAGCCCAGGTTCCCAGGGAGTTCATTTGTTTGCATTGGTATTGGGGTCAAAACTTCATGTACTATCAGTGTTACCTGGCCTTCTACTTTATAATCCTTATCTTCCTTCAGCAGCCACACATAGAAAGAGTGAGCAGGATTTTGGCATTTCTGTTTCCCTGCTATAAAATACCAAGGTCGGCTGGGTACAGTGACTCACACCTGTAATCCCAGCACTTTGGGAAGCCGAGGTGGGTGGACTTGAGTCAAGAGTTCTAGACCAGCCTGGCCAACATGGCAAAACCCCATCTGTACTAAAAATACAAAAATTAGCAAGTCATGGTGGCATGCACCTGTAATCACAGCTACTAGGGAAGCTGAGGCAGGTAAATCACTTGAACCCAGGAAGCAGAGGTTGCAGAGAGCCGAGATCATATCACTGCACTCCAGCCTGGGCAACAGAGCAAGACTCCATCTCAAACAACAACAACTACCACCACAATAACAAAACAGGGCCCAGGGAGTTTAGGCTGGTAATATTAGCCACAAAAAGCTTACAATCTTAATTGCAAGAGAAGATCACACCCACCATCGTTAAAGCCAGTGTGAAACAACATAGGAATAAGTGTCTGATGGAGGATTAAAGGCAAGAAGGTATTGTTAAGGATGAAAAATATTTCCACATTTGTTCCTGAAACCTGTTTCCCAGGTTGGTTAATTGTGGTCACATCCCACTTGGCCCTGGGTGTGTGCTTATGTAAACCACAGAAACTGTTTCAATGACACTTGCTTTCCCTGTCTCTAAATGAGGAATAAAACCTGCCCTGCTGACTTATCAAAGGATCAGTTTGAGACAGAAACAAAATAAAGCATGAACGTACTACCAAATTGGGGAGCCTTCATAGCTCACTTCTGTGACTGCTCCTAGGGCCCACTTTTAACTCTTATCAACTATTTTGCACCACTTTGACCTCAGCTTCTCAACAGGTCAGAAGCAAATACATATCTCACAGAGGAAGCAGGAAGGAGGCACACTACAGATAGAACTTTTATGACGTGCCTCATGGTTTACAAACCACTTAAAGCTCACCATTTCTTTTGATTCTTACAAGAACTTTCTTTATGGAAGGAATCATTATCCTCTTTTCATCTCCTAGATAAAAAGGTAAATTATTTAGCATGTAAATGATTTTCCCAAGGCTAATTTGGAGGAGACAGTAGAGCTGGGATTTGGATCTAGTTTTTTCTGAGTCAAATTCCTCTGATCGTTCCTCAAAGTCACTTTCATTTTGTCCCATTACACCTGAGCAGGCATCAGTGGCTTCAAAACACATGCCATGTCTTCTTACTTTCCTTGCCCCTTTCTCTCTCTTTTCTTTTCTTCGTGACGGCGGGAGGGAGCGGGATCTATGGGGGAGGGAGGGCGGGGAGGGAGGAGGGAGGGGGTGAGGAGGGGGAGGGACTTATGCCGGCGATAGGCTGTTGAGTGGGAGGGGGGGGGATGGAGGGGGCAGGAGCGGCGGAGCTTTCTTTTTTGATTTCTGGGGTAGTTCGGGGGGGGGAGGGATGGCGGGAGGCGGGGGGTATTTCTTATTTCTTTCTTTCTTTATTGATTTCTTCTATCTTTCTCTCTTTTTTCTTTCTTCTCTGTCTTTCCTTCCCTCCCTCCCTACCTCACTCCTCCACTCAACTCACTCCCCTCCTCCCTCCCACCTCTCTCCTCCCTCTCTCTCTCTCTCTCTTCTCTTTCTCTCTTTCTTTCTTTCTTTCTTTCTTTCTCTTCTTTCTTTCTTTCTTTCTTTCTCTTTCTTCTTTTTTATTATACTTTAAGTTCTAGGGTACATGTGCACAACGTGCAGGTTTGTTATGTACGTATACATGTGCCATGTTGGTGTGTTGCACCCATTAACTCGTCATTTACATTAGGTATATCTCCTAATGCTATCCCTCCCCACTCCCCCACCCCACGACAGGCCCCGGTGTGTGATGTTCCCCTTCCTGTGTCCAAGTGTTCTCATTGTTCAATTCCCACCTATGAGTGAGAACATGCAGTGTTTGGTTTTCTGTTCTTGCAATAGTTTGCTGAGAATGATGGTTTCCAGCTGCATCTGTGTCCCTACAAAGAACATGAACTCATCCTTTTTTATGACTGTATAGTATTCCATGGTGTATATGTGCCACATTTTTTTAATCCGGTCTGTCACGGATGGACATTTGGGTTGGTTCCAAGTCTTTGCTATTGTGAATAGTGCCACAATAAACATATGTGTGCATGTGTCTTTATAGCAGCATGATTTATAATCTTTTGTGTATATACCCAGTAATGGGATGGCTAGGTCAAATGGTATTTCTAGTTCTACATCCTTGAGGAATCACCACACTGTCTTCCACAATCATTGTACTAGTTTATAGTCCCACCAACAGTGTCAAAGTGTTCTTATTTCTCCACATCCTCTCCAGTACCTGTTGTTTCCTGACTTTTTAATCTGCTCAGTGAAATAAAAGAGGACACAAACAAATGGAAGAACATTCCATGCTCATGGAGAGGAAGAATCAATATCATGAAAATGGCCATATTGCCCAAGGTAATTTACAGATTCAATGCCATCCCCATTAAGCTACCAATGGCTTTCTTCACAGAATTGGAAAAAACTACTTTAAAGTTCATATGGAACCAAAAAATAGCCCGCATTGCCAAGGCAATCCTAAGCCAAGGGAACAAAGTTGGAGGCATCACACTACCTGACTTCAAACTATACTACAAGGCTACAGTAACCAAAATAGCATGGTGCTGTACCAAAACAGAGATATAGACCAATGGAGCAGAACAGAGCCCTCAGAAATAATATCACACATCTACAGCCATCTGATCTTTGACAAACCTGACAAAAACAAGAAATGGGGAAAGGATTCCCTATTTAATAAATGGTGCTGGGAAAACTGGCTAGCCATATGTAGAAAGCTGAAACTGGATCCCTTCCTTACAACTTATACAAAAATTAATTAAAGATAGATTAGAGACTTAAATGTTAGACCGAAAACTATAAAAACTCTAGAAGAAAACCTAGGCAATGCCATTCAGAACATTGGCATGGGCAAGGACTTCATGTCTAAAACACCAAAAGCAACGGCAACAAAAGCCAAAATTGACAATGGGATCCAATTAAACTAAAGAGCTTCTGCACAGCAAAAGAAACTACCATCAGAGTGAACAGGCAACCTACAGAATGGGAGAAAATTTTTGCAATCTACTCATCTGACAAAGGGCTACTATCCAGATCCTACAAAGAGCTCAAACAAATTTGCAAGAAAAAAGCAAATGACCCCATCAAAATGTGGGCAAAGCGTATGAACAGACACTTCTCAAAAGAAGACATTTATGCAGCCAGTAGACACATGAAAAAAATGCTCATTATCACTTGCCATCAGAGAAATGCAAATCAAAACCACAATGAGATACCATCTCACACCAGTTAGAATGGCAATCATTAAAAAGCCCCTTTCTTTCTTAGCAAAATCACACCCGAGGAACAGCGCAGAGATGGTGACTGACTGGGGAAACAGTGATGCCCATTCTAAACTTCAGGCTCAGCTTCTCATTGTTTGGGGGCCTGAAGGTAAATTTTTGCACAAGGGAAGTGAAGAAAATAAACAGCTCAGTCCTGGCCAACTGTTCTCCGAGGCATGCCCGCTTTCCTGTAAGACAAAATCAAAAGATGGGTTATCTTCTCAGGTGGCATTTGTGCCTAGCAGAGATAGATGTTCTCAATCATATCCCAAAAACCTGGAGCAGAGGAAGGGTCTGTAGGCCCCAGGGTGTTATGGCCAGCAGCTTATTTAAGTCTGACAACCACTTGGGTTCATCAATGCATAGAAAGCAGAAGTCCAGGAACACAAAGTCAAATGCCGTCAAGGGTCTGGCATGTGAGCTTCCAGGGTGAAGTTGCAGGGTGTAGGACCATAGAAGTGGAAGGCGTGGGCTGACCTAGAAAGGGGGTGTTTAGCCTAAGAGCTTTAAAAAAAGAATTTAACAAACATGACAAAAAAAAAAAAGACAACAAAAACAACCAAATATGTTAACTTTTTCAACCCCTAAAAAAATTGTTGAAAATATAAGGAATTAAATGTCAGAGCAGAGTTCCTAAGGTATAAGTCATCTTTTCCCTGTGCCACTTTTCGTCCTTAATCATGGGGACCTACTGGCACGGGTGGCCCTCTATATTGTGACTGCTTTGGTCTTCGTCCTTCCATGGTTCTTTTTATGCACAGTGGCCCTTTCCCTTTGCAGGCATTTCTTCTACAGTGTGGCCCAAGGCTGAGTCCTGGTCTCCACAGCTGATACCTAACACCGTCCTGAAAATATAAGTTATGTGTGGATGAACTGGAGGCAGAAGGACAGAGATTCAATTCGGCTTCTCCTACCTCTTAGCCACGTGACTGGGGCAAATTAACCTCTCTAGGCATCAGTGAAAATGTACGTGTGCATATTAGTGAAAATGAATACGTGTTTAAGATGAGAACTTTATATACTGTGTGAGCTACATGCTGAATCCAAATAGGCCAAATAATTTAATAATGTATACCTCAAAACAAAGTATTTTAACATGTCACCTAGGTAATAATAAACATAGCTGTACAATTGCTTGTTGTTAACTAGATCAGGTTAATTCTCAACAAACAGAAGAATACAATTTAAAAGATGACCTTTAAAGAAAATCTTTTGGGTGGTAGCATTACTCAAACAGCTTTCTGTATATTACAATTCTTTACTGTGATACTTTCCATAATGTACCTTTTATTCTGAAATAATTTCAAATGTACAAAAAACGTGGAGAGATAAGACAAAGAACCTGGCTCTCCTGAATTGTTTGGGAGTACATTGCCTACATTACCCATGAAATCTTCAGTATGTATTTTCTAAAAAGAAGGACATTCTCCAACATAATCAAAATGCAACCATCCAAGCCAGGAAATTAACACTGATGAATGACCAACATCTTCTCCTGAGGTCCCATTCAGGGTTACCAGCTGTCCCAATGTCCTTCATTAGAAAAGGGTCCAGTACAGCCAGTACAGGATCACGGTCTACATTTAGCTGTCATGTCACCTTAGTCCTTCAGTCTGGAATAAGTCCTCACTCTTTATACAACTTTCATGGCACTGGCCTTTTTAAAGATTACAGACCAGTAGTTGTTTTGTAAATGCCTCTTATGCTGTCTCATGATTGGATTCAGGCTGTGAAGTTTTGCAGTTTTGGTAGGAATATCACCAAAGTGATACTGTGTTCTTCTCATTTTATCCTAGCAAGTGCTGTACAATTTTGATGTGTGACATTATTGGTAATCACTTGATTAAGGTGGTGTCTGCCAAGTTCTCTGGTAAAATTATTCTTTTTCTCTGTAACTAATAAGTACTTTGAAACTATGTCAACAAACCATTCTCATTAAACTGTGATCCACTCTTTTCCATTGCTATTTCTCGACCATATTATTAATTGCTGATAGCTACCAAATTGCGATTTTTAAAATTCTGTCATTTCTTCCACATTTATTAGTTAGCACTCTACTAAAGGAAATGCTTGTTCCCCTCCCCATTTATTTATTCACTCATTTATTGATATCAGTTGGATTCAAGGGATTCCTGTTTTTATTCAAAGGGTTATAATCTGTTACTATCATGACTTGTTCTGATGCTCAAAATATTCCAGATTTGACCATTAGACGCCCATTCAAGCTGTCATTTCCTGACTTTTGGCACAGCAATCTATTCCAGGTTGATCTTATACTTTCCCTTCCCCAGCCCTGGAATCAGCCATTTTTTCCAAAAGTCCTGGTTTCTTTTAGTGGATAATAACATGTAGAAATCAAGATCTGGGCATTAGGCACGCTCATTGCGCTCCAGATGTTGTTGCCCCTCGCTCATATCAGTGGCCAGAGCTAAGGAATATATGTATGTATATAATGTGGGTATGTGTCCAAAACTGTGTGTGTATACATTATATATATGTGTGTGTGTATATATATACACACACACACACCCATATTTACATCTACATTTCTATATTTATTGACTCATCTATTGAAAATCTGAGTTCATTATAGATTACATCAGATTCCAATCCAACACCACAAAGTTTGATTTTCTCCCTTTCTTTATTTGCAACTTCCTCTCATTATCCTCAATATATTTATTTATTGGATCAGTATCCCTTGTATATAACTTACCCCTCATCACTGCCACAGCCACCCTGTGCAGATTCCACCTCATATCATTTGTGCTCTGAGACCAGCTCTCAGCTTCCACCACCCCCTCCCCTGTGTGAATGTCCTCCTTGCCCCACTTGGGCTACATTACCCCACACAAGTCACTACCGCCATCTCTATTGTGTGCATTTTTAATAGCTTACTTTCTCCCTAAGTAATACATATTCACAGCAATAATTTAAAAAAGCATGACAAAGAAAAGTATAAAGACAAAACCACAAAATGTTTGTAATCCCATAATCTAGACAAAACCATTGTCAACATTTTAACATATTTCCTCATTGTCCTTGTGGAGATTCTTTGTACATCATAACAAATATGATTCCCTGTAGTCAATTCTATATGCTGCTTTTACTGCTTTATATTTTCCCATGTAATTTAATATTCTTGGAAATGTATGCATGCCTAAGTTTTGTCCTCTGTCTGTAACAGGTTGTTAAGGAAATAAAGTTAGATCATATATGCAAAAGTGCTTAGTAAAGGCAAACGTGCTTCATGGTTATGTCATTATTATATTATTTGTGCCTGTGTTTCCCACCAATGTGTGTCTAACTCTGTTCCCCTCACCTTTATCTCTTTATCCATCACAACTAGTACAATTAGCAACAGGTTAAAATGATACCAAATCAGTTTGTTGTAAATATACCCAAGATTCTCGTAAAAGAATCCATATATCATGGCAAACTGGACCTAGCAAGTCAGGAACCAGGATTAAAGAACTGGCTTCATCAGTAACCAACTGTGTGACTATTAGTAAACCATTCATTCTCGCAAAGCTAAACTTATCTCATTTGTCAAATACATGAAATAAATTCTCTCCTAACTATGTTGCACGGCTAGGCAAGGATCCCAATGTAATGGCAAGTATGAATTTGCTTTTAAAAGCATGAAAACTAGGACTGTTAGGTGTCAAACTTTGGCCTGGAAGAAAGGAAACTTGGCTCCCATCCCTGCTGCTTCCACAAACTATCACTAACCAAACAGGCCAGTTACCTCAGTAGTAAAATGAGAGAATTGACCTACATTTTTGGCAAAGTTCTTTCCAGCCCTATCTCCTAGAATCTAAAGATTTTAACTGGAAAGAGAGGAACTGGGTTCATGTATTTCATGAAGTTGCTTCCTGCTTTGATGGATCAAACAGGAAGCATTTAAAAGAGGAAAAGTAAATATAAATTTGCAGTAAAACTTTGAAACCTGTCCTGATTATGCACACTTCAGAAGCTGTTACATCTTGTAAAGTGAGGACTTCGGAAGGGTCCTCTAGAGGACTCTTTACCAAGAGTAAAGGAACAGCAAGGAAAAGCAACTGTGTGCCAAGAGTGGGCATGTGATTAAAACAGACAGTTGTGTTGATGTTTTGTTAACCCTTTGGATTCTTCAGATTTATATCTCCTGATCCATTTAACTGGTCCTCATCCTATCACATCTTCTGTGGGACACCCCAGATACATTGCTTGCCTTCTATGAATTTCAGTCTTCTCAGAAAAAGAGAAGGTAAGAACAAAGCAGCCTCAATTTCCCCCTCTCCTTGGATCCACATCATTTGTAATGTGATGTCATAGCTCTTCCCATCAAAAATTGTAGTAATATCCCCTCCCCTTAAACTGGGGCTGGCCTTATGACTGGCATTGGCCAACATAATGCAGTGGAAGTGATGGTGTGTCAGTTCCCAGTCCGGACCTTAAGAGGCCTGTGTACTTCCATTCTCCCTCTTTTGACCTTATCACCACCATGTGACTAAGCCAGGGCAGCTTGCTGGAGGATGAGGGATAATGTAAAGGGCCTCAGTGTCTGAACTGAAGATATCCTGGATCAACCATCAGCCTGCTGACCTCTAGTCAAGATCAGAGAGACCAAGGGGGCCGAGCCAAGATTGGCAGAGCCACATATCTGACTTACAGACTTGTGAGCAATAATTCATGTTTACTGTTTTAAGCTGCAGAGTTTTGGACTGTTTGTTATGTAGCAATATGCTAACTGATGCATGTGTTATGAAATTAGTGAATCTTAAAGTAGAGAGGCCTTTAAATGGGGAAGTAAGCTACATTCTAGTCTTACTAGAGAGAATACTAGACTAGAAGTATAAAAACTTGAGTTTTGGCCAGGCGCGGTGGCTCAAGCCTGTAATCCCAGCACTTTGGGAGGCCGAGACGGGCGGATCACGAGGTCAGGAGATCGAGACCATCCTGGCTAACATGGTGAAACCCCGTCTCTACTAAAAATACAAAAAACTAGCTGGGCGAGGTGGTGGGCGCCTGTAGTCCCAGCTACTCGGGAGGCTGAGGCAGGAGAATGGCGTGAACCCAGGAGGCGGAGCTTGCAGTGAGCCGAGATTGCGCCACTGCACTCCAGTCTGGGCGACAGAGCGAGACTCCGCCTCAAAAAAAAAAAAAAAAAAAAAAAAAAAACTTGAGTTTTAGGTCCTATTCTGCAAATTCCTCAAGATCTTGGATAAGAAACAACTTATCCAAGATCTTGGATAAGAAACAACTCTCTCTTATTTTTAGTTATCTTAAATTAAAAAGAGATCCCAATCCATTTCCTGCCTATTGATAACTGGGCTATTGTAAGGATTAAATTAGACAATTTTCTTGCAAATGAAGTCTCTAAGAGGGTGCAATACAACTCTCAATAGCAAAGCAGCAGTGAGTCACTGCGTATAGTTTTTAAAAAGACTAATGCTAATTCAGATAAGATAACGTTTTAAAGACAGGAGACATGAAGCAACTCTGAGAAAGAGGCTTCTGTGATACGAAGAAAAGGTATCCAGGCATCGCTTAGCCCAGAGCATCCTTTTTCCTTTTAAAGCCATGGCCTTCTAATAAGATTCCTCTCATCACAGTTGCAGATGGCATTAGGTGAAGCATTTTTGTGGAATGCAGAGAAGGTCACATTTCTAGCATTTCCACATGGATGTTGTGCAAGAGTCAAAGAACAGGAATAATTAATTATAATAATTGGAACATAATAGCTGAAACTTTGTGCTATAATACAAAATTTGAAACTATCATAGACAGGAAGACTGGAAGATATTCCTACATCTTATATCAGCTTTCACATTCAAAGTGAATTGTCCAATGTGAGCGGAGGTGACAGGATCAGATGAAGAAAGACAAAGACAGCATTGATCATCAGAATCAGCCCAGAGACACCTAAGGCAAGACAACACAGGGGGAGAGCATGGGCTTCAGAGTCATACCAACATGGGTCATTCTGTTTCTGTCCTTTCTGAGCCTTAGGGTCATCCTCAGCAAAATGATCTTGTCTCAGAACATCAATACGTATTTTAAATAAACAATAAGAAAACTATCATGCGTTCCACAGAGTAAGTCTGTGTAGCATTTAGTTATTTTCAGTAGATAGTGTTAAGAAGAACACACATTTTAGTTTTTGATAAATCTGGTCTACACTGATCCTAGCTCTGCCACATGAGTTTTATGACTTCAGTTTCTATACTGGGTTAAGCCTCAGCTTCCTCATCACTGAAGTGGTTATAGTAATATAAACTTTATATGATTACACTAGAACATATGCACCATGGGAACAGTTTTGTTTTGTTTTCTGTTTCACTCATTCACTGTCATATCACCAGAGCTGAATGCTTGACACATAAAAGATGCTCAATAAATACTGATGGAACTAAAGAATTGTGAAATTATTTGAAATAAACTATGCAACATATCTAACTCAAAACCTGGAATATACTAAGAATTTTTGTTATTGATTTTTCAATGTCATGAGTTAAAAATATATTTTTGGACCTGGTTATCTTAAAAACAGGAGAAAAGAGAGAGTTTTCACTGCCTCTTCTTTCTTAATTTTCAAGTTACATATTATATAAATGTATTAATTAGATTTTAAAAAATGAATTAAAATTACAAAGGCCAAAGAACCATTTCAAGGGCATACTTAGAGAGTAGAATCCAATCTAGTGAAGCCACTGACTGATGCCCATGTGGCAAGTAAGTTTCTCCTTCCCCTTGTCCCCCTCTATCTCCTTATTATAGATCAGGGCAGTCCTTAAAAAGAACTGAGGACATCTTAAAATTTAGTAAAGATGGCAGCACTCCGCCAGGTGCAGTGGCTCACGCCTGTAATCCCACAACTTTGGGAGGCCGAGGTGGGTGGATCACCTGAGGTCAGGACTTCGAGACCAGCCTGGCCAACATGGTGAAACCTTGTCTCTACTACAAATACAAAAAATTAGCCTGGCATGGTGGCGCATGCCTGTAATCCCAGCTACTTGGGAGGCTGAGGCAGGAGAATCACTTGAACCTGAGAGACACAGTTGTAGTGAGCTGAGATCACGCCATTGCATTCCAGCCTTGAGCAACAAGAGTGAAACTACGTCTCAAAAAAACAAAAAACAAAAAGCAAACAAACAAAAAGCAGCACCCAATCCTCTTTGTGAGCTGGAAGTGGAGTCTGGGTCTCTGTCCCCAGTGTTTCAGAGGACAGAACACAGGAAAGCTGAAATCTCCAGCAGAGGCAATGGAGGGCTTAGGAAGTAAGGGCAGGCTGAAGCAACACCCAGCCCTGGAAATCCCAGGGCTGCCCCCTACAGGAAGATGGAGTGAGTTGCACTGGCCAGGCTGTCTGGAGACATTCCAATGAAAGCAAAGGAATACAGGGAGAGAGCAGGGGAGCATTGGGAGAGGGGCCCTGGACTCCCACATGCCTGTTTACTACAACTTACCTATTGAGAAAGGTATAAAGGCTTCCCTTTTCTTAAACTGTCCATTCTCCAGAAAATGCTCTGGATTGAACGTGTCAGGGGTGGCCCACTCTGTGGGGTCCCTGTGCAGCGCCGTCAAATTGGTCAGGATCATGGTCCCCTAGAGAAAGCAGCAGAGACTCAGGCAAGGCTTGACCCATGAAAAAGCACACCTATGCAGAGGGTGGTCATCCTCGGGCTTCCATGCCGGAGGCTGAACATACTCTGAACTACCCCACCCTCCCCAACTGCAGTACACAGTCTCCTGTGTCCCCCAACCCAGGACCCTCCTCTTTGTCTGGGACAGCCTACAAATTAGATTGGATTTCCCTGCTGGGAATTTTAACAGGGATGTTTGGCTACTCTTGAGTGCAGGATGGATCTTCCTTACAGGGACAGGTCAGTTTAGGTGCGTCTTGGAGGGAGGGGACATGAATACACTGATGAGAGAATAATAAAGCAGTCAGTCTGCAGTGTACCAAAACCAACCCAGCTGCTCAGTGAAGCTATAACGACGGCAGCTCTACAAAGGTAAAAGACATCTCATTCGTCTTGGCTTTGCCATTCTCTTTCCTCCAATGTCTAGTACACGGCACCCCACTCCCCACAGTAGGTTTAGTAATAGAATCAGGTAGACCCATGAAAGGAGCCCCTGTCCACCCAGGTATATACTAAGAAACACAGGAGTTCCCAGAGGGAGCTTTTCCTTTACTCTGCCTTTATCCAACCCATCAGCGAGACTGGTCAATGTACTTTCACCTCCATTCCATGTCCACCATGCCCACTTAGTCCAGACTTCTTCCTGGCTTGCCTGGACCCCTGTTACAGTTTCCTAACTATACCCCAAATCCTGTCGCCCCTTTCAATCTGCTTCACACTCTGGAAGAGAGTGAGCTTCTAGCATGATTTAGTCATGTCACTCCCCACCCCCACAGCCCCCACTGCTCATACCTAGGACTTGACACACTTCAGTAGTTACCCATTGCTCTCAGGGCAAAGACTCATCACCTGGTCCTAGTCTGGGCCACTCTCCCCCTCTGCCTGCACTCCCACTACAGAGCTCTTCTTTCAGTTTCTCAAACATGCCATGTTCCTACTTAGTTCAACACTCTTTTTAAATTCTACTTGCCTTGCCAGGAATGTTCTTCTCCCCACTTTGTCATCAAGCTAACTCTTAATGATCCATTAATCCTCAGCTCAAACATCACTTCCTTTTGGAAGCCTTCCCTGACCACTCTTGCTAGTCTGTGTTTTTAAAGACCACAGTGCGTTTTTTCCTTTGGGCAGTTATCATGTTTCTAAATATGTACTTGCACGATTAATTTTCTCAGGGTTGTTTTGCCAGACCTGAGCATTTCAGGTATGTAGTGTTTGTTGAATTCATTCAAATATTAACGTATTAATATAATATTAATTCAAGGAATTTACATCATTAATTTTCAATATTAGTATAACATTTCTTTCTTTCCTTCTTTCTTTCTTTCCTTCTTTCCTTCTTTCCTTCTTTCCTTCTTTCCTTCTTTCCTTCTTTCCTTCTTTCCTTCTTTCCTTCTTTCCTTCTTTCCTTCTTTCCTTCTTTCCTTCTTTCCTTCTTTCCTTCTTTCCTTCTTTCCTTCTTTCCTTCCTTCCTTCCTTCCTTCCTTCCTTCCTTCCTTCCTTCCTTCCTTCCTTCCTTCCTTTCTTTCGACGGAGTCTAGCTCTGTCACCGAGGCTGGAGTGCCGTGGCGCAATCTCGGCTCACTCACTGCAAGCTCCATCTCCCGGGTTCAGGTCATTCTCTGCCTCAGCCTCCTGAGTAGCTGGGACTACAGGCATCTACCACCACACCCAGCTATTTTGTTTGTATTTTTAGTAGAGATGGGGTTTCACTGTGTTAGCCAGGATAGTCTCGGTCTCCTGACCTCGTGATCCGCCTGCCTCAGATTACAGGCATGAGCCACCGCGCCCAGCCTTTTTTTTTTGAGACAGAATCTCACTCTGTCACCGAGGCTGGAGTACAGTGGCACTGTGTCGGCTCACTGCAACCTCCATCTCCTGGGTTCAAGCAATTCTCCTGCCTCAGCCTCCCAAGTAGCTGGGATTACAGGCACCCACCACCACACCTGGCTAGTTTTTATATTTTTAGTAGAGATAAGTTTCACCATGTTGGCCAGGCTGGTCTTGAACTCCTGACCTCAGGTGATTTACCCGCCTCAGCCTCCCAAAGTGCTGGGATTATAGGCGTGAGCCACCACGCCCAGCCAATAACTGCTATTTTAAGTACTTTCTGTACTAAGTACTAGGTTAAATGCCCTACATGCATGATCTTATTTTACCTCCACGTGGATCTTGTAAAGTAGGTTTAAATGCATTTTTTTCGGATGAAGAAATTGAAGCTATGAGAGGTAAAATAACGGGCCCAGAGTCAGACAGTGGGAGGAGGCAGAGCCATGATTTGACCTAGGTCTATTTGACGTCAAAGTCATAGCTTGTAGACTGTGTAACACATGTTTATTTCAATTTGTCAGTTCCCAAGATTATTATTAAAGCTGACAAAAATCAGTGGCAGAAGTCTGTTGAGCCAAGCTGCTTTCCTTGAGTTAAATAAATTGCTAGAAAAATGCAAACAGCACCTGTGGAATTTAGACCTCAGCCTTTATCCACTAGATGGTCAATCAGTAACGAAATAGTAAATGTAACAGCTGCTTTTCCTGGCTCTGCAGGGATAGTAACCAAGCAATGTCCAATGGGTAAGCTCTTCTGCTTCTACTTCTTGAGATTTTCCACAGGTATGACACACTCAGAGGTACTTAGACAAACTGGAATAGATCCATAGAGGCTGACCAAAGTGGTTAGAAAGCAAGGAAAGGAACTGAAAACGTGCAATGTGGGGAGACGGCACTAGAGGGCACATGATAGCTGTCTGCAGAGATCCTAAGCGTGGTGAGTGGAGTGACATCAGAATTCTGTTTGTTGCAGAAGCAGAAAATGAAATACTGCATGTTCTTACTTATAAGGGGAGCTAAACATTGGATAGACATGGACATAAAGAGTAACAATAGACACTGGAGATTACTGGAGGAGAGACCGGGGCAAGGGTTGAAAAACTACCAATTGGATACTATGCCATTCACCTGGGTAATGGTTCAATCATACTCCAAACTTCAGCATCATGCAATGTATCCTTGTAACAAACCTACACATATACTGCCTGAATCTAATACAAAAGTTGAAAGAAAAAGAAAGAAAGATTTCCACTTGTGAGTACAGGGAATCTAACCAAGAACAACTGAAAAAATAGCAGGGAGATGATTTAAAGTGGAAGTAAAGCACTTCCTGTGAAGGGAGAATGGTGTCATACAAAAAAAACAAAACAAATTTGCTTCCAGATCCCAACTCTTCATAGTTGAGAGATCTCATGCAAACCTAATTTTTCTGAGCCTCTACTTCTCAAGCCATAACATGGAAATAACAAGCTTCTTCTGAATAAACTTACTCTGAGAATTGAGTAAGGCATTTTGAAAGAGGCCACATTGTTCACAACACATAATCATTGCTTAATACATGTTCGCTCCTTTCTTTCCCTTTCCAGTAATGAATATTGCACATGCTTAGAGTGGCTTCCTTATAAGATAATAAATTATACATCTGCTGGACGTGGTGGCTAACACCTGTAGTCCCAGCACTTTGGGAGGCCGAGGCAGGTGGATCATGAGGTCAAGAGATCGAGACCATCCTAACCAACCAACATGGTGAAACTCTGTCACTACTAAAAATATAAAAATTTGCTGGGCATAGTGGTGCATGCCTCTAGTCCCAGCTACTTGGGAGCAACAGAGCGAGACTTCATGTCAAATAAATAAATAAATAAATAAATAAATAAATAAATAAATAAATAATACATCACAGGACTATAAGAAAAAGCTGGAAAAATGCCTGTGGGGATATTATGCTAAAAACACCAGCATTAATGTGGTGTTGTCCCAGGTTGTTTTAAACATCCTTTCACATTTCAGCTCTCTAGAACCCCAGGATCATGAAGCAGAATTTCTCAGAGTTTGGCAGATCCCTAGTCTGATGAGATATTCTACCAAAACAAAGAAAACTGTTCTGTGATAAAGTCTGACCTAGAACTGCTGCCTGTCGCGTGCCCGCAGACTCACAATGCACATTAGCATAGTAAAAACACTGAGAATACCCACAGGAAAGAAACGCCAGTCTTTATCTAAACATATTTAACGTAGGAATCCTTCCTGCTCCCCTCCCCACAATACCTATTTTTATCTAGTTGACACATGGAGAAAATCTAGTATCATATCAGGTATAAGATATCTTTCTCTTCCATTGAAATGACTCCTTAGGACAAGAATAAATGTCACTTCTCAAGTTCAGGTTTTCACCCCATCTAAAAGATGGGCTTGAAGGTGTGGGGCTAAGCATGCTTAGTTACCTTGGGCAGGTGGTACCCAGCCAAAGTGGTATCAACTGTCACTTCCCTGGGAACGTTCAGGGGGATGATGTTGCCCATTCTCTGCACCTCATGGATGACGGCATTGGTGTAGGGCATGGACTCCCGGGCGGCTGTGCTCGGCTGCTGCCCCTGGCCGATCACTCTGTCAATCTCAGCTTGTACTTTTTCTGGTAGAGAGGGAAGGGTTCTATTATTTTTTAAGCTTTTATGCTTTATTATACAGAGGTACGAGTGGTCTCCAAGATCTCATCTGTTGTATTTAAATTACTGACCAGGTTGCAAGAAATAAAATGGTTCTTAACTTTTTGAAAGGCTTATTCAGAAAACTACCAACTCTGTAAATCTCCTTGAGCCTGGTTAGGCTATGGGATGGAATGACCAGGATTAACATGGCTAAACTCTATCATATCAGACCCCAGCAGACTTGGTATCTGGTAGAGACCCACTTTCTGGTATACAAATGGCACTTTCTCACTGTGTCCTTACATAGTAGAAGGAGTGAGGCAGCTCTCTGGAGTCTCTTTTATAACAGTATTACTCCCATTCCTGAAGGCTAATCACCTCCCAAAGGCCCCACCTCCTAATATCATCACACTGCAAATGAGCTTTCAACATACACATTAGGGCTGGGGTGGGCCCAAATATTCAACCCATAGCAGATCTACAGACTCTAATTTCTCAGGTAGACACGTAAGAGTGGAAAGTGGGCCCTGAGGTAAGACCCATCGGATTGCAAACTTGCTCTACAACATTGATGCCTCAAGTTACTTACATTCTTTAAATCTCAGTTTCCTTATTTGATTAGGGAGGATAAATCTACCTTCATCTTAAGGATGTTTTGAGATTTACATAAACTGATGTTTTGAGATTTGTGTGACCAGATAGGACTGCTACCAGTTTCTTTCACTGGTTGAGTGCTCACCTAGCCAGTGAGAGAAACGGTAGCAGTCTTACCTCTTTTCTCTTTTTCTAGAGTAAAAGAGATTTTAGCTGGAGACCTGACTGCCCAGCTAAATAATATATTTTCCAGGTCCTATTGTAACTGAGTGTGACCATATTACTAAATTCTGGCTAATAGAATGTAAGCAGAAGTGATGTTTAATCCTTGGAACAAGTTCTTAAAGAAATGATATGCGTTTCCTTCCCCCCTTTCGCTTCCTACTGGTGGAAAGCCTATTGGTAAGCTATCTTACAGAGTGCTAACAAGAGCATCATTCTAATCACAACAAAGCAACAAGTTGGAAGGAGTTGGGAACCCTAATGACTTTGCAAAGCCTAGTTTGGATTTTTTTTTTTTTTTTTTTTTTTTTTTTTTTACCTGAAAGCAAAATAATTATAATTTTTGAAAAACATTTTATTCGGGGGTAAAATACACATAACATAAAATTTACTATGTTGGCATTTTTAAATGAACAGTTCAGTAGTATTAAATATATTCACATTGTCGAGCAATCACTCTCCAGAACTTTTTCATCATGCAGAACTAAAGCTCTATATCCCCTCCCTCAGCCTCTGACCACCACCATTCTACTTTGTGTCTCTAGGCATTTCACTATTCTTGATAACTCATGTAAGTGGAATCATACAGTGCTTGTGTGTTGGTTACTAGCCTTTTTAACTGAGCATGACCCTGGATGCATATACCTAAATATACACATATAAAATATACACATTATGCAGATACAGATGAAAAAATAAAGTTCTGTAAACAAACTTACCTTAGTACATGGGAAGCACTCTGATCTTTTCTATTCGTATCTTAAGAAAAAAAGTTGGTCTTGATCCACTAAATTAATTTTATGACTCATTAATAAATGGTTACCCACAATTGGAAAAACTGTATTGTTAAGCGTGTCCATCCCCCATATGTTCAAACTGTTCTGGAAGCTGGAGGAAGAAAAGTGATGTGAACATCATTCTTGAGCGGACTATAGTCTGTGGGGAAGCTATAGAAATAATACATGATAAGCCTAGTAATAAAGGCACATTACATCATCTCTGGAGAAAATGTTAATAATTTCCTAGGGGAGTGCAGAAACATCTTAGAGAGGTAGTATTTGAACAGATTCTTCAAGAAGAGCTAGGAGTTTACTATGTAGGAAAACTGGGCAAGTAGAGGGAAAAGCATATATCACGACATAGAGCCATAAATACAGACTACAAAGAAAATGACGTGTCACTTAGTGAGGCCACCATGGAGGGTAGGTGGGGCCAAGGCTAGACATGCAGAAGGCATATCGGAGGGTGACATATACCAGACTAAGGTGTTTGAACATTATCCAGGAGGAAATGGGAAGGCATCACTTAAAAGAAGGGAAAGACACAACTAGACTTTCACATCAGAAAGTAACTGTTTCCTGGAACTATCTCAATGTCGATTGACTTCATTGATTTCCCTCTTGCCTCTGAGCTTCTTGAGGACAGGGATTCTCTCTCACGTTTGTATTACCTGGGCCCATCACAGTTCAGACAGAAAATGTGAAGAATGTGCAGTTTCCAAGACCTCATCACTCATGACTGTTCTGCCTCTTTACATCCTACAATGAGATCTTCTGGCTCTGACTGCAGGCAGCACATCCCAGGAGGCACTATTCTGTCCTGGTCCAGGCTCACTCACTGACATGCTCACCTTGGATTTCTGGGTAGAGGGCCATATAAAGCAGAGCCCATCGCAGAGTCGTAGAAGTTGTCTCGGTTCCGGCAAAGAAGAGGTCCAGAGTGCTGCAGATGAGGTTTTCTTCATGGAAACTTGAAGTAGAATTGCCTGTGTGCTAGAAAAGACAATGTTTAATGTTATTTATTGGTTTATTCAGAGGATTCCTGATTGCTGTAACACACAGGGGCTTCATCCTAGGAGGAAATTTGGACGAAAAGGTCCCCAAAAGACACAATTTTCCCTTTGGCCTCTTCAGAAGGCAGACTTTTATTGCAGCAATATCATTAGCACTGTCCTGCCCCAAGTGCTGGACACCTTTGTATGGATGAAAATCAAGACAATTGTTTTCTTTTGCCTGTAATTTGGAGGAAGCTTTTAGTACAGTGAAAGGAGAATGGGATGTGAATAAGACAGATTTGGCTTCCAATATTAACCACTTCAATTAGCAGATGTATGACCTAGGGCAAGTTACTTAACCTCTCTGTTCTTCAGTTTCCCGTTTAATACACTGGAAATAGGAGTGCACACCCCTTAAGAGGGCATTATGATTTATATGAATGCAAGGACACATAGCAAATACTTGACAAATGTTTGTACTGATAACAGAAAAGACAAATGGAATTCCTCTTATGAACAACAATTCTCGTATGTCCTCATTCATCTTTTCCTTTCCAATTTGAACCTCACTGATTCTAACAAGCATTCCTCATGATACTGTCATCTTTAACATCAGTTTCTGGAAACTTCAATTTGTCCAATGTTGCTCTTGATGTTAATGGTCCCTTCCTTACCTGCACAACATATAGCGAGTCTCCTCCTCTGAGGAGAAAACAATACTTCTATAAATGTCATGTCAATAAGGTTAAATAAGAGGGAAAGAAATCCACCATTCTTTCCAATCCAGAAGGAGGACCCAATTCCTGATGTGTAAAGATGACAGTATTGACACAGAGATACATGTTAACCAGAGGGGTAACTGTGTTAAAGGTCATGCATCCATTTTGGTTTCCTCTTTACTTCTGGCCTGTAATGTTGGAAAGTGAAAGGTACAAGACAGAAGGGAAGGCAAAAGCCCAACTCAGGCCTTAATAAAGTTGGCCTTTAAACTCTGGCATCCAACTCAGCTTTACTTGTGTTCTCTATGGGGGCTGAGAAAAGGGTATAGGTTATTGGGTCCAGGCCCAACTAATGATAGAACAGAGCTTTGAGGATTAACTGCTATGTTCCCCCTTTGTGTATACCTCCATATAACAGTAGAGAGTAGGGGATGGGGGATGAAAGGGCAGTATTTGGGCATTCACAGGACCTCAAACCAAATGCCATTAACCCCCATCTTTATCTCTAATTGCATCATCAATCCTGCATTAATGTTACCCTACATTTTCTGAAATATTGCCCTTATTTTTACTCCTGTAGCAGGCTGAATAATGACCCACAAAGATGCCCATCTATAGCCTAATGTCTGGAATCTAGGGATGCTACTTTATAGGGAAAAAGGAACTTTGTAGATGTGGTTAAGGATTTTGAGATGGGCAGATTATCCTGGAACATCCCAGTGGGCCCAGTGTTATCATAATAGTCTTTACTAGAGGGAAATAAGAGGGTCAAAGTCAGAGAAAGGATATCAGGATTGAAGCAGATACCAGAGAGAAGAGAAGATGCTGTGCTTCTGGCTTTGAAGATGAAGGAGGTGGCCACAAGCAAAGGGATATAGGCGGCTCCTAGAAGCTGGGAAAGTAATAGAAACAGATTCTCCTCCAGCACCTCCAAAGAGAGCTAGCCTAGCCAAAACCTTACCTGTAACTCA
Source organism: Rhinopithecus roxellana (assembly GCF_007565055.1). NCBI lineage: Eukaryota > Metazoa > Chordata > Mammalia > Primates > Cercopithecidae > Rhinopithecus > Rhinopithecus roxellana. The sequence goes on along the minus strand of NC_044560.1, from coordinate 48,976,297 downwards.
GTGAAGCTGATTTCATACTTCTGACATCTAAAACTGTGAGAGAATGAATCTGTGCTATTTTAGGCACCAAGTTTGTGATCCTTTGTTACAGCAGCAGCTGGAAACTAATACACCCCTATTTGTGCTGTAAGAAAAAAATACAAAATGACTTTGGTTTCCTCACCTTTGACATTTCTTTGAGGTAAGCATCAATAAAGTCTCTTGTTTCTGCAGGATTCCAATCCTTCCTGTGTTTTTCAATCATATGAGAAACAAACAATTTCAGTTTTTCCCAGTTGCTGAAAAGAGTTTGGTGGGGTCCAGGCAGGAATTTCATTAGCCATGGAAAGACATTGTAGAGCTAATTGAGAAAAACAAAACAATCATGCAGATAACATGGTGCCTTTTTTCACTTTTTAAGACAACAGAAACCATCTTCTCTTTCTATCACTTTTATTTGCTCACACTTAAATCTTGGTTATCCTTGACCCCTCTTTTCTCTCTCACCCCTCTGGTGAAACAGTTCAGCTCTCTGTCAGAAATATATCCAGCCTAAGACCACTTGTCACCACTCCAACAGCTTGCCACCAAAAAAATACTTATGAGACATCTGGGGACATCTGAGCACTGGCTGAGTGTTTGAAGGCATTAAATAACTATTCATATTTTTCAGGCACGATGGTATTTTATTTTTGTTAAAATGGATCTTTTTAGAAATATATGCTGAAATATTTATGTATCAAATAATTGAGGTCTATAATTTCCTCCAAAATAATTCAGGGACAGTGGGAACGTGTTAGTAGGGCACAGATGCAGACACAGTGAAAATGGCCATGTGTTGATAATTGTTAGAGCTCATTGAGGAGTACACAGTGATTCATGATTGTATTCTTTTATGCACATTTGTAATTTTCAAAAATAGAGTCATTTTTTTAAACAAAGGAAATTTTAAAAAATTTTGATAACGGCAGACTGTATAATTCAAGGGCACTCTTTCTACTGAGAACACCAAGAAAAGATACATGTGTATGCATTTAAGCACACATATATACAAACCAAGATAGTGAGGAAGTTTCCAGGATAAGGCTTAGGGGAAGAAGAAAGCCCAGGGTATGAATTCAATACTTGGGGTCAACTTCTTCCCCCGCCCCCCAGCTCCCAGAAATGTCTTCCAAATTCAGAAAAGCGACTGAGGAACCAAGAAACTGAGCAGAGTTTTTGACAAAGACTCAAAGGCTTAGATGGACAAAAATTGGGGTGCAGGGCCCACCAAGGGAGGAGTGAGTTTGAACCCCAAACAGCTACATTCTATGGAATTAGAAGATTGATGATATGAAGTGCTGATGGGCAGACAAATAATGCAATGAGCTTGGCAATCTTTAAACATCTTTTATTTCCAGATACATATATAAAAAATGAGTGGATGTAACCACAAGAACACTTGTACAAGAATGTTCATGGCAGGCTTTTTCATAGCATCCAAAACTTGGAAACAACTTAAATGTCCGTCAGTACAGAACAGATTGACAAAAAGTGGCACATTCATACAATGAAATACTAATCTGCATTAAAAAAGAGCAACCAACACAGATGAATCTCAAAGCAACTTGTTGAGGAAGAAAGCGGATACAGAAGAGAACCTTTGAGGGAGGAGGGAAATGGACAAGTTGGGGAAGGACACAGCGAGGAGAGACTCAAGGGCAATGGCAATATTGTTGTTCTTTTTAAAAAGAACAACAGGTGGATAGGCGTATGTCATATAACATGTTGTACCTTACATGCATGTTAGACATGGTTTTTGCATATAAATATTTCATATTATTTAAAAAACTAAAGTCAACAGACTGATTTCAAATAAGTTTGTGTTGAAATCAGTTTTGAAAGGTTATATTTTAGCTTCAAAAACCCACAAAAAACTAAAAGGAAAAACCCATATGTGTCTGACATTGTCCCCAATTTGCTGAACCAAGATATGCCTTACCTGGCATGTTTTTGAAGGCTCCAAGTATGTGACTTCATCCAATAACTTCAGCAGCTCCTGAAACTGACTATTCTGGTACTCAAAGCGTTCTCCAAAGGTGATGGAGCAAATGATATTGGAAACTGCATTGTTTATCTTGAAGTGAGGGTCAAAAGGCTGTCCTGAAGGTGGAGGAAGGGCAAGATGGATCCTTCTGATAGATTTGTCTCCATTTCCTACTGAGAATCTACTCTATATGGCATAAGACATCCCTAGTGCAGAACCATATATGTGGCTCTGGCCACATGACCTTACACTGCGTCTGACATACAACTAGTATTCAGTCAACTCCAGGGAAGTCAAACTGTGGACCAGGGCTTAAATTCAGTAATGTGTTTAGTGCCCATCTTTGCGTATTTACTTCTAAAACTCTTTGAGGACGGAGTCGTGGTTAAGTTGTTCACTGTTCTATCTTCCATTCCTAGCACACTGCTGGGCATACAACAAGCACTTACTCACTTAGTAAGTATCTGTTCAATGAACAAATGGGCCACAGTCTCTCACATTTGTTGTATGCAATGCTCACCGTTCTCCTCTTTTATTGCTTCAGTGAGGTGTTGGGCCTCCTCCTGAATGCATTCCTCTAAGCTCTTCTTTCCTAAACCAAAGTTCCTTAGTGCTGTCAAAGTGAACCTTCTTTGCTCCTTCCAGACCTGGCCACTTGACATAATCAATCCTGGGACAAAGAAAGTCAACATCACAGTATTCTGATTCCATAATGTGAATATTCAGCAAATGATACGGGGATGTGTATCAGATGAAGGACAGGAGAAGATCATTAAGGCACTTGAAAACTGCCCAGAGAAATAATCCCAAAGCAATGGATATAATGGCTAATATTTACTGATTGCTTGCAATGTCAGGCACTTTAATATGTATTTTGTTGTGCATTATATAATTTAGTACTCATAGAAACTCTTTGGGATAGGTACAATTATTACCACTCCTCACCCACTTATTTTGCTCATGAAAAAACTGAGGAAAAAGGGATAAAGGATAAAATACACTTTACAAGGTCTCACAGTAAGTAAGCAACTAAACAGGTGTTCAATTTCAGGTCTGCCTGATTCCAAACCCCATGCTTTGATTATTAGTTACATAAGTAAAGTATTTGTTATGCTAAAAACTAGGAATGCACTAATGGATAAGACAATATTTATACTCTTAAAGAGGCTAAGAAAGGCTTTATAGGAGAGGTCCTATCTAACCTGGACATTAAAAGATGACGTAAGGAATCAAGAGATCAAGGAGGAGTGAATGTTCCATGCAGAAAGAAAAGTATAAGCAAAGAAAAAAAATTTTAGTGAGCTTAACAGACCATCATTTGTTTTATAACACAGGTAACGCTACACGCCTTTCAGTTTCAATTCCAGAGCACTCCTCAACACCTTTTAATATCTGACTATGGCCTTCTCACCCACTGAATTGGTCTGCCTTATTGTCATATCCAGGGATACCTTTTGACCTCATCTTACTTGCAGCTGCAGTAGACGCTTCTTTCTTGAAATACTGCCTTCTAGTGGTGCTCAGGATACCATTGTCTCCAGATTTTCTTCCTAATTCTCTGCCAGCAATTTCCTATGTCTTTTGCTGGTTCATATTCTATTAAATCTTGAAATGGTGGAGTTCTTCAGGGACTTCTTCATCTAAAACTTCTTTTTCTCACCCTATACTCTATTTCTGGGAAATCTTATCAACTCCTAAAATTTTAAATAACATCTATTGATAGTGACCATCTATTTCTGTCCCTGAGCTCCAGAATCTTATATACAACACTGCCTGCTTGACTTTGCTGACTTAAAGGCATTTTGAATTCAGCATATCCATGACTGAACTCACAATTTTCTCCATACGACTTTTCGCCCATGCCCAACTAAACCAAATACCTTGTACTAACTGTTCCTTTTCTCCATCATCTACCTATCTGAGTGTCACCTCAACACCTCCTTCTCCCTGCACCTATGTCATCATGTCTTAAGAGGTGTACTTCCTGGATATCTCAAATTCCTGCTGCTACCTTGGTGTAACCTACTGTTATTTCCCTACTGCTATTGGACCTCCCTAGCCTGAGCTACCACTGTCTGTAACCTAAAATGCTACAAAAGTCTCTTGCTCCTTTTCTTCTATTCTCTGAATAGCAGCCTAAATAAAACCTAAAAATGTACAGTGTAAATATAGTTCCCTTCTCTACTTAAAGCCATTCAAGAGCTTCCATTAATGTTAGGATAAAAACTAATATCCTTAACAGGAACTTGCACGAACTATTCCTGGCCAAGCTCAGTAGTTTCATCTCCCTTTAATTATCTCCTTTTAATCCCCATCCTTGTCATGTTGGCCACCTTTCATTTCTTCAAGTTCCCTGTCCTTTTCACTCCAGGGACTTTTCATATTCTTTTCTGTCTGCCAGATTGTTTCACCAGTTTATTAAATGAATATTTGCTTACTTTTTCTGTATCCCAGGACTGCATTAATAAGTACATCCTGCACTCGACTTCATAACACTGTAGACTTCTAACTATTATAGTTAATTGATATTATTTTTTCTCTCTGCATAGGATATAAACTACATAGGATATGGATTTTATCTATTCTTCTCACTGCTACATCACTCATGCCTAGTACTGTGCTTCACAAGGCAGATAATACAGTAAATGGATATAGAATTAATTGAGGACCTATTTCAAAGAATTGAGAAGCAACTAAAAGTGGTGCTTTGATAGAATAATAGATTTGAGATTGTCATTTCAATTTTTAAATGTTTCAATATATTTAATGGTAATTTTAAGTGTTCATGCCAATCTGTTCTATCATAGACCAGAAGGCTCAAGATCCTCTGTGTGGTACAACCTTAATGAGAGAGAATAAGGAACTAGAGACAGGAAGAAGCAGCAGCAGAAGGAGGAAGATCCACATCCATTTTTCCTAAGGGGAGAGGGTTGGAAGAGGAAAATAGAGAGAACGCGTTCCTCTGCTATAAATGGGTAATGTGGTTACTTCATTAGAAAAGCATCCACAGTAGGTTTGGGCAGGGCATGTGGCTTCTCCCAAATCCCAGTGAGGAATGATCTTATCGAATCTTCTGAGGGAGGGACTTCAATTAGGAAATGTGAGTACCCAGCTTCCTTTAGTGGCAGGAAGTTTACTGTGGGGCTGATTTCTAGGAGTGTTGTAAAATTATAGTCACCAAGGTGCCTTTAACAGACTATAGGACTATCAACATCAAACACTCACCTTTCATTGGCCAAGAAACTTACCATTTTTCTTAAAGATACGTTCCCGCATAGGGGTCACGAGGCGGTTCCCAAAGTTTTGGTCCATGTGGATAAGGGCTTCTTTGATTAAGGGCAAGCCAGTAATAAGAACTGCAGATATATCACCAAGCTCCAAGCTAAAAAGGTTCCCATATTTCTTCACCAACTGAAAAATAGTTAAATAGTAACAGTTGAATATGCACATATCCATGTGTTCAGAGATGGCGGATGTGTGTAGCTGGAGGGGCTCATATTGAAAGGAGTGTGTGTGCGTGTGTATGTGTGTGTGTGTGTGAGAGAGTACATTGATCTCACGGGAATAGCTTTATTTCCTTTTCTCCTCCTCTCAACAAGGCTCAGATTCAATTCACTTCAGAATGTGAATGTTGCTTTATAAAGTATCTATTTATGTATTCAACCAACATGAATTGAGTGAGCATCTATCATGTGTCCCTAGGGCAAAGGCATGAGGATAAAACTGTAATAAAATAAATAAGTTCTGGCCATGTGGAGTGGCTCATACTTATAATCCCAACACTTTGGGGGCCAAGGTAGGCAGATTGCTTGAGCCCAGGAGTTCGAGACCAGTCTGGGCAACATAGTGAGACCCTGTCTTTACAAAAAAATGAAAAATTAGCTGGGTATGGTTGTACACGCCTGTGGTCCCAGCTACTCAGGAGGCTAAGGTGGGAAGGTCACTTGAGCCTGAGAAGTTGAGCCTGCAGTGAGCCATGATCATGCCACTGCACTCCAACCTGGGTGACAGAGTGAAAACCTGCCTCAATATATAGACGTAGTAAACAAGATTTCTAACCCCAAGCATCCTAGAGTGTAGTGAACAGAGAGAATTCAGCACATCTGCATTCTCAACACTAATCATGTCTCAGCCACTTAAGAAGGCTGAGACTTCTTAAGACTGGACTTCTTAGTAAATCGTAACTATCTGTTTAATCAAATGAGAATGCCCCCTTCCTAGACTGGGCATAGAATATAGAAACATATGCTAGATAATAGAAGGTGTGCAGGGGCCAGGCATGGAGGAAAGCCCTCAAGCTCTGGAGTTAGGTGACAATCTGGGGTGTACAGTTCAATCGTTTTGGGCTCTTGGGGAAGTTGCTTTATTTTTTGAGCCTCAGCTCAGCTCCCCAGCTATAAAAGGGAGAAAATTATTCCTCCCTCTTAAGGTTCTGTGAGGAAGAATGAGAGCAGCAATGTGAAAGGCACTTTGTTTTCTGGTTCCAGGCACACAGCCACCCGGCGAGTCTCCGCGGAATGAAAGAGCTCTGTGTGCAAAGGGCCGTGGATGCATTCTTATGGTGGCAAAGGGGACAATAACCCACTGGTGTGTGGGAAGAAGGCACTCATGGTCACAGGCAGCCATTGCTAAGCACCTTTCATATTTTATCTCATTAATCTCACAAGCACCCTACAGTAGTAATAATTTTTCTCCTCTTTCAAGAGGGAAAACCTGCGTGACAAAGTTTAGTGGAAGTGACAGAGTGAAAGTAAGAATGAGTGAGAGTGAGAGAGTTGGGGTGGGAGAGAGAGAGAGAATGGGGGTGTGTATGTTCATGAATATGCACAAGCGTGCAAATATCTGCAAATACAGATTGGAGGACAGTGTACAGTCCCGAATCAAAATCCTTCCTAATCTACCTGTTTAACAAAGGGTACCAGGTAGACCCTGCCTTTTGTCTGCCTGGGTTGTGTCTAGCTGCAGGCAGTGGTAACAATCCAAAGGACTTCATTTCCTTTAGGTGTTTGTGGCCTCTTCTCCACAATCCAGATGCTTTTGCACTTACGCTCCACCATGTTCCTCTCAGAGCCCTGTGCCCAACAGTCCCCATCAGAGCAAATAAAATGGGTTCAGTCTTATCCTACCACTTTGCTCCCACATTAAAGACCAAGCCTGAACTCAGTCCTTGTATTCTTTTGGCCCAGAGTCCTCCATCAATCTTTATCTCCTACACAGCATTTCCTGTCTTGCTAGGAAAAGCAGAGCTGAGATTCAATCTCAAGTCAGTTTGCTCCTAAAGTAAGCATCTTTGCTTCTATGAAATGGTAGTAATGGAACCATACACATTAAGCATTTTTTTAATGTACACTTGCTGAATTTCTGGATGAACTTCTTAGGCCTGACAAGAAGGATTTCTTGACTAATTTAGAACATTAAATAAGGATGTTTTTGGAAGAGCTGAAAAATATCAGGTTAAGTTAAATGACTTCTAACTAGCAAAGCATACAGCCTAGAATCTCAGCTTGTACTTGGGAGGGATTCAGAACTCCATTACTATTTACTGAAATAAACTTCCTAAGAATTTTATCTCCACCAACTCTCCGCCATTGCACATTTCTAGTTAAACAGAACTAGATCAACAACTTGTATGATATTATCAACTGTTTAAAGACGGAGTAGGAGCCCTGGGATGAGGATGGCGATGTCTAACAATTCTTACATGCACCCTGTCAGTCATTTTATCCATTGCTTTAGAAAGATTAAATGACCCAGAGAGCTTCTGAGAAGATTTTGTAAGGCAGGGCACACTTTTCAATTGTATATCATTAAATGAGCCACGAATAAAAAAAAAAAACCTCAACAGAATAAAACAAAAGGAGATAAAAATAAAATGCTTTGAAAGGCAAAAACAGTCTTAAAATCAGAAATGAAAATAGAAAAAGAAAAGAACTGAAACAGAATCTATAAAAGTCAAACAAAAGCAATAAGGGACAGGAAATGTAATGCTAGGAATAAAAATTCCAAATGTAGCATAAGCATTTAAAAAAGTGTGGAACAAAATAAAATAAATAAATAAACTTTACAGTAAAGAGGAAGAAGTAAAGGATTAGTGGGAGAACAGATTGAACTATTAAACCATGGCTACCAAGAGATATAAAGTTGACAGAGATTCCACTTAATCTGCGTTTTTAAATTTAATAACCAACAGAACAACGACACAAAAAGAGGAAAAGAAAAACAGGAAAAGAGTGTATTAATTCACACTCCTGCCAGCGGTAGGTCAGAGGGTCTGTTCCCGAGCTGTGCCTGTGTGTGTGTGTGTGTGCGTGTGTGCGTGCGTGCGTGCGTGCGCGTGCGCGTGTGTGTGTGAGAGAGAGAGAGAGAGAGACAGAGAGAGAGAAATCCTAATAGGCACAAAAATGCATGCTGTTTCTATATTTCTCTAAGGTGTAACATCTTTCCCTCAATCTGGATGTTCTATTTTTAAAGTCATATGTTTATGTCTTTCAAACATTTCCGTATCAAGGTATTCAACTTTTTTCTCATTGATACATGGAATTTCTAATAAAAAGTTGGAAATATAACTTTATTTTCATTTACATGCAAATCTGGAAAGATATCCACCATGGTCCTATAGAGGTACTGCTGAGTGTGTGTTTGTGTGTGTGTGTGTGTATGTATGTATGCACATGCGCACGTGTGCACGCATTCACAGTGTTGGCAGGATAGGCACAAGGACTCTCTCTTGTTAAACTGTATTTTAATATGCTGTCTCACTGTGTATGTATTGTTGCCTTTAGAGTCGAAAAGCTTTTTTATGCAATAAAGAAAAAAAAATAAACAAGGAAATGGGAAATAAAGCTTTAAAACAGTGGTTCTTTACTTTTTTGAGTTATAGAATCCTTTGAAAATATAATGTATATCATAGACCTGCTCTCCGGTAAACACATACACAGCTATACACATAAACAGCTTTGCATGCAGTTTCAGGAGTTACCGGTCCTCTGGGGCCCATGAACTCCTTCTAAGAATAATGGTCTCACAGGTAGTTCTTGGGGCTGTGCTGGTTTCTGAGAACAGGTTGTGGAGATCAAATTGATGTTCAATTTAACAGGCTTTTATGAGATGCTTAAGAGTTGCCAGGCACCTTCTGGCACTGATGTATTATAAATGGAGGTAATACAAAGATCAACATGATATGATGTTTTCCTAAAGTGTCAAAGTCTCTTGCGAGAGACTGACTGTGCAGAAAAAAATTGGAATGCACAGCAGGTGACATGTGTTATTATGCTGATAGAGAGGGACATAAAGCTCTCACAAGAAGAGATGGCTTTCCACCACAGATGTAAGAAAAATATCTCTTTAAAGAGTAGATGGTATCTGTGCCAGATTTTAAATGAAGGTCAGGATGTCACCAAAAAACAAACAGACAAAAACCAACAACCCCCAAACCACAACAATAATAAAAAAAACATGGTAAGAAATTAAAGGCATTCTAGGTTGTGGGAACATCATATACAGGTGTAAAGGGGAAATGCAGAAGGTGTTTGGGAGCAAGAGAACTAGCTTGTCTGACTGAAGGAGAGAGTTCATTATTTAAAGAGCACTGACCATGTGGCAGGTCAACACCAGGTGCTGGGGAGTGCAATAAGTCCTTCACTTCAAGAAGCTAACAATCTAATGGAGCATATAGATAAATAATCACTTCTCATTATTATCATTCTTTACAATAAAATATTTGATGGGAGGAAGTTAAGAACCACATAAGAGGACCAGGGTTGAGGCAGGCTCCTGGGAAAAGTATCTTCTCAGTCGATAAGGGAGATGGGAGACAAGGCTGACAAGTTAATCTGAGCTAGGCTGAGGAGAGTCTTAACATCAGGTATAATATTTTGGATCTTGTTTGGTTTTCAATCAGAATTCTAAGATGTTTAAGTAGGAGAGGTGATGTTAGGGAGTGCTTAAGAGTTTGGATTTTGAAGTTATACAAACTTGTTTGAATCCAGGTTCTGCTTCTTAGTTTCTGTGTGATTTGGGAGAAAGTTATTTAACTTTTCTCTGTCTTAGTTTCCAAGTCTATAAAATGGGGGGTGCTATTAGTTCCCATGTTTAGTATGGTTGTGATAAGTAATCACAATACTAAAATTAATAATAAAATTATTATGGCTCAGACCATTTTTCCCTATTAAAAATCTTCTGTCCCTTTACTCCATTTAGCCACTTGCCAAAAATCAAAATTTCCTTTAAAATTCAGCCCAATTTCTTCCAACATTCTACAAAAGGTTATCCCCAGGGTTTCCATTTAGTGATCCAATCTCCTTATATTCCATTTGGTTACCAAGTGTGTACACTATACATTTAGTCATACACAGCCTTGTACTTTGCCTGGCACATGATAAGCACTTAATAAATGTCTGTTGAATGAATAAACATGTGAGTAAATCAATTGTCCTGTAACTATGTCATGAAAAGTCAGGCAACATAAAGTAGATAATGGGTATACGTAGGGAGACCCCCTGAAACTATTGCTACAGAATAAAAGATGAAATGCTCCTGATTATTGTAAATGCAAAATTGCATGCCGGATTGTGTAAAGACAATGCCAGCTGGGCTGCCAGAATGAGCCAACAGCACGTGATGTGCTTCCCCCTGTAGAGAGCCTATAAATGGATGTGCAGTCAGGGAGGTTTCACATCACCAAGATTCCTATCCCAGAAAAACAGATGTTCAAAGCTCTGGGAATTGAATGCAACCTTTGTGGAGAGCCTATAAATGGACACATGAGGGGCACCTGTTCATATGGATAAGATAGGGCTATAAATGCCCTTATCTTGCCATGATTCTTCTAGGTCTCTTTAGGGTTAAGGCATACTCCGTTCTGAGAATTTTTGGTCTAACTGGTTGTCTAGCTTCACGTCCTGTTTCTATTGACTGTTTGTAACCAGCTTTTGCTGCAGCTATTACTGCTGATTAATATCTTGCTAATCATAGGTACGGCCTGTGTTTCTGTTTTAAGGCTCTGTTAGAAATTGCTGATGCACACACTATATTGTAAATTCTTATTTCTGTATACTATACTTCTGCATACCGATGTTACATTAAAGAATTACTTCATCCCCATGTGACCATCTCACCTCATAATCAAATGACCCCAAATCCCTCACTAATCTATCCCCGCCCTCACTAAACTTAATAGTAAATGCTGGTATATCCAGTGCATTGGCAGCATCACAGGACCAGAAGGCAGTGACCCCCTGGACCCAGCTTTCACTATCGTGTGTGTGTCTTCTCGACCTGCCAATCCGCCTGGGAACAAGGAAAAAGCCTCATCACATTGCGGGCTGCTGGCCAGATCCCGCAATAGGTATACAAATCAAATAGCCTCGGGTTCAAATCCTTATTTGTTATTATTTAGCCGAATAACCTGGGCAGTTCACTGTTTGTTTTCAGTCAGTTTGCTCCATGGTAAAATGGAAGCACCACCAGATCATACCTCACTTGTGTGCCTATCATGAAGATGAAATGAAAATTAACATAAAAATCCTTATGTAAGATCTATTAGTTAGTACTTAATGTTTTCCAATTGCAAGAATGTACATTTAATTATAACTAAATTACGCAATTTAACTCCATTTGTCTTACACCCAGAAATATAAAAATGCAAACCTATATAAAATAAAAATAAACAGTGACAGTGTGATAAAAAAAAAAAAATCACAGGGCCAAGGATGAGATCCTAGTCTCAGTTTTATCACTGGCTAGTTTTGTGACATTAGGCAAGTCATTTAACCTCTCTAGAAACACCTATCTTAGGAATACAACAAAAGTGCAGATCGAGCTTCTTATTCCAGACAAAGTTGAATGAAAGCTTTCCATTTTACTTCTATTAATCATGACACCAATTAACACAGTCAAAAATATCTTCAAGAAAAGTCTACTCTCTCTAGCCAAAGGACTAGGAAAAGGAAAGCCCAACAGGACAGAAACCATTCAGCCTTTTTACTTCTTTGTTGTGGAGGCAAATACCATGAAAAACATTTGACCCTTCCCAATTCTAAAAGGTCCTACAGAACTGGTGTACATGGACAGTACCTTGTCTTTCACCCTACTTTGCAATAATGAGGTAGTACCCTTCTCTGCTGAGGCTGTGAGCTGAATTGTGACTTCTATTCCTAAGCTGAAGTAAAGAAACTCCCTGCAAGAGTCAGAGGGCAAATTAGGACTTCCAGCCTTCTTCTATAGTAATAAGGAGGTGCACTTCCCCTTGGAGCAGATATGGGCAGATCTCTGACTGTCTTCCCTCTGTAGTAAAGAGTAAGCTACTACACCAGAGGGTTTCCTGTCTTCTGTTCCACCTTCCTTTTCCCAAGCTTGTACTGATGAGAATGTGAGATGGGCTCCTGTGGGAGTGGGTAATACAAAGTGGAGTAGACCAGAAAGCACTGCAGAAGCTTTATAACCTGCATTGGTATTTGAACTGCCGCCCACAAAAGTGAGCATTCAGAATCTAAGTAGGCTATATGCTAAAATAAAAGATCTGTATAGTATCCAGGGTAAGTCTTGCAACAAATATATAAAATGTCCAGGATATAGTCCATAATTACTCACCTTACCAAGAATCAAGAGAACATCAATTTGAGTGAGTTGACACCAACAGTGAGATGATACAGATGTTGGAAATATAGAATAATTAAATATTTAAAAGCAGCTGTTATAAAGCTTTTCCAATAACTATGAATAGTCTCAAAACAAACAAAAAATTAGGAAATTTTAACAAAGAAATAAAACATAAAGAAGACCAAGTGAAAATGTTAGAACTGAAAAATACAATAGAATAAATTTAAGAATTCAATACAATAGCTCAATAGCAGAATGGTAGTAATTGAAGAATCTGTGAAATTGAAGACAGATCAGAACATATTCAAACTAAACAACACAGAGAAACTACATTGGAAACAACAAAAACTGAGAGTTTCAGGAACTTGTGACACAACAAGAGATCTACCATTTGTGCTATCAGTATCCAAGAGTCCAAGAAAGAGAGGAAAAAGAATGTGTAGTTGAAGAATATTTGAAGAAAGAGTGGCTGAAACTCCTCCAAATTACTTGAACATATTAAAATAATTTTATTCTTATTTATCTGAGGTGATTTTAGCAGCTCAAAACAGGATAGTTTCAGAAACCCAAACAGGATAAACCCAAAAAAAGTGGCACCAAGATCTATCATAATTAAACCTCTAAAAATTAAACAAAAACAAAAACAAAGAAAATTTCTTGAAGGAAGGCAGTGAGAAAAGGTTCATTACATATGGGGTTAACAATTCAGATGACAGTAGATTTCTTAATAGAAACCACAGAGGCCAAAAAGAAGTAGCACAACCTTTTAAAATGTTGAATGAAAGGAATTGTCAACCTAGAATTCTATGTCCAGTGCAAATGCACTTCAGAAATGAAGGTGAAATGAAAACATTCTTAGATGAAGGAAAGCTAAGACAATTTCTTGCCAGTACACCTGCACTAAAAGAATGACTAAAGGTAGTTCTTCAGATCTGAAAAGACATGATAAGCTTGTAACATCAGAAATGAAAAAAGATAAATGGAAAGGGTAAATAAATGGGTAAATACAATAGACTATTATTTTCTTGAGTTTTCAAAATTGCATTTAACATTTAAAAGCAAAATTATAATATTATCTGATGCAGTTCTCAACGTATATAGAGATAACACTTATGACAATTATGAAGTAGAGAGGGTAAAGGAACCTAAATGGTTGCAAGATATCTGTATTTCACTTGAGGTGGTAAAATTTTTATACTAATAGACTGCAATCAGCTACATCTGCATATTGTAATCCTTAGAGCAATCACTTGTAAAACACAATACAAAAAGAGCTGCTAAAATCACCTCAGATAAATAAGAATAAAATTATTTTAATATGTTCAAGTAATTCACAGGAATATGGGAAAAGAAAAACAGAGGCATAAAAGCAGGAAAAATAATAAATAATAAATAAATAATAAAATGCTAGACAAATCTTAGTATGTCAATAATTACATTAAATATAAATAGTCTACATTCACTAATTAAAAGACAGAGATTGCCAGAATGAAAAAAAGACCCAAGTAGTATATGCTGTTTTCAAGAAACTAATTTCAAGCACAATGATACAAGAAGGTTAAAAGTTAAAGAATAGAAATGCATATACCGAGCACATACTAATCAGAAACAAAGTTGTTGTGGCTATATTAATCAGATAAAGTAAAGTTTAGGCAAATAGAATTTTGAAGAATTAAGAGGGACATTACAGGATAAAGGGATCAATTCACTAAGAAGACATGATAATCTTAAACGTGTATGTGCAGAACAACAGAGTTTCTAAATACATAAAGGAAAAACTACTAGAACTGGGGAGAAATAGATACTCTCAATCGTCCTTGGAAACTTCAACATTCCTCTTTCAGTAATTGATAGAATAAGTAGACAAAAAGTCAACAAGGACAGAGGCAAACCAAACAATATCATTACTCAGTAAAATCAAATTGATATTGATATCAATTACTTCACCCAATAATAATTTATATCAATTATTCCACCCAACAATAGTCAAATACATATTTTTTTCCAGACTGCATGGCACATTTATCAAGATAAACTATATCTTGTGTCATTTAATCAACCTTAACATATTTAAAAGAACTGAAATTGTACAAAGTATGATGTTTGACCACAATAGAATCAAACTGGAAATAATTAAGAGAATGATAACAAAAAAATCTCCACATACTTGGAAATTAAACAACATATTTATTAAACAAGGGCACAGGTTTGGGGGCTTAGCTTTAACCTTCTGTGACTAATTCTGTCAGTATTACCAATGGGGTATTTCTCCCATAAAGTGATAAAACTTTGTCTATCAATATTTGAGTACAATATACAGCCATGTGTTTAAAGCACTGCAGGTATGTGTAGGGAAAGGAGAACTAATATTTGTTATGTACCAACTATAAGCCATGTCAATATTGACCACTCACTATTTTAATCTTCATAATCACCTGTCTTGCTGTTCTCTCTCAGCAAGGTACCTGTGCTGAGTGGCAGGAAAACCGGCACTTGTTTCTTGAGAGAGAGTTTGATGTCTGAGAGAACTTGAAAGAATTCGGTCACCAGAGCTGGAGAGCCCTGATAGGAGATTATTGCATAGAGGCAGAAAGGCTGCATCAAGAAGGGTCCCAGGTGGTTCAGTCAGGAGTCTGAACACCGTTTGGCAAAAATTTAAGCAGAGGAGGAACATTTTAAAATTATTACTTAGTGAGAGTGCACTGCAAGGGAAGGAGACTGAAGGTGGAGGGCTCAATTAGTGTAGTGGGAATAACTCAATTGAGAAGTGATGAAGATTGAGGTAGTATTATCACCACTTTATGTATGGGAAATGAAGTTTCTCAGAAAGAAAGTATAGCATTTTTGAGGACAATCATATAAAAGAGGACAAGGTAATCACATTACAAATAAGGTGTTCCAATAATGTTTAACATGATGACATGCAAATTAGTAAACATTTAATAATATTCCATCCCTAGAAAGTGTAGGTGGAATCATGCCTGTTAATGGGTTAGGAAACGAAACCCAAAGTGGGTTTTGCCAGGTTACTAGCGTTAGCCACCCCACTTCCTGCCCTTCAACCCCCACTCCACCCACGTTCCCAGAACGTCCCTTGTGCTCCAGAACAGGGTTAGGGTGAGGACACGCCAGGCACCTTCTCCCGCTCCTACCGACTCAACCTCCAGGTGCAACTGCTCGAAGTTCACAAGGAAGAAGTTGCCAAAGAAGGGCAGGGGCCAGGGCCCCGGCGGGTAGTTCTTTGGGCGCCGTCTTTTGAGAAAGTCAGCAACGAGCAGAAAGGCGACAGTGCCCAGCAGGAGAGTCCGAGGATGGACCACTGCCCAGAGGGCAGCCGCCAGAGAGCCCATCGCTGCGAGCATGTCTCAGACGTCCTCCTGCTCTTCTGTGGTCCAAGCAGGCGCCGGTCCCCGCAGCGCCTCCCCGCCCCGCCTCGCTCCCAGCCGCGCCCCGCCTCCCAGCCCCGCCCCTTCGCAGCACCCCGCGAAGATGTCAGGCGCTGGATTCCCGGGAGAACACACACCAGTCTTACAAAAGACCAGGCTAGGAGCAGTTTCTTTTCTACTTAAGAAGCCCATGGGTTTACTGAGAGCATCACAGACATTTGAGCCTCTGTTCGGTTCAATCACCGTCTCTCCCATGATTGGAACCATGCCTGGTAAATAGTGATGACAACAGCTATTTCTTGGGCGCTTACTAAATGCCAGGCAGCACATCTGCCTCTTTACAAAGATTATTATTTCATTTTGACAAAATTATGCAGGAGAAGCTCTCGGTAGTCTCATCTTGCAGTTAAGGAAACAGAAAGGTTAAGTACTAAGTATGTGGTGAACAAATAAATCCACCCTCTGAAACACATCTAAACGAGCTCCTGTATTTGAAAGTGTTTGGAAGATTAAAAGGCA
The DNA here is from genome assembly GCF_007565055.1 of Rhinopithecus roxellana. Taxonomy (NCBI): domain Eukaryota; kingdom Metazoa; phylum Chordata; class Mammalia; order Primates; family Cercopithecidae; genus Rhinopithecus; species Rhinopithecus roxellana. Next base: position 48,959,788 of record NC_044560.1, on the reverse strand, counting down.
CTACATTAAAGCTGCTAGCACTGAGTAGCATTCATAATAAGTGCTTAATTAACATTTGTTGAAGGAATGTCTTAGTCCTGGTCCTTGCTGGTTTGCTTTGAAAGGCTCCTCTCCGAAGCCCCAAGACTGTGGGACCGCCAGGTTCCGGTCTTTCATACCATCTGGTGAGTGCCTGCTTGGGTCTCACAAATGGTGAGACTCAAAACATGAAACATAGCTCGGGAATAGTATAGTATACACTCACGTACTCAACTTAGAGTCACATATTCTGCTTACAATATTTTATTTCTTTATTTTTGAGATGGAGTCTTGCTCTGTCACCCAGGCTGGAGTTCAGTGTCACCATCTCAGCTCACTGCAACCTCTGCCATATGACCCAGCCATCCCACTACTGGGTATATACCCAAAGGATTATAAATCATGCTGCTATAAAGACACATGCACACATATGTTTATTGCGGCACTATTCACAATAGCAAAGACTTGGAATCAACCCAAATGTCCATCTGTGACAGACTGGATTAAGAAAATGTGGCACATATACACCATGGAATACTATGCAGCCATAAAAAAGGATGAGTTCATGTCCTTTGTAGGGACATGGTTGCAGCTAGAAACCATCATTCTCAGCAAACTATCACAAGAACAGAAAACCAAACACTGCATGTTCTCACTCATAGGTGGGAATTGAACAATGAGAACACTTGGACACAGGAAGGGGAACATCACACACTGGGGCCTGTTGTGGGGTGTGGGGACGGGGGGAGAGCATTAGGAGATATACCTAATGTAAATGATGAGTTAATGGGTACAGCACACCAACATGGCACATGTATACATGTGTAACAAACCTGCACATTGTGCACATGTACCCTAGAACATAAAGTATAAAAAAAATAGTGCATAGTATACTTAAAATTTGCTAATAGAGTAGATCTTAAGGATTCTCACCACACACATGCACATGCATGTAAGTATGTGAGTTGATGAATATGTTAAGCAACTTGATATCAGTTATCACTTCATAATATATACATATATCAATGCATCACATTGTTCACCTTGAATATATACAAATTTTATTCATCAATTATATTTCAATAAAGCAGAAAAACATAAAAGATCACTCAAAAGAAAATAAAAAGAGAAATACTTAGGTATATATCTAGCAAAACATGTAAAAATGTATATGAAGTAAACTACAAAACTCTGATGAAAGAAATCATAGGAGGTGTAAATAAGTGAAGAGATATTCCACGTACATGCATAGAAAGACTCAATATTATTAAGATGTCAGTCTGAATAAGTGAAGAGATATTCCACGTACATACATAGAAAGACTCAGTATCATCAAGATGTCAGTCGGATGTCATCTTTTCAGCCTGGAAAAACTTCACTTCTTCTGAGTAGAATATACTCGTGCATCCGTGTGTGTGTATGTGTGTGTGTGTGTGTGTGTGTGACGGAGTTTTGCTCTTGTCACCCAGGCTGCAGTGCAATGGCGTGATCTTGGTTCACTGCAACTTACTCCCAGGTTCAAGCAATTCTCCTGCCTCAGCCTCCTGAGTAGCTAGGATTACTGGTGCCTGCCACTGTGCCCAGCTAATTTTTTTTTTTTTTTGATAGAGACAGGGGTTTCACCATGTGTGGCCAGGCTGGTCTTGAACTCCTGACTTCAGGTGATCCACCCACCTCGGCCTTCCAAAGTGCTGGATTACAGGTGTGAGCCACTGCATTCAGCCCAGAATATACTCTTACCCTTGAGATGTGAATATTAATCCTTCAGTTACCTATGTGCCAAATGTCATAATGGGACTTTTTATAGTTAATATTTCACTAAATTCTTAGAACAGACTTCAGATGTAGGTGCTCTTGTCCTAATTTTTCAGATTAAGGAACTGAAGTTTGTGCATTTGAAATCATTTGTTCAAGTTTAAAATGCCAGTGAGTGACAAAGCAAAAATTCAAACCCAGTTCTGCTTGAGAGCAGAATTTGTGTTGTTTTCCTAAACTATAAAATCAGGAGTGAATTCCTTTACCCTGCGTCACACGTGAACACCTCTGCTTAGTCTCCCAAAACTCCATAATCATGCCACCCTTCCTCTCCAGCCTCGCCCTCTGATTGAATCATCAATTAATTTGAAAGACGCACTTTAGCCCCAGTGACTCCACCTTTCCTCTGCATAAATTTTTTTACCTTTAAACACATGGACCTTGGACTTCCTTGGGATGCTGTCTCTAGTCCTTCTGTTCATCTAAATCCTGTTTATCTTCAGTTTAGGTCCTACTTTTGCCAGGACATTATGTATTTTTGTACCTTGCTCTATCTTGATTATTTACTTTTGTTTTTTTTCCCCCGCTGTCTCTGCCTAGAATAAATATTGAAATTCTGCACAAACATCAAGGGCCAGGTCAAAGGCTCACTGTCCCAGGACATGGGATCAGATATTCCCTGATGGAGTGATATCCAGAACCAGTTTTAAAGGAATTGTTATCTGGCCAGTGAGGTATCAATCAGATTACACATTAACTTTAGGAATAAATGTTCAGTTATTACGATCACATATCATAACCACAAATTGATTTCCACTCAGAGTAACTCAGGTTACTTATTGACTTATAAAAAGCTATGAGTGTCCTGAATATTAGCTCAGGCATAGGGTAAGCTGCTGTAGCAATGATCCCAAATGCAAGTGATTCAAACAGGATTAAAGTTTGTCTCTAACAGAACATTCCAGAGATCGGGAGCTGGTCTGGCCACCAGATAGGTGGTTCTGTTCCACGAGCCTTTCAGGGTTCCAGTTTCTTTACCTCTTGTTACCTCTCCATTTCCTATGATGTTAGTCTTTATCCCCAAATGCGTATCTGGTTCAACAGCACAGCAGCCATATTCTAGTCTATTGGAAGAAAAACGTTAAAATGGCAAGCATCTATTTTTTGAAAACCATGATCTGAAAATTGTCTTCATCACTTACACTCATATCCCTTTGCCCAGAATCTAGTAATAATGGCTACGCTAGTTGGCAAGGGAGACTGGCAAATGTAGTTTCCAGCTAGCAGTCATGTATCAAAAACCCAAGGCATTCTATTAGTAAATGAAAAAAAAAAAAAAAGGAAAATCAATATTTCAGAGTGTAATTAGTGTTAGCCATAGGCTGTGTGCCAAGCTCATTGGGAACTAACTTAGACACAGTTAGGAATCTTCTAGGTCACAGTCAGAATTCAAGTAGTTTGCCTTGGATCAAAGTTGCAAAACTATGTATTTCACATAACTTAGTTCCAGGATAGTGGCAGCAAGAAGTCGTCTCTTGCCTCATTTGTTTTTATTTTAATAATGAAGATTGATTAGCCTGTGTCTAAAGGTATGCATCAAAGATATGCGACTGATATGTACCTGTTTCTACCACAGTGCTTTAATCTCTCTGCCAATCTCACTGGCACTGAGGCCAGACATTGCAGCAGGACTCTCTTCCTTTGATCCTCTGCCTCCTACGTTCAGGTGACACCTTTAGCTTTATTTAACAAATGTTAATATCATGACCTTAATTAGGGGATTAAGGGCCATGGTTCTTTTAGCGTTTTAGTTTGATACTTCAATAAACTCAAAATATACTGGTAAGGATAGGGCATAGTTTACTCTCAGGGAGGTAAATGGCAGGAGGATTACATTGGCAGCAACAGTCTTCTGCTTGTCATCCAGTTTAGTTTGTTCCTCCTTGGCCTTTTTTCTCATTCTGGATAAGGGTTTGCAAATGTAGGTGGTAGGTCTCTGACCTTGCTTCCAGAATCAGCTCTGTACTCTATGTCTTAAGAACCCTGTGCCTTCACTCTTTAAAATCCAATGAGTATTGGGCCTAACTGAATCTATTCAGGAAGCTACAGAGGGAGAAGAACTTTGCAGCTTTCCTGCAATGAGTCGCCTGAGTAGCATAGACAGATATCTACAGTTCATGAATATTTGGTTAGCTAGCTGCTATAGTGGAAGTGCTTTTAACAGACATTGAGTGCCTACAGTGTGGCAGACCCCATCTGGGTAAAGGACATACAACAGTAAGCAGAAATAGATAAGTTCCTGTTCTCATGGAACTTACAGTCTAGCTGCTGTTCCCAAAAGAACATGAGTTTTCAGATCTAGGATTAGTCCTTGTATACTTCAAATGGTTCCTCTCTGTTGAAGTCCACTGGAGTGTCCATATTATTGTATCTCATACTCTGAGAGTCCCTGCAATCTTACGATTTTCATAGCTAGAAGTCTAGTTCAGATTGTACATTATTATTACTAACCCAATTTTGCTGTAATGTTGCTCATTATACTGATTTTCTGGTGGGGACTTCATTTTCACAATTATGCAGATATCTGTGTGGAAAAATAGTCACCAAAGTATCTCACTTTGTTCTAAAGCTAGTTAGAATCAAGTGGTCAGTGACGAATTTAAAAAGCATCCCAAACTCTTTTCTTCTTCTAATATACCAGTCTTCAAAAAAAAACTTTATTGAAGTATAATTGATATATGATAAACTGGCACACTTACAGTGTACAATTTGATATATTCTTGAGAGACATATAAAATATTTTGAAATAAATAAAAAGGAAAATGGAACATAAAGTTCATAGGATGCAGGAAAACAGTGCTTTGTGGGAAATTTGTAGCATTGAATGCATGTATTAGAAAAGAAAAAAGACATAAAATCAATGACCAAAATTCTTACCTTAAGAAACTAGAGAAAGAAGATCAATAAAAATCTAGGGCAAGGAGCAGAAGAAAAAGTAATAACAATTAGAGCATAAATCCATGAAATCGAAAATTTATAAGAGCAATAGAGAAAATACATGAAGTCACAAACTAGTAATTTGAAAAGATCAATAAAATTGATAGACAGGTTAACCATGAAAAAAAACACGACACAAATTACTGATATCATAAATGAATGAAGGACCATCACTACTGATTCCATGGACATTAAAAGTATAATAAAAATATATATGAACAACTCTGTGACCAACAATTTGATAACTTAGATAAAATGAACCAATTCCTTGGAAGACACAATCTGCTAAAACTCAAATGAGGAAAAATAGATAACATGAATAGTTTCATATCTATTAAAGAAATTGAGTCAAAAATTAATAACCTTCTAGAACAGAAAGTACTAGCCCCAGATAGTTTCACTGGTGAATTCTATCAGGCATTTAAGGAAGATAACATACCAATTCTCTCAATCTCTCCTGAAAAATAGAAGCAGAAAGAATATTTCCTAACTCATTCTGTGAGTTAATGGCATCAGATGACCATTTTCACCACTCCTATTCAGCATAGTATTGGAAGTTCTAGCCTGAGCAATCAGGCAAGAAAAATAAATAAAAGACATCCAAATTCAAAAATAAGAAGTCAAATTGTTCCTCTTTGTAGATGACATAATCTTATATCTAGAAAAACCTAAACACTCCGCCCAAAACTTCTATCTGATAAATAAATTCAGTATATTTGCAGGATTCAAAATTAACACACAAAAATCAGTAGTGCTTCTGTAAACTAATAATAAACTAGCTAAGAAAGAAATCAAGAAGGCAATCCCATTTACAATAGCTACAAAAAATACCTAAGAAAAAATTTAACCGAGGGGATAAAAGACCTCTACAAAACCCCCTACAAAACACTGATGAACTAAAGAGAAAACACAAACAAATTAAAAGACCGCTCATGTTCATGAATCAAAAGAATTAATATTTTTTAAATGATCATACTACTGAAAACAATGTACAAATTCAATGGAATCCCTATCAAAAAACCAATCTTCTTTCTCACAGAAACAGAAAAATCAATACTGAGATTTGTATGGAACCACAAAAGACCTTGAATAGCCAATGCCACCCTGAGCAAATGAACCTGGCAGCATCACACTATCTGACTTGAAAATAAATTACAGGGCAATGGTAACCAAAAAAGCATGCTATTGGTATAAAAACAGTCTCATAGACTGATGTAACAGACATGGCCAGCTGACTAAAAAAATAATTTCATGTATTTGCAGCCAAGTGATTTTTGATACAGGTGCTAAGAATAAACACTGGGAAAAGGACACCATATTCAATAACTGGTGCTGGGAAAATTGTATATCCACATGCAGAATAGAACTACCCCAAAGTTCTTACCATATACAAAATGAACTCAAGATGGACTAAAGACTTAAATGTGAAACCTGAAACTATAAAACTACTAGAAGAAAACATAAGTGGAACACTTCAAGACATTGGTCCAGACAAAGACTTTATGGCTAAGACCTCAAAAGCACAGGGAGTATGTAGACATATAGGAGTATATTAAACTAAAAAACTTCAGCACAGCAAAGGAAACAATCAACAGTAAATAGACAACCTACAGAATGGGAAAAAGATTTGCAAACTATACATCCGACACAGGGCTGATATCTAGAACTGACAAGGAACTCAAACAACTCAACAATAAAAAACCCCAAATAGCCTCATTAAAAAGTGGGCAAAAGACACGAACAGTGTTCTTTTTAAAATTTTTGTTGGTACATAGTAGGTGTATGTATTCATGGGTTACATGAGATATTTTGACACAGGCATGCCATATGTAAAAATCATTTAAGGGTAAATAGGTTATCCATCACCTCAAACATTTATCCTTTCTATTTCAAACAATCTAATTACACTATTTTAGTTATTTCAAAAGGAACACTTACATTATTTAATTTTACTATTGTCACCCTGTTGTGCTAGTAAATACTAGGTCTTATTTATTTTTTCTAACTTGTTTTTATACTCATTAACAATTACCCCTTCCACCTTTCCCCCAACTACTCTTCCCAGCTTCTGGTAACCATCCTACTCTCTGTCTCTATGAGTTCAATTGTTTTAATTGTTACCTCCTACAGATAAATGAGAACATATGATGTTTGTCTTTCTGCACCTGGTTTATTTCACTTAACATAATGACCTCCAGTTCCATGAAGGTTATTGCAAATGACAGGATCTCATTCTTTTTCTTAATAACTGAATAGTACTTCATTGTCCGTATGTCCACATTTCCTTTATCCATTGGTCTGTTGATAGATACTTATGTTGCTTCCAAATTTTGGTTATTGTGAATAGTGCTGGAATAAACATGGGAGTGCAGATATCTCCTCAGTACACTGATTTACTTTTTTGGGGGGGTATATACCTAGGAGTGAAATTGCTGGATTGTATGGTAGTTCTTTTTTTAGTTTATTGATAAACCTTCAAACTGTTCTCCACAATGGTTGTACTAGTTTACATTCCCACCAACAGTGTATGAGTGTCTTCTTTTCTTTATGTCCTTGCCAGCATTTGTTATTGCCAGTCTTTTGAATAAAAGCCATTTTAATTGAGGTGAGATGATATCTTATTGTAGTTTTGATTTGCATTTGTCTGATGATCAATAATGTTAGGCATCTTTTCGTATGCCTGTTTGGCTTTTGGACGTCTTCATTTGAGAAATGTGTATTCAAACCTTATGCCAATTTTTCCATTGGATTATTAGAATTTTTACCTAAAGAGTTTTTTGAATTCCTTCTATATCCTGGTTATTGATCCCTTGTCAGATGGGTAGTTTGCAAATATTTCATCTGATAAAAGTTGAGCGACTCCTGCTCTTTTCTGGTTTCCATTGACATCCCCTTATTTTTAGTCCATGTGTCTTCATGGGTGAAGTGTGTTTCTTGAAAGCAACAGATCATTTAATTCAGTCTTGTTTTTTTTCTTTTTCTTTTCTATTTAGACACTCTTTGTCTTTTGATTGGAGAGTTTAGTCCAATTATATTCAATGTTATTATTGGTAAGAGAGGACTTACTCCTGCCATTTTGTTGTTTGTTTTCTGGTTGTTCTGTGGTCTTCTCTTTCTTCTTTTCTTTCACCCTATATTCTCTTTAGTGAAGGCGATTTTTCTCTTGTGATATAATGTAATTTATTACTTCTTGTGTGTGTGTATCTACTGTTTTTTTTTTTTTTGCAAACATAATTTCTTTTTTTTTATTTTTTTTTCATTTTTTTATTATACTTTAAGTTCTAGGGTACATGTGCATAACGTGCAGGTTTGTTACATATGTATATTTGTGCCATGTTGGTGTGCTGCACCCATCAACTCGTCAGCACCCATCAATTCATCATTTATATCATGTATAACTCCCCAATGCACTCCCTCCTCCCCCTCCCCCCTCCCCATGATAGGCCCCAGTGTGTGATGTTCCCCTTCCCGAATCCAAGTGATCTCATTGTTCAGTTCCCACCTATGAGTGAGAACATGCGGTGTTTGGTTTTCTGTTCTTGTGATAGTTTGCTAAGAATGATGGTTTCCAGCTGCATCCATGTCCCTACAAAGGACGCAAACTCATCCTTTTTTATGGCTGCATAGTATTCCATGGTGTATGTGTGCCACATTTTCTTAATCCAGTCTTTCACAGATGGACATTTGGGTTGATTCCAAGTCTTTGCTATTGTGAATAGTGCTGTACTGTTTTTTTTTTTATTTGAGGTGACCATGAGGCTTGAAAATACTATCTTATAACCCGTTATTTTAAACTGATAACAACTTAACACTGTTTATATAAGCAAACAAATGAAGAAACAAAAATAAAACTAGTAAAAACTCAACATCTTAACTTTATCCTCCACTTTTTAACTTTTTGTACCTTTCATTTATATCTTATTGTACTTATTGTATTTATGTCTTGAAAAGTTGTTATATTACTGTTTTTTATTGGTTTCTTTAGTCTTTTTACTTAAGAATAGTTTACACACCACAGTTATGGTGTTATAGTATTCTGTGTATTTCTGTGTACTTACTATTACTGGTGAGTTTTGTACCTTCGGACGATTTCTTATTGCTCATTAGCATCCTTTTCTTTCTGGTTAAAGTACTGCTTTTAGCATTTCTTGTAGGACAGGTCTGGTGTTGATGAACTCCCTCAGCTTTTATTTGTCTGGAAAAGTCTTTATTTTTCCTTCATGTTTGAAGGATATTTTTGCTAGATATAAGATTCTAACACTTTAAATATGTCATGTCACTGTCTTCTGACTGAAAAGCCTGCTGCCAGACACATTGGAGATCCATTGTGTGTTATTTGTCTCTTTTTTTCTTGCTCCTTTCAGGATGTACTCTTTATTTTGATTTTTGAAAGTTTGATTATTAACTGCCTCGAAGTAGTCTTCTTTGGGTTAAATCTGCTTAGTGTTCTATAATTTTCTTGTTCTATATAACCTTTTTGGATATCGATATCTTTCTCTAGGTTTGGGGAGCTCTCCATTATTACCCCTTTGAATAAACTTTCTAACCCTATCTCTTTCTCTATCTCATCTTTCAGGCCAATAACTCTTAGATTTGCTCTTTTGATGCTATTTTCTAGATTCTGTAGGCATGCTTTATTGTGTCTTATTCTTCATTCTTTTGTCTCTTCTGATGTGTATTGTCATATAGCCCATTTTGAGCTCACTAATTTTTTCTTCACTTATCAACTCTGCTATTAAAAGACTCTGAGGTATTCTTCAGTATGTCAATTACATTTTTCAGCTCCAGAATTTCTGCTTGATTCTTTTTAATTATCTCAATCTTTTTGTTACATTTATCTGATGCAATTCTGAATTCCTTCTCTCTGTTATCTTGAATTTCTTTGAGTTTCCTCAAAAGAACTATTTTGAATTCTCTGCGTAAAATGTCACATATCTTCGTTTCTCTAGGATTGGTCCCTGGTGCCTATTTAGTTCATTTGGTGAAGGCATGTTTTCCTGGATTGTCTTCATACTTGTGGATGGTTATCTGTCTCTGGACATTGAATGAAGGGGGCCAGCCCCTCCACACCTGTGGATATTTCTCGTCAGGTGGGACAAGAGACTGAGAAAAGAAAAAAGACACAGAGACAAAGTAAAGAGAAAGAACAGTGGGCCCAGGGGACCGGTGCTCAGCATGTGGGGGACTGACGCTCAGCATGCAGAGGACCTGCACTGGCACTGGTCTCTGAGTTCCCTCAGTATTTATTAATTACTATTTTCACTATCTCAGCAAGAGGAATGCGGTAGGAGAGCAAGGTGATAGTGGGGAGAAGCTCAGCAAGAAAACATGTGAGCAAAGGAATCTGTGTCACAAATAAGTTCAAGGGAAGGTACTATGACTGGATGTGCATGTAGGCCAGATTTATGCTCTCCACCCAAACATCTCAGTGGAGTAAATACTAACAAAGCAGCATTGCTGCCAACATGTCTCACCTCCCACCATAGGACGTTTTTTCTCCTATCTCAGAATTGAACAAATGTATAATCGGGTTTTATACCAAGACATTCCATTCCCAGGGGCAGGCAGGAGAAAGAGGGCTTCCTCTATCTCAACTGCAAGAGGCTTTCCTCTTTTACTAATCCTCCTCAGCACAGACCCTTCATGGATGTCGGGCTGGGGGACAGTCAGGTCTTTCCCATCCCCCGAGGCCATATTTCAGACTATCACATGGGGAGAAATCTTGGACAATACCTGGCTTTCCAGGGCAGAGGTCCCTGTGGCTTTCCACAGTGCGTTGTGCCCCTGGTTTATCGAGACTAGAGAATGGCGATGACTTTTACCAAGCATACTGCTTGTAAACATTTTGTTAACAAGGCACATCCTGCACAGCCCTAGATCCCTTCAACCTTGATTTCATACAACACATGTTTTTGCAAGCTCAAGGTTGGGGCAAAGAGGTTGGGGCAAAGTTACAGATTAACAGCATTTCAGGCCAAAGCAATTATTTAGGGTACAGGTCAAAATGGAATTTCTTATGTCTTCTCTTTCTACGTATACACAGTAACGGTCTGATTTCTCTTTCTTTTCCCTACAATTGAATGATTAGGTATTTACTGTAGTCTTCACAGTCTGGGCTTGTTTGTATTCATTCTTCTTGGGAAGAATTTCCAGGTATCTGAAAAAACTTAGATGTTGTGATCTAAGCTGTATCTGTATTATGGGACACCCCAAGCCCAGTAACACTGTGGTTCTTACAGACTCATAGAGGTAATGCCTTGATGGTCTTAGACAAGATCTGGAAGAATTCTCAGCTTATAAGTAAAAGACTCTTGTTCTCTCCTCTTAGTTTCTCTCAAACAAATAGAGTCTCTCTCTCTCTGTTCCAAACTGCCTAGAGTTGGGGGTGGAGTGACAAAAACACCCCTGTGGCCACCACCACTAGGATTGCACTGGTTCAGAACTAATCCAGCCCAGCACTGGATCTCACCTAAGGTCTGCTATAACCACTCCCTGGCTACCACCTATGTTTACGCAAGGCTCTGGGGCTGTAGATGGCAAAGCCAGCCAGGCGTGTTCTTCCCTTCAGGGGTCAAGTTCCTGTAAGCCCAGGGCAGGTCCAGAGGTACTGTTCAGGAGCCAGGGACTAGAGTCAAAAGCCTTAGAAGTCTACCTGATGTTCTATTGTACTGCACCTGAGCCGGAACTAAAACCACAAGACATAGCTCTTCCCATTTTTCCCTCCTATTTTCAAAGGCAGAAGAGCCTTCTCCCATGGCCACCACCACCACAAGCCCATAGGGAGTACTGCTGGGCTACCACCAATGTTTCCTTAAGGCCTGAGGGCTTTTCAGTCAGCTTGTGGTGAATGCTGCCTCGCCTGGGACTCACCTTTTAGGGCAGTGGGTTTCCCCCTGGCCCAAGGAAGGTCCAGAAGTGCCATCCAAGAGCCAAGGCCTGGAATCGCAGACTCCCAAGAGCCCACTTTGTGCTCTACCCCCTGTGGCAGAGCTGGAACTTAAGGTGCCAAAGTGCCCTTTATTTTTCCCTCACTTTTCTCAAGAAGGAGTTTCTTACCATAGGCACCACCCCTGGGAATGTACTAAGTCTCTCCTAAAGCCAGCAAGTCTCAGAGTCTCACCCAAGGCCCACAATTTACTACCTGGGTATTGCTGCTCACTATAAGGGCCCAAGGACTCTTCAGTTAGCAATTGATGAATCCTGGACTGGATCTTTCCTTTCAAGGCAGCAAGTTCCCCTCTTATGCGGGTCTCATGACTCTGACTGGTGCCCTGTCCTACTGTCTTGCATCTTGGATACCAATCAAACTTTTAATGGCCATTGAAATAATGGTCATTATTTTTAATGGCCATTGAAATAATGGCCATTATTTTTAATGGCAAAACTGCAATTACTTTTGCACCAAACTAATAGTACAACCTTTAGGGAAAACAGTATGGAGATTTTGCAAAGAACTAAAAATAGAACTACCCTTCAATCCAGCAGTCCAACTACTGAGTGCATACCCAAAGGGAAATAAATCATTATATCAAAAAGATTTGTATGTTTACCACAACACTATTCATAATAGCAAACATATGAAATCAACATATCTATTGATCTGTTAGTACGACTGGACAAGTGTCCATCAATATATTAATACATAAAGAAAATGTAGTATATATACACAGTGGAATACTATTTGCCCATAAAAAATGAAATCATGTTATTTTTAGCAATATGGATGGAACTGGAAGTTATTATATTAAGTGAAATAAGCCAGGCACAGAAAGACAAATATATTCCCACTCATATGTGGCAGCTTAAAAAGTTGACTTTATGGAAGTAGAGAGTAGATTAATAGTTACCAGAGTCTTGGAATGGTGTGTGTTTGGGTAAAAAGGATGAAGGAGAAAGAGAGGTAGCTTAATGGATACAAATATACAGTTCAGTAGAAGGAATACATTCTAATGTTGGATAGCAGAGTAAGATAACTATAGTTAACAACAATGTACTCTGTGACAGATTGAACTCTAACACATCTTTTCCTGATTTTTGAGCACTTCAAAGTTTGAAGAGATTGACTTCTGCTGACCTGGTTTAGGTTATGTGCAGTCATACACTGCAAAATGATGTTTCAGTCAATGATGGCTTGCCTATATGACAGTGGTCTCATAAAATTATAATGGAGCTGAAAAATTCCTGTCTCCTAGTGATGTTGTAGTTATTGTAATGCTATAGGGCAACACATTACTCCCACGTTTGTGATAATGCTGGTGTGAACAGACCTATTGTGCTGTTAGTCATATAAAACTGTAGTACAAATAATTATGTATAGTACCTAATACTTGCTAATGATAAACAGCTATGTTACTGGTTTATGTACTTACTATACTTTTAAATCATCATTTTAGAGCATACTCATTCTACTTATTAAAAAAAAAAGTTAACTGTAAAACAGCCTCAGGCAGGTCTTTCAGAAGGTGTTCCAGAAGAAGGCATTGTCATCACAGGAGGTGCATATTATTGCCCTGAAGATTTTCCAATGGGAGAAGACGTTGAGGTGGAAGACAGTGATATTGATGATTCCGACCCTGTGTAGGCCTAGGCTAATGTGTGTGCTGGTGTCTTAGTTTTTAATAAAAAGATTTTAAAAGTTAAAAAAAAAATAAAAAAATTAAAAAATAGAAAAACATGTATAGAATAATGACATAAAGAAAGAAAACATTTTTGTACAGCTGCACAATGTGTTTTAAGCTGTGCTATTGAATCAAAAGTTAAACAAATTTAAAAGTTTATAAAGTAAAAAACTTACATTAAGCTAAGACTAATTTAGTATTGAAGGAAAAAATTATCTAGTTTATAAAGCCTATAGTCAAGTATAGTAATGTCCTAGGCCTTCACATTCACTCTCCACTCACACACTGACTCACCCAAAACAACTTTCAGTGTTGCAAGCACCATTCATGATAAGTGCCTTATACAGCAGTAACTTTTTAAATTTTTTTGTATTTTGTACCACATTTTTGGTGAAACTTATGTTCTGGTTGGAGGCAGCTGATAATAAACAAATAAACCAAAAATTAAAAATCAGATAATTCAGAGAATTGTCCAGAAAAATAAAATAAAGCTATGTGAAAGAAAGTGACTGGTGTCTGCATGAGGTTTGGTGACCTCGGAGGGTCTCCATGATCAGGAATAGCAATCTACCCCTGAATGCCAAGAAGGAGCCAGAAAAGAACTAGTTATAGTTGAGGGGAGGGGGAAGCATTCCATAAAGAAGGACTAGATAGTGTAAAGATTCGACTAAAAGTTTCTCCTCCTGAAATGGGAAGACTCTTGGCATATTCCTGTGGCTGAGGCAGAGTGGGTGAAGGAGAGGGAGGAGTGGGGCAATGTTTGAGGGTTGGAGGACAGACATCAGGTAGGGCAAGGAATGTGTAAGCAAGGACCAGTTAGGTTTATATTTTAAGTATGATTAGAAGCCATTGAAGCTTTTTAATCAAGGAGTGACATGATCTGATTTTTTTTTCCTGCTAAACTTCCATGCCTTCCTTAAAGATTGTGGACTGTAAGTGTGAGAGCAGAATAGGAGAGATAGGTTAGGAGATCATTGTAGTGAACAGGCTGGTGGATGGCATTGGCTTAGATTAGCAGTAGCAGAGGGAGTGAAGAAAAGGAGATGGAATTCAACACGTGTTTTTGGAAGCAGAGTTAAAATGAGCTTGTTGATGAGAAGAGAGTAATACAAATAATGATAATAATGATAACATCTTTTAAGAACCTACTATATGCTGGGCACAGAGTAACACACTTAATCTGCATAACCATACTCTGAAGTAGGTACTTTTATAAACCCTGTTTTACAAATGAAGAAACTAAAGGTAAAGTATCTAATTTTTAACAACTAAGCAAAAATAGTTAATGTTTCAATTTTGGGTGGTGGTACTATTTGTTGATATGAGAAAAAAATGAAAGGAGAATAGGTTTAAGTGGAACAATAAAGAATTATCTTCTGGCCATGTTAAACTTGATGTATTTATTAGTTATCCAAGTGGAAGTGTCAAGTAGAAAGCTGATTATTCAGGTCTGACGATTTGGGAAGAAGTAGTTTTAGGTCACGGGACTAGATGAAATCACCTAGGAAGAATATATAGAGAGAATCAAGAGGTACTGAAAGAGTCTTGGATCTGCCAAAGCTTAGAAATAGAAGAGAGGAGAAGGAGCCAACAAGAGGTCTGAAATAAAGACCAGTCAAATGGAGAAAGAGAGAGGAAACTTTTCATAACTGCTAGCAGGAAGGAGGGTCTCGAAATACAACTCGTCTTCACCCCTGGTGACTAACTGATGTTTTCTGGGCACATAGATTTCTTGTGAGAAAATACGGATGGAGGGAGACGAATATGTGATTGGGGCAATGCAGAGGTTAGCAAGAGTGGTCAAAATTAGACAGGCTACAGGTAAACAAGTCCAGGAAAGTATGGTCTGCAGTTGAAGTTTAGCAAGGAAACAGTCAATTTTAGCAAGTTCTGATGAGTATATGCCATGATTTTGGGTTTAGCAAGATAACTGAGTTCAAGAGCTTGCAAAAGTATTACAGAAAATATCTCAAGCAGTTTTTTTCCCCCCACAAAGGGTTGTAGGGAAAGAAGAGAAAGTCTGACATCATCACCAAGAATGTAAAAGAGATTTTCAAAAAGAAGGGATTGGTCACTGTGTTGACTTTGCGGAGAAAAAATGAGATAAGAACGGAGAGGTGGTACTCGGAGTTGTCAGTGTGTAGGTCACTGGGATCTCACAGTATCTCAGTTGAGTGGCTAGAAAGGAAGCTTGATTATGGTATGCTGAAGAAATGGGAGTTGAAGTGGAGATAGCAACTAAAGGAAATTCCTTCAAAATGTAGCTTCATATATATATATATGCATTTGTATACTTACTGGCGCCTTTAATGTACAAATTGTTGCTTACTTGCTAGAGATATGATCCTAAACCTTGCAATTTTCATTTAATAAAATATCTTAGCCATTTTTTAAGTGTGTATAGATTTCTACTGTTTAAAAAATGACTATATATAATGTCTCATACAGTGAGCACTGGTATTGTGTCTAGCTGTCTAATGTTATAAACAATGCTTCAGAGAAGGTGTTTGTAGTCATATTTATTTATTTATTTTGAGACAGGGTCTCGTTTTGTCACCCAGGCGGAGTGCAATGGTGATCTCGGCTTACTGCAGCCTGAACTTCCCAGGCTCAAGAGATCCTCCCACCTCAGCTCCCCAAGTAGCTGGGACTACAGGCATGCGCCACCATGGCTGGTTAATTTTTGTATTTTTAGTAGAGCCAGGGTTTCACCATGTTGAACAGGCTGGTCTTGAACTGCTGGACTCAAGTGATCCACCCATCTTGGCCTCCCAAATTACTGGGATTACAAGCATGAGTCACCGTGCCTGGCCTAAAAATTCTTGAGTATGTCTGTAGGACAAATTCATAAAAGGAGAACTATTGGGCAAAAGGGTATTTTCATTTAAATACCGATAAACATGACTGGATTTCCTTGCCAAGAGTCTCTATTTCCTATGTACAAGAATATCTGTTTCTTCCCTGCTTGCCAATTCAGAGCTTGTGGTTATTTGCCAGTTGGATTAGTAAAAAATGACTACATTTAGTTTCAATTTTATTGTTTATTATTTTTAATTACATTGTCGTAAAGCTCAAAAATCTTTGAATTTCAAAAATTGCATTATTTTAATCACGTTAGTTTAAATGCCACTTTTAAAAAAGCCATTTGCATTTTTTTTTTCCCTGAAATCATGACCTTCACCCAGATTTCTTCTATTAGGTAGTTGATCCTTTTCTTGTTGGCTTGTGTATACTACAATACACTAAGGGAACTAGATATTTATCTATTACTTATGTTGCTAGTATTTTCTTTACATTTTTTCTGGTCTTTGACCTTGACTATGGTATTTTTACCACATATAAATTTTGTTTTTAAAATGTAGCCAGAATTATCAAACTTTTTGGGGGAGTGGGGCTTCACAGTTCTGTGTCATGCTTAGAAATACCATTTTTACTGCAATAATATCATGCTGCCAAAGTTTCTTTGAATTCTTTTGTGGTTTAATTTTTGCTGTAGCATTTTTGACCCATCCGACACTTATTTTGTTATGAGATGTAGACAGAGATCTTACTTCATTTTTTTTTCTACCATGGCTATTCAATTTGCTAACTAATCTATCTTCTTCCTACTGATTTAAAATGCTATCTTAATCAGAAAGTAAAATTCTCTCTATCTCTTTCTGTCATCTATCTATCTATCTATCTATCTATCTATCTATCTATCTATCTATTATCTATCTATCTATCTATCTATCTATCTATCTATCTATCTACTTATCTATCCAGTTAAAACTAGTTGGAGCCTCCACTGGCTCTATTGAGCTTTCTATCTACCTATATGCTAACATGAGCCTTTTTTAAATTATAGAAGCTTAATTATTATTGTCCATAAATTTTAGACTTAGTCCCCATACTTCCCAATTTCCTTTTCTTCAGAATTTTTTGGCTATTCTTTAAATTTCGATTTTCATTATAAACTTGAGAATCAGCTGCTCTAGCCAATTACAAGAAAAGTCCTGTTGACAACTTGAATAGGTTCCTATCAAACCTGCTCCTCTCTGTCTTCTACATCTTAGAAATGAAAACTCCATCCTTCTGGCTTCTCAGGCTAAGAATTTTGGAATCATCCTATTTTTTCTCATTCTTATACTTCAAGTGTTAATTGGCAAATCTACTTCAGTCTGCCTTGTGAATCTATCCAGAAGCCAATCATGTTTCACTACCTCCACTGCTCGCATCTTTTCACAAATCATCCTTATCTCTCATCTCCATTATTGCAAAAGCCTGCTTTAACAGTCTTCCTGCTTTTATGGCTGCCCTGTGAACATTCAGGCACAATCATGCTTTAGTTTAAAAACAAAATCAGATCATGTCATTCCATTGCTTAAGTACCTGTCTAATGCCTTCCCATAAACCACTGTCCTCATGATGTTCTGAAAGGCCCTATATGGCCTGGCTTTTGTGATCTCTCTGACTTGATCTAGGATTCTCATCCTCTTTTAGTCTACTGCTGGCACACTGCCCTCCTCAAATGTGCCCGGTACGCTCCTCACTCAGAACCTCTGCCCCTATTCTTTCCTCTGCCTGCAAAGCTGCTTCCCAAGATAGCTGTATGTCCTTTTTCCTAATCTCTTTCTAGTCTTTGCTCAGGAATTATTATCTCAATAAGAATTTTTTTCTGACTACTCGATGTAAATCTGCAACTCCTTTCTTTCCTACTTTATTTTTTTCTTACACCATTAATCTTCATTTAGCATATGACTTGCACTGACAGTTTATTCTCCCTCTGCTCCTCACACTAGAATGTGAGCTTCATGAGGGGAGAGGTTTTTGTCTGTTTTGTTCACTGCTATGTCACCAATGATCTGTACATAGTAAATATTCAGCAAACATTTGTTGACTGAGTAAGAGATACAAAACAAAAGGAAAAAATTCACACTCTAAGAAGTACAGAAAATAAAGCAATCTGAAAGAGACATTAAGGTATGTCAAATGTCTTAAAAGACGATAAAGAGATTAGATTTCGTAAGGTAAAAATGGAAGCGTTTACACATAACAAAATAACTTATATTTACAATAGCACCAATACAATTTCTAAATGTGAAAATATAATCTTTGAATTTATAATAATGCCTAATGCATATAGTTATTATTAATTCCTGGCAACTTTTGAAGCATTTTAAAAGCATTTTGTAAAAAAAACTAATTTAATTTGAGGAAGATAAGACGGGAAAATGAAGACATAGGAGTGAAGTGAAGGATAGCTCCAAACTACTCATCCATTAAGTGATGAAGACAGGATTCAGACCCACGCAGTCTCCTGACCACTATGCTGTTCTCTCTAGCTACTTTTATTTCTCCACTGTACTATGCTCCTCCTTGAGACTTTTTTTTTGTCTACAACATGGAGGGTATGAGGTTAGGCTACACGATGTGCTAAATTTTGTAAAGCAAAGCGGTGTTTGCACGGTCTCTCAGTGTCTGCACTGCCAAATCTCATGCAATGTCATCTGTGTAGTTTGTGTAGTTTGAAAACGAAAACACCAAAACAACAGAATAGAATTTTACCTGGAAAATCCCAAGGACTATTTGGTGAAAACCCATAAAGCATCATTAACTGCAGAAAAAATGCATTCCCCTGAAGGCAGGCAATATAGAACAGCACCCAAGAGTGCAGTGAACTGGAGAGCTTAGGTAAAATCTGGTTGACGTTCTGAGCTGAGCCAGAGAGCTTCTGGGATGCGATGGGTTGAATCCGCCCCCATGTGGTCTTAAGGTGCAACTACAGAAGCAAACCAACTCCCAGAGTTGCTGGGAGAACTTGGCTGTTTTCATGTTTCCTTCCAACCACTATGTCTCCAGATCTAAAGTCATCGATGAGAGTGATCACGCCCGTAAACTTCTAGGGAATATTCGTTGTCTAAACTGACTGTATGATAAGGTATGAATTCCTGAGAAAGCACAGCATTCCTAGCCGTTCATAATCTGGGCCAGCTTAACTTCCCATCCTTGGCTCCATCTATGGGCATCTTTATTTCCTCCATATGTGAGGCACACTCATTGCTCTGTGCTTCTGCATGTATAATCTTGTGGGTTGGAATGCCCTATGCATCCCTTTCTACTGAAAGAAGTCTCCATAATATTTGAAAACCTAGCTTAAAAATTATCTGTAACCTTTGTGTCTCTGCCACCAAGAGCCTGAGTTATTTTGGGAAGAATGCGATGGTTCTTTTGGCTTTGCATCACCCAGACCCCTAAGATTAGGTGGATTTGCATTTGTGCCAGGGGTTGCACAGCATTCTCTGTCAGGATGAAGATGGAGAATCTTCACTTTTCTAGTGAAAGTTGGTGCCCGCTAGAAAGTTGATGCCCTTTGCTTATTGCATTTTATTTCAAGAGTTTTAAGTAATCAAAATCACCTAATCTGGCATCCCTATTTCCCACCTTGACTACTCTTAAGTGGTCTCCTTGCATCCATTCTCTTCTCCCTCAATTATTCTCTAAACAGTTATGAGAGTGGTATGTCCAAAAATTCACAGTAAGAGGCCACTGTTTTATTTATTTATTTATTTATTTATTTATTTATTTATTTATTTATTTATTTATTTTTTTTTGAGACGGAGTCTCGCTCTGTCGCCCGGGCTGGAGTGCAGTGGCCAGATCTCAGCTCACTGCAAGCTCTGCCTCCCTAGGTTCACGCCATTCTCCTGCCTCAGCCTCCCGAGTAGCTGGGACTACAGGCGCCCGCCATCTCGCCCGGCTAGTTTTTTTGTATTTTTTTTAGTAGAGACGGGGTTTCACAGCGTTAGCCAGGATGGTCTCGATCTCCTGACCTTGTGATCCGCCCGTCTCGGCCTCCCAAAGTGCTGGGATTACAGGCTTGAGCCACCGCGCCCGGCCAGAAGCCACTGTTTTATACGTCCATCACTTGCCAGAGTGGCCTTCAGATGTTTTGATTATGCACATCTATTAGTAAAATACTTTGCAGCATGCACTCACAACATACATTTATTTAGGCATTTATAAATCACATACCTGTACTACTATGGTCATAAATTATATATGTTATAAAACATATAAAAATAAAAATAAAAAACAAAGATAGAAAAATATTAATACTCATATTGTTATTAGATTGGTGCAAAAGGTTTTGTCGTAATGGCAAAAACCACAATTACTTTTGCATCAACCTGATATTAGCAGTATATACTACCTTATTGCACTAATAATCATATTTTTGATGATAGCAATGCAATTGGATACATTTGATTATTTTGAAAACCTCAGTTAAATCCTGTGTTGTTCTACTTTCAGTTTATTGGGGTATTTCATTTAAAGGACTGCTGTAGCGATATTATTATCACAATTTTTTTCAGCATCCTGATGGAGAATGTAGTGCAACCCTGGGTGCAAGTGCAAATCCATTTTGGAAAACACTGACTTAAAGAAGAAAATCCAAGCTGGGTGAAGTGACTCACACCCGTAGTCCCAGCTTCTCAAGAGGCTGAGGCAGGAGGATGGCTTGAGCCTAGCAGTTAGAGGCTGTAGTGTGCTATGATTGTGCCTGTGAATGGTCACTGAACTGCAGCTTGGGCAACATAGTGAGACCACATCTCTGAAAAAAAAATGAAAGAAAAAGAACAGAATTCGAACTCTCCTGATAGCATTCAGAAGTCTTCACAGGCTGGTCCAACTCCTCCTTCTACCCTGTCTCTGTTGTTGCCTATATTCCTGCCATACTGGATCTCAGACCCTATTGCACAACTTATGGGTCTATAGAGTACCACGTAATGTTCTATTTCTATGTTTTCACGTGTGCATGGAACGTCCTTGATCGTCTTCGTCTGCTTTGGATTTCTAGTCATTTTTCAAAAGTATGAATATAAAAGCTATCTGTCTTTGAGCTTTTCCAAATCCTACCCCTGACTCCTAGATTCGACTGCTTCCTCATTTGGTGTTTGGATAACATCCTTATGTTTCCTTTGACTAAATATACATTTTTTTAGTGTGTTGTATATTTTTGGCTTATTTGTATCAATTTATTGCTAGATTTGAGGGAAGAAACTGTATATCCTTGACAACTTTCCAAGTTCATGGAGTTCAAGAAATGTTTGTAGAGTAAATAAGTGAACACCAATATCTTCCATAAAGTCTGCAGACTAAGTACATCTCTCAGACAATTCCATCAAGAGTAAACCCCGGTAGCCCCCAATCACTAGAAGGAGCAGGTCCTAATTTCTCTAGTGGGATACCTTGATCTGTGTCTGGACGCTTCTGTTTTTTTTTTTTTTTTTTTTTTTTTGAACGAGTGCAAGGTTTTATTGAGTGGAGGTAGCTCTCAGCAGATATTTATTTTTCACTTCCTTTACAGAAGTCTTCTTGCCGGGGACTTTTTTTTTTTTTTAATGGCTCCGGTCACCTGGAGTATTCTGCTCCACACTCTCAGTTCCACCCCAGGACTGCAGCTATTGTTTGCCTTACTACTTTCAAGGGAGAAGGAGGGGAATATTCTGTTGGCATTCTTGGATACTCAGTTCTTTTTCCTCCTGTTGTTCTGTATCATCTGACCTAATTAAACTTTTGGGAATGGGGAAGAAGCATAGTCCATTTCAAAGACCTGAACAGGTCAAGACTCTCTAATAACTAATGAATTGCACTTTGAACTCAATGGTCTGTTGTCAACTCGGTATTATCAGCACTCCAGCTAAAGACTCTAAGAAGCCATGGACTCCATTTCCCAGAGTCTCCTTCCCATACAGTTTGGGTTAGAGTTTACCAATGAGCAGCAGAAACAGGAGATTTGGTAGGTATAAGGGAAGGAGATGCTGCTCTTCTCCAGTCGGTTGCACCCTAAGTAGGTACAGGTACAAAATTCAGAGAGGTTCTTCTGTGAGCTCTCGAGACCATTTGCTTTGCTGCAACAGAATGGCACAATGAAGAGCTTCCCAGAGCTCTTCATATTTCATCGACTTGAAGGCAAACTCTTTAGAGCCCATTTCAGATCCTCAGGCTGAATCTTCAGTGTTGGCCTCCCTGACATTTACTTCCCAGTTTTCCAAGTGGATGAGTAAGTTCTTTACACCTGGAATACTTGGAGATTTTTCTGCATTGCTAACCAAACTCTGCCATCTCTTGTGGTAAT